>NW_023458558.1:46595776-46633330 GCF_013731165.1 Rhagoletis pomonella
AAGATTGAGCACTTTTCATATAGCTGGGTGACTAGGGTCTCGAGATACAGACCAAAACGTGGACCCGGGTAACCTTAGGATGTATTTGTTTAATATGGGTATCAAATTAAAGCTGTTCATGAATGCTTTAAGATAGAGCACTTTTCAAATAGCTGGGTGACTAGGGTCTCGAGATATAGACCAAAACGTGGACCTGGGTAACCTTGGGTGTATTTGTTTAATATGGGTATCAAATGAAAGCTGTTCATGAATGCTTTAAGATTGAGCACTTTTCATATAGCTGGGTGACTTGGGTCACGAGATACAGACCAAAACGTGGACCCGGGTAAACTTAGGCTGTATTTGTTTAATATCGGCATAAAATGAAAGCTGTTATGTCAAAAGTATGCGGAAGCAAATAAAAAAAAAATTAAAAAATTCATGAATACCGTTTTAGTGAAAAATAAAATTGAGTAATGCGGACAGTTCTTTAATCTTCTTTAATATAAAAATTAATATAAAAATAAGTAGGGTTTTCCTTCCTGACGCTATAACTCCAGAACGCACGAACCGATTTTCACGGTTTTGCATTCGTTGGAGGTTTATAGCTAGGAAAATTCAGGAAAAATTTCAATAGAAAAGTATATGGTGTGTGAGTATCCCCCACGAAAATAAGTATGTTTCATTTAAAGTAGATGGTGCCATTGTTTAACAGCTATTCATTGTACTTTGCTCAGTTAATTTCATGTGACACTAGCGAATACCCGGCGTGCTTCGCTGCGCCTTAAAAGTAATTTTGTTTTGTTACTCCCTCTCACAACATTTGAAAATATTATTTAATATTGCTGTACATATTTGTATAGTAGGGAGATTTTTTCAAATTATATAAATATACGTTATTTGAATATTGAATCAATACACGTTTGAGGAAAGGGTGCGATAGTAGACTCCAGTTATAAGATTATAAATTAAATTTCCAAGAGAAAGTCGGTTCTTTACATATTTTCTAATTACCTTCGAAAATATATTAACTCAAAAAAAAAATAAACAATGCTTCATAGATCGATTTTTTTAAATCTAACTTCATAAAGTTCTTTAAAAATATTTTGTAAATGAGGCCATAAGAGCTTAGGGGGAGAGTTACAACACAAAAATACATTTAAGGCGCAGCGAAGCACGCCGGGTAATTGCTAGTAAATTATATTTAACAAATGGTCATGCAGAAATGCAAATCAGCAATTCTAACTAATATAAAAGTACATTTAATATAATTTAACTATATTAATTTATTTAATTTTATAAAAAAAATATACATGAATACGTTTCTGCATTCACCTGCAACCTAGCAACACTTAGCCAGACACTTGCAACAAATATAACATTATCATAACAGAAATTTACATTTTTATCTGTTAACTCTTCTTGAAATGTTAACCGCGCTGTGGTGATATTCCATGGATTTATTTTTCAGCCAAACAATTTTACGTTCCAAAAATTTGCACCTTCTCTATCTATCTAAGTTCTCTGACAGTAGCCACCTTCGATGGGCCAACCCACAACTGGTGGTTACACCAACGAAATGAATGAGGCACAATCAAAGCTGCCAACGTTCATCACTGTTTCGTTATGTTAGCAAAGATGAACTCAAGCGAGCGGAGAAGTGGCGAATCGAAGGCGGTCAATATATGTATGTATTTGGCAACTTGCTTTGATATAAAACATTTTATTGTATGATAAGGAGTTTTCTCTTGAAAATCATGTAACTTTGTAATATCGAGATTTGTATAAAATATGCTTTCTACTTTTACCGACTTTCGTTTTTAAAAAGATATTAACTTTATTGAATTTTAAGTTTGCAAGATAGATTGATTTACTAACTAAATTAATTAATTTTACGCATAAGAGCAAATCTGTAGAAGTTTGAGCACACAATTTAAAGTATGAAAAATTCTACATAACGTTTATTTGCTGGAACAATGTAGTAACCAAAAAAATAAATAAATATAAAGGTAAGTACCAAGGGTAATAAGTTTGGTAAGACATTTATAACGAAATCTTTAGATTGTATCTCATAAGTAGTGCTGCCATTATAACTTTTTTCTCCGTTGGATATAGCTGTTTTATCTGCATTAAAATTATAATATAAAATTAAATGTTTATCTAACGTTAGAGACTATGTTATTGCGATTTTTAATACACAAATTTTCGGTTATAGGTTTAAAAATGTAGCCTGGAAATTTTTTTTCCCCCAGCAATATGGCCTCACCGTTCTCATTGCGCAGCTGCAATCACTGCCAGTGTCGTTGGGGTCTCGCCAGCAGTGTTGGCTCTTTTTATTCCCGCATTACAGTTAATTTTAGTTATTTCAAAGTGCCAAAACCAGTTGCATGTGTTTTAAGAAATATTCGAATTTTGATGCAAAAAATTTTCAAAATTCAATTAAAAATGAAAACAAGTAGTTAATGAGAAATGAAAACTGCTAAACGCGTTCAAAGTAATTGGAAATTTCAATTGCTTAAATTATTGTTTACTGAAGAAGTGAAGCCATATAAGTATTGATTTGTGTGATAGTTTGAAAACGTTTTTGCTTTGCTAAAAAAGGCTTGCGGATAACTGATTTAAAACAAAGACTTCAGCTTCGGATTCATTAGTGCAAATAAATATTTTATACAAAGTGTACTCGAACATACCTACATATGTTTAAATTTACATATACATAAGCACTTGTATAAAGTTATTGCTTTTCAATCATACCCTTCCAACTCCAGTGCCCGAGCGCGCCTCTGCACTAAAGTACATAGACTTTGTTCACACAAGGGTCATCTTTATCAGTCCGAAGAAATTCATACATAAGTATAAGTGTGATTGACTTGTTTTTTCCTAACCGGTTTCCACCGTTCATTTTTTCTTTATATTTAGGCGTTGGTTTCTTTAAATTTGATTTTGCGAATATCCAATAAACCGGTTTTTTTATCGAACAAACCGTTTGATCTCTCAATAAAAGCTTCGAGTTTTTCGAAGTTTTTAATAATTTTTTCAGTTTACGGGAAACCCCTAAATAATTCTAAAATTATATGCTATGTTATTTGGATATGAATAGTAGGTATCTGGAGTTTAGGTTTAACGTGGGAACCTACCACATTACATGTGGGTCAAGGCTCCATGAAGCTCAAAAGCTTAACGAACTCATTCATGCCTTAATCATTGCCCTGAAATGCAAGCATTTCAGTTCCAAAGGCAAAGTGGGCGGACACACTTACCACTTTGGTAAAGCCGAAACCTACCTAAAATCTCTGCCGTTCTTTAGGTCCCGGCACCCGGTTGTAATGCAACTGCACATTGAACCCTTGCGACTTCTACCCGCACTTAGGTATTAAACCACAGCCCCCGCGATTCTCCTCGCAGGTGCCGTACTTCACTGAACATACTGGAGTAGTGCTCGCCAGCCAGACTTTCTCGACCAGCTCAACTCACGCGACTTACTATACTTGCCAGAATACATGTGCTTGAACCCACAACTAGCCAGATCAGCTTTTCCGCCATCATCAACCTCCAACACTGCCTCCCTAACCGGAAAACAGCTTCATCATATTGCTAGCTATAACAACATCACTATCATTCAGCTCGTCTCACTCCTCACAAAAGACTTCTGACCTCAGTCCACCCTAGGTGTCCCAGCCCGGAGTGAAAATCGACTTTCAATCCAAGTACTCCATGCATTATGATAGCTTGATACATGCCGTTTACTCTATAAGTAATGATAATTCAATAAATATCGATAACTTGATAAATTTCATTAACTTTTTTATATATTTATTTTATTTTTATAGCTCGATAACTATACGCAAAATTTGTTAACAAAGATTGTGTCTATAAACTCATAAAACATTGATCAATTTGGATAATTCGATACGTTACGATAACTCAATAAACATGGATACCTCGATGAATGTCGATAACTACAAACTTCGATGACTCGATAAATTTCGATAACTTGATAACTTTCGATAACTAAATTTTTTAAGACTGCATTGATTTCGATTCCTCGTTTGAAAAATTTCAATAAATTTTGACACCCTTTTAGTTACTCTAATTCTTATGTATCCTTTTCATTTAATTCTTCATCGTAAACTATAACCAAACTATGTGTTAAAATATAAAGATAATAGAAGTAAGGTTCGATAGTCTCCAATTTTACATGGGATCAGTCGAGCGCCTTTGTCTTGATCTGTAGGCTGTGTCGGAGCCACACAGTCAAGTTAAAAACGGTACATGAAATATTCGTTTTGATTGTATTGAATTGAATTTAATAATTATAAGCAATAGAGAAGCAGATCCACATTAATTTTAATCATATGTACCATCAGCTTATAAATAGATATATGCCATGACGTGTATCCCTACTACGATCCATTTTTATTTCCTTTCATACTGCAAAAATTTGTATTACTTTTTATATTAGCCTAGGCCCCGTATTAGTATTCTTCTTCGTGTTCGTGCTCGGCTTCGCAATACCGCCGTCTCCGGATCTGTGCATAAGTTAACTAAGATTTCTGGAACAGCTGTCAACCCTCCTAAATATTGTTAAGAATTAACAAAAAAACCCTCTGGCGTCTGAAATTGTGATACCTACATATTTCATGTGCCTGATGAATTAAGTTTTAATTTTTTTTTTTTTTTTTTTTTTTTTAATACGTGACAACGCTCCTATGCATACTTTAATTAAATTCTAATTTTGAAACAGGTGGCAACCCTATTTAAAATATTTTAAAAACAAAACCTTTTTTGAATGGCACACATATTTAAATTGTGTATATAATTTCATTAATTCAAGTTACATTTAATTTCTAAACCATATGGCAACCCTCTTAAATAAAGTTCAGGAAAAAGCATTATTAACCAATCTCAATTTATACCCATACTTTAATAAACCATTTGACTTGTTAAATAATTTGAATTTAACTTTTTACACAGGTGGAAACCCTCTTTAATGTTATAAATGCTCAAACTAGATATTTTTTAATATTCCTTTGTTTGACGCCCACATTAAGATATTTCATATAATTTAATTTAATTCGACTTTTCAAATAGCTGGCAATCCTGTTCAAATTATTTTTAAATCAAAACTTCGTTAAACCTTGTTCGCCTGACGCTTGTATTGTGATACATATTTAAATTATCTAATACTCTTAATTCAATTTGAATTTAATTATAAAATCAGGTGGCAACCCTACTACATGCAGTTTGGAAATAAAGTTTCT
The DNA here is from genome assembly GCF_013731165.1 of Rhagoletis pomonella. Classification (NCBI taxonomy): domain Eukaryota; kingdom Metazoa; phylum Arthropoda; class Insecta; order Diptera; family Tephritidae; genus Rhagoletis; species Rhagoletis pomonella. The sequence goes on from NW_023458558.1 coordinate 46,601,017, forward strand.
TTAAAGCAATTTTGATTTATATTTGTATTGAGGTAATTTTTTTACAACTACAACATTTGAGCATAGCCTCCAAAACGTCAAAAAAAATCTTTAAACGCTTTTATAAATGGGCTAAAAACTAGAAAATAATACATACATATACCTCGGCGTAGCCAGAATGAAATTTAGGGGGGGGGCTCGACCCTATTAAGCTGGCTTTTTTATATATATATAAGGAAAATTTGAAAGTTAGGGGGGAGCTCGAGCACCCCCCTGCCCCTACCTGATTTTGAAATTTTAGCAAAAGTCATTATAAAAAATTTATGAGATTGAACACGAAAAAGTGGAGCGCATGCAATACAAAGCATTAGATTTAGTTGACAATATTCAAACTACATAACACAGACCTAAAATTTCAACAGAGAAAGTACAAATTTGAGATCCACATACATACATACATATATTACTTTACATATCAATTCAGGCCTATTACATGCGCCTCACGCTTATCATTTTCAATCTCATAAATTGTTTATAATGACTTTTGCTAAAATTTCAAAATCAAAAGTTATTAAAGGAAATTCTATTAGACTGAGCAATTTTCTAATTTTTGACCATTTAAAAAATCGTTGTATATTAAAAAGTTTTTTTTTTTATTTTATGTATTTTCTACTCTTTAGTCTTGTCTGTATAAAATTTTGCAATAGATATTAAAATAATTCAACTTGCAGTGAAAAGACAACAGAAGACTATGCAAGCAAAATGTTGTTTGCTCAAGTTTAGTATGAACGTTCGTATGTATATTAGACTGCATCACCAAAAAAATTTGCGGTTTTTCCGCCGGGATTACAAAACCTATTATATTTTACGTTCACCAAAATAATGCGGAAAATAGTAGATTTAAGCGAGCTGGAGTGATTTGAAAATACCTCCAAACATACAGTTTTTTATGAATAAAAATAGTTTCTTAAAAAACTTTTTGAAAAAAGTCCCCCCCAAATGACAAAACATATCTGCATAAAAATATTTAAATATCTTTTCAACGGAGTCGTAATAACGAGATTTTTGATGCTGTTACTTTTTTCAAAGATTGGTTTATGAAAAACTTAAATAAATAGATAAAAAGGCTGAGAAAATACCTTTCCAATGATACCTAACAAGTCTAAATCGGAAGAGTTTAGGTTCAGTTATTCAAGTTTTTCTTATACCAATCTTTGAAAAAAGATAAAAAATAGCATTAAAAATTGTATTATTACGATTCCGTTCAAATATTTTTTTTTAATTTTTATTTTTTTTTTTAATATTTTAATGTAAATTTTTGTAAAGCTTAAACCGTTTTGTCATTTGAGGGGATTTTTTCAAAAAACATCTTTAAGAAACTATTTTTATTCATAAAAAACTCCATTTGTGGCGTTATTTTCAAATAGGTCCAGCTCGCTTAAATCTTAAAATTTTTCCGTAATATTTTGGAGAACGTTTTAAAATATAATAGGTTTTATAATTCCAATGGAAAAACATTACCGATTTTTTTTGTATGGGGAGCGATGCAGTCTAATGTATATATGTACAAGCATAAGAATTACCCAGCGATGAAAAATTTTCAATTGTTAGTTAGTATTTTTGCGGGATGTCGATAAATACCTCACTTTTAATTAGTCAAGCAGAGGTAATCGGTAGCTTGTTTTCTTAAAAATATAAAAATAATATATATAATATATAAAAATATACAGTTAATAGTTAGCACTAGTGTTAGGGTAAACAACTAGCTGAAGTTAGATATAACCTAACGTCACTCATATATATGTTCGTATGCAAGTATGTACGTACATACATACATATGTATGTATGTATGTATATGCATATGAAATTCTATCTTTGCATGCTTTGGGGTTATTAGCCTCCCTCTCAATAAAGTCGAAGTTTGACAGACCCGCATGCATTCTTTTCCTAGTATTTAACCATAAATGTATGTATGTATGTAGATTTATATGCGTATGTATGCACAAGTTCATGTATGTTTGTACTTACATATGTATGTACTGTGTGAGTGTATTGTGTATTCATTGGCTTAACTGCAAGTTCGTCTTCGAATGAACTGCATTAAATGCGATGACTGTGTTGACTTCTTCCGGCGCAAATTTGACACTGAGTAGGCAAATGGCTGAGTAAGTACACAAATACGCTCATACATTTATATACATATTTATATACATACATATATGTACATACGAATGGATATATGCTCAGCTATGCAGCTACTATATGTATGGATGTGTGTGTATATAAAGTATGTAAGCTCAAGCGAACACACGAGTCTCGTAGATGTGCATTTGACTTTTCCTCGAGTTTCAATTGCAACATTTCTTATTTAGAAGTGCATACAAAACCGCTGCATTGTTCGTATGCATTTGCCAAATGCTACCCGGTCAGCCAACCAGTCAGACAGACAACGAACGAGTCCCCCAGATAGTAGTCAGGCAGTGGATGGTGTGGCGACGGCGCAACGGGGGCGTACCAACTACAGCTACTACATACCTACGTACATATGTACATATGTAAGTACAAACATGCATAGCTTGCTTGTTCGCTAAAATGCCGCATATTACGTATAAATTTCGAATCAATACAAGCGAGCAATAGCAGCAACAACATCAGAAGCAACAGCAGTAAAAATACCAAGATGCAATAACAACATGCAATGAAAACAAATACAAAAACAGCAACAGCAACAGCAATAACAAAAAAAAAAACAGCCAACTTGGTCGACAACAACGGCAAAGAGGGGAAAAAGCAAAGCAATTCAGCTAAGGAATGCGGGGCCACATAAATGTCAGATAAAATGTTGATTGTTTTGTTTACAAAGATACTTTACGCTTCTGTTTACTGCTGACTGCCCGACAGTGCTATGGCATACGGCATATATGTATATGCACTTACATACATACACTTGTGAATAGACATTCAACAATAAACACATATCTACCCAGTACGAAATTAAACTAATTTAAATATTGATGTTGAGCCAGTTTTTTACCCACTTCTCCCTTGTTTATTTTAACCTTTCTATGTCCTAGGAAGCAGCCAGTTATCCGAATCTGCATTTGATTTCAACTACTTTAAAATGCATTTGGCATAAAGCACTTCAAAGTCAGTATGTTTCGTTTGAAGACGCTTTCGTTCTGCACTTCACAGATGCGTTTTCTTATTTCCAAGACAAAAAAAAATTGTATTATAATTTTCACATATTGCCTCCGTTGGGATTCGAACGCAGACCTTCTGGAAGCTAACAAGCTAACACGCTTAGCTACAGCCAGACATGTACATAAATGTTCTTTCAAATCTTCAGTTTGATTTGTGTGCTAGGAGCAAGTCGATTGTCCGACTCTGCATTTGATTTAAACTACCTTAAAATGCATTGGGCTTAAAGCCTGAGGTACTTGGTTGAGCTGATCCGTACTGGGTATACTATATATATATATATTTACAAACATACATAGGCATGAGCACTCACATACAAATATACATATATGCGTGGATGTATGTACGAACATTTGTCCATCAGTATGTATATATGTATGTATGTATGTTTATAAGTATGTGCCTTCATATGGGCTGACTCGCAGTACGAGTACATTGCAGCAGTTGAATGCGAGTTAAATAAGAATACTGCCTGATTAAGTCGACCAGTAAGAGGTGTATTAAATAAATGAGTACGCGCATACATACATACATCTACCCAGAGCTGCCAGTAGACATATCTATATACAAATAAGTGCTTACACATACATATACATACATACAAATACGACTAACAAAAACAAAACGATAATTATGAGAAAAAATAAAAAATGGAGTAAAAATATTTTGTACAGATACGCGTACTTTAACATACACCCATACATACCCGGTAGCAAAACGAACTGGTTCAGAACTAACGCTGACTAACGTTCAAATGAAAAAACTTCTCAGAAATGCGGCAACCGAACACTAAGGTTAAGTAAGAACTGTAAAATCTCACGAGTTGTTACATTATTCGACTAAAATGTCTTAGAAAATGCGTTATCTTCAGTTTTGTATAAAGAACAAGATTTCATCGCGAAATTTTATTTAAATTAAAACCTTAAAAATATGTACTAAAACAAGTAAAAAACTAAAGATAACCGACTCATGCTCATATACCCGTAGTTGCGTATGTAACGTATACGCCCCGTTGCACCATACGCAGTAATACGCACGTCTTAATTTAAAAGCCACATTATTTATAAGTGATTAAATATTGGCATTTAAGATTTTTTATGCACATATGTACATATATATTTCTTTCTTCATATACATATATAACAATTTTAGATTGAATTTCGAGTACACCAATAAAAATTGCAAAAATGGAACTTTAGTTTCTCAAATCATTGTTATCTTTTACTCAATGTATTTTTTTTTTCATTTGGCGTGACACTAGTCTTATTGCACTAGATTCGCTCGTTTTGGCAAGAAAAACATTTTCACCGCTTAATTTTAACATTTTGAAGTACAAAAATTAAATTGTTAAAATTTAAAAAAAAACGTAAAATTTCAAAAATTACAAATTAGCTGCGACAGATATTTTGCATGCTGCCATGCACTCTCGAATCTTCGCGAATATGTTGTATTAGATGCTAACGCCCCTTGCCTTTAATATGAACATTCTATTTGAAAAATTACCAAAGTTATAGAAAAAAACATTATGAATTCGGTACATGATTTATGAAACACTTAAAAGTAATTTCATCTTATTATTCAAATTTTAATTTTAACCAACAACAAATTTTATTTTTTCAAACTTTTTAAGACTTTATTTTTTAAATACATTTTTTCTTAATTTTCCGTTGTGATTTGATTTATCGCGTTTAGGTATCAAAATGTTCCTTACAATATTTTGGCTAATATGCTCAAAAAATGTTTGAGAAAACCATATGGCTCTTTAAATATAAAATATTTTAACATATGGCAACCAATATTTCTGTACTAAAATCACAAGTTTACAAAAAAAAAGTGTATGCATATTTACTAAACGAAACCTATACATCCCTATGTCAATCGACATGCGGAATGCGAATCCGAGCCTCCGTCACTTCAGGTTCATGGTCAGTTGATGGTTGACCATTTAAGGTCACCTAGAGGTCATGCCAAGGTTGAATTCAGAAGTGTTTAATTGAATTTTCATGTTTATTTTACTTGAACTCCATTGATTGAAAGAAATGTAAGATTAATGTTTAAGCTCGTAAGATTTGCTCATAATATGATTTGCTATATTATAGCACAACCCATATTGAGACCTAAATTGAATTTCTTGGTGCAAATGGCTGCAGAACCAATATTTGTGGTTCAATACTGGGTTTTCTTCCAAATCGCTCCTATAGGTATGGTTGTCTGAAAATAATTCCACAGAGCAAAAGACGATAGTGTTTAGTCTGAGGAACTAAAGTTTTAATGAAAATCTACCATAATTATGGAGTGTTCGAAGCGATTAGTCTTACTGTAATATAACTTGCCTGAAGGTTATCATATTTATATGAAAATCCAGAGGTAAAAAGTGAATCAAGATCTCTGAGGCATTCGCCAGCGTTGAGGGCACAGCCCCCACCATTTAAAATGTGGTTAGCTTATTCCTTATTGTATACTTGCCCAGGGACGGTCACTAGGCTGTGATGCTGTAAAAGATAACGGTACGTACTACCACTCTATACGTCTAGGGAGCAACTCAGCAAACACATTCGACACGGTTTCATGAGTTAGAATTTTGGAGATCTGAGAGTTTCGGTTCTTTGTATAAAGTCAGACATTTTTTATCATTTAACGGCTTTAGCACATATGTACGTTCATGCATATGTATTTCATTTTACATACTGTTACTCACGAAATTGATCGTGCCGCTTTTTTGTTAATACTCGCTAAGTTTTACTTGCTATTTTTTTTATGTTTGTATTAAAATATGGGTTATATTTTATCAAACCTCATTTAAATTCAATAATGAAACTCTGTACGAAAGTTAAGAAAAATCTGCAGTTTCAGCAAAATCGCAAACTTTTTAATACAAATTTGTTTAAAAAAAAATTCAGGTATGCAGTTCTGAAGTCCACTAAATTTTAGTATAATAATGTGCAAGTTTCAAATGTCTAAAAATTCGCGTTGATTTTTGATAATTTTTTTGCTGACTGTCCTACGCATTTTTTTCATATAAAGAAATTTCAGAAAATACTACTTTGTAGTAGTTAGTGCGGATACAATTACAAAAGGTAGAGTGCGAAACTAATGGTTTTTCAGAGTGTCTGTAAAATTTTCTGCCATGTACCTATACATTACCAGCTCTGCGGGCTAAAAAGCCTGTACATTTTTGTTGTTGTCGATTGGAATGTGGCCACATAAACGCACACACGTTTACACTTACAAAACAACGAGAACGTGAGTACAAAAACATTACAGCTATCTGCTTATATATATACATATGTATATGTATGTGTATCCATAAACCGGCGTAAACGACAGTAGCGACAGCAACAGTCATCGTCACTCGTAGTCAGTCAGTCGTTCATTCGCAGCGCACACCTGCGTCCTACGCCTTCACTACCGCCAACAAATCTACAGACAAACCAGCAAGTGAGTGTAGAAAATGCGATCCGTAGCAAGTTGTGGTCAGTGATCGGACTTTACCACATTGCGGTGGATCTGCCACTTTGTTGAGCATCTATCACATCGACCACACCAGGTCTGATATCTACCACATTTTCAAATTGTCCAACACTAAACATTAACAACAAAGCCGAATGCGAGCATAAAATAAACTGTAAAATAGTAAATTTTCTCAATAATTAATTTTTCCACAGGAAACCTGATTTTATTGTGTTAAATTGCAAAATATGTGATTTATAAAAAGAATTAATAGTGAAAATGTTAAAAACGGCGATTTTTGTGAAAGTATTGGCAAACTTCAGTGCTCTAAAGTTTCTAAGGCGTTGTTTACTTATTACTGGGGGTTTTGTAAAATCGGCAAATCCCAAGTAGCGGTTTCTGGGACGTGCCTCATTTGTTCGCTACATCGTGATGTGATAAAAACAAAAACTGGCAGCACTCCGCAAGGTTGCAGAAACCTCTCAAAATGTTCGAAAAATACCTTGCTATGGAAGGAACTACTTTACACAGTCAAGGAAAAAAATTGCCAAAATTAAACGCAATTTTTAGCAATTTCAGTCTTGCACTTTATTATACTAAAATAATTTTTTATTTTTAGATTCTAAAAAAAACGTTTGCAATTTAGGTGAAACCCTGCAGAATTTTTTAAATTTTTGTACAAAATTTGATCCAAAACCTGAGATCTATCACATATTTTTCCAGATTATACCACACACATTTATTTAGAGTCCGATCACTGGTGTTGGTACTCAGGCGAGAGTTACTTCTTCGTTTGTGACAAACATTCACATACACATAGATACTTTTGGGCAAGCGACATGCCCTTTAGGAAAATGGAATGGTTGAGAATTATATATCGTCGTTTAAAGTTCAAACATTTTCTGCCCAAAAATTAGATTTGCTCACACCAGCTCTTGGTGCAATCCTTATCCATTCGTCCTGAAATATACTAGCCAGAAATGCGATTGCTTTATAAAAAAGAGAACCATTTTGATATATGAGTGTTTTAACTCTCTAGAAAATAATTTGTGCAACCTCACATACGCGGTTTCAAATTCGAAACGAAAATTTATTTGTAATTTTTCTCAATGATGGTCACTTTAAATATTAAGTTATCTTACTCGAAAGATGAGGTCCTTTTACATAGAAATCATTTTCCGGGTTATAGAGCGTTTTACAGCGCGTGCGCGTCATCATAATATTGTTATAACTTTGGAACCACGAGTTGTCTCAATCTGAAACTTTCGCTAAAACTTCCTTAGATATCCATCTACATTACTTATCAGCGCAAATAAGAGAACTTTTGCATTTGAAAAAAAAAAAACAACAACTTAATTCTCATAAAAAAGTTTGAAAACCTTTTGATATCACTTCCATGGAGTCTGTGCGCTCAACCATTCATTTAAGTTTCTGCATTTATAGTTGATTACCAAAGTGCAGATGCCAAACAATGTTGTTATGAATATGACATTTTTTGTTGTATTTTGTATAACTGCCCCGCAATTAATTATGTGACCCTATTGAAGTGCCAACTTAAATAAATAACAAAAATACAACATGTCCACTATGCTCCTACGGGGAGCTCGAGCATTAATTCGTTCGTGCATAGACTTCGCCGGTCAGGCCAATAAATTGTATCTCATGGAAACGTTTTTGTTTTTTTTTTACATATAGCAACAACTTTTAAACTCGATCTCTATATGTCCCTCTACCTCTACCTCTACCTCTCTCCCTTTCGCTCTTTTCGCACGACTCGTATGCGATAGCAGCGCCACCAAGTGATCGCCAACTACACTAACATTGGAATGCAAAAATGAGTAAATAAATTGATTATTTTATCATCATTCAGCAGCTGAAGCGAACTAATTTCAGTACAAACTGTAAGCATTGGACTTTGTTTGTTAAAATAAAAAGTCATTGCTCGTATTGACGAAAGTCGGGAAACATACGTATGTATCTCCATTGGCAATAAATAAATTTGTTAGCAAATTGTTTAAATACCAACCAGCTTAGCAGTTGTGAAAATTTTTGCAAATCAACTTGTGAGGGGATACAAGTAGATATGTAGGCATATATATGTACATATATGCATACTTACAAACATAAAACTGTATGTAATTTGTTTGCCTGTTGAATACTTAAGGTTAAAAAATGCTGATGCATGCTCTTTTGCACTCAAACTATTTAATGCGTTTGGTGCATTTTCCGAACTTAAAGTTGTGTGTGTGAATTGAGAAAATAGCTAGCGACGTTGCCACATGATTTTTTTTAATAAGTAGGTACTTTTAAAATAACGTTTTTATTGCAGGGCACAAAAAAGGGGAAGCGAGTTCGTTTAATAGATTTTTTTAGAAAAATACAAAGTACATACTTATCAGCTCCTGGGTCTATACTATATGATGGAAAATTTTGACTTTTGTACATTGTCATCAGAAGTGAAGATTTATCTTCAAAATAAACACTTAAATGTAAATTTAAGTCTTAATTATATGGATATACATTTTTAGTAGACTTCTTACTCGCAATTTAATGCAGAATATGAATGTTCGCCTCAAATAACATTGTAAGCGACTATTGGTTCAAAGCTAGTTTCCTTGATTTTAAAGATATTAATGTGTATATTTTATTTTTTTTTAAAGGCAAGATTCTTGAAGAGTGCTATACCAAAAAAGTAGAAAACCAAATCCAATCCCCGATTGTGCGTCAGTAAACAAGTTTTTTTTTTATTTTATAAAATAATAATTTTGTCGCTTACAACGTTATTTGAGGCGACCGTTCATATGTTGAATTTTTTTAATTTTGTTATTTCATATTTTGTGTTCGCCATTTAATTTTTATGAAAGTACCAAACAGCATTCAAAACTATATGACATAAGCTTTCAATTCCACTATCGCACGATTTTTTAGGATCAGGTGAATCAAGGGAGAGCATGTGGTCTCCCGTTCACAAAGAATGCGTTAAGTACATATATTTATATTACGGACCGATAATAAACATCTTATACTAACTTTTTTATTTTTAGATAATTGCCAAATCGTTATTTAATGATTCTTGTTTTTCAATGACCGCATTTTTATGACCGTTTTAAATCTCCTATAATAGAAAAAATAAAAATCAAAAATAACAATTAAAAATAGATCGGAAAAATAAGAACCCAATTTTAACGGTTACATTGTGATTTTTATTATAAAGATCATAATTGTTATGGTCACTGATCATTCTCTATACCTACTTCTTCTTGCAAATTTTTACGATTGTTATGTTTCCATGACATTTTTAAAAAATACAGCTAAATCTAGGTAAATCATATCTGTTTACGATAAATTTAAATAATTGTTAATTTTCGTTTATTTTTTATACCTTACCTCCATTGCCTTCATTATTGAGAATACCTTAGCTTGGAATAACGAGGCATATTCCCGTAGGCAAAAGTGACTATTGTTCAACATATATGTAGGTATTCAAACGACTACTGTTATTTGTGGTTTGGAAGCTTATATTGCTTACTATCGCAGATGTGTAAACTTATGCGATTGGCAGACTAATTTGTAGGCATTGGAGGCTTTTGTTCAACTCGAGGCTTGCATAAAAGTTTCCTATCTAAATATGAACTTCAATTTGAAAGAAACCTGAAAAGTGAGTCCTCAAAAGTCCATGACTCACACGGTCGCCCAATCAAGCGAATCAAAACTACTTCTTATATTTTTAACTTTTATTTTTTTTGAGCAATGTTTACATTTATAAGTTAATAAAAGTTATTAAATTTTGTTTGTTCTCTCTTTACTTTTCTCAAACTGAGCATATCTGTAAACTTAAACCAAGCTGGCAACGCCAAATACAAACCACCAGCTCAAACATAGGCCGCTCTCTGCTCATGCTCATCAACTATTACATGAGAAATTGCCTCACCAACACACTCAAAACACGTTTAGCTCCAGCGAAACGCAACGAAATCCATTGCCTCCAAAGCAAATGGGCACGATCAATGTGATCATACCGTGTTCGTAGCTGGCAACATTAACGACTCGTTGTTCGAATTGCAGGTCGTTGCGGAAAGTGCTCGCGGACTTAGCAAAGAAACTAAAAAAATGCAAGATTTACTATTTTAACACCAACAAGTCGAAGGGAGATATTTATGTGAAAAGAAAGTGAATAAAAAATTTCAAATAGAGTTTGGTGTAGGTAGAAATCGAACCAACAAGTGATCTGCAAAGAAAAATAATGCAACAAACAAACACATTAAAAATATGTATGAAAAAGTCGCTATAAATTTCTTTTAAACCAAACTGTGTGGAAAATCTACATAATTTATATAGTGAGATTTAAATGAATATTGAATGAATAAAGCAAACATAAAATTTTCAAATATCTCACAAAGATTTACACAAAAAATCACAGCACATTTTGTATGTAAGAAATAAAATAAACGCGCGGCTGAAATCAAAATTCAACTGTTAAAGAAAAATACCAGAGCAACAGGAATTTGCCCTCAAACAAATATACAGCGCGTGAAAACGAACTAATCAGCGCATATACAAGTGAATGTACATTTTTAAAATGAAAAAATAATAAATAATTAATTTTTTATGGAATGGAATGCTGCAAAAGAGACAGCGCTAGCTGGCAAAGCTTGGGGGCCATGCGCGTAAATGAGACACCGACAAGTTGGAGCGCACGAATTCAATTTTGAAACGATCCAACAGCGGGCGAACATCGAACGCAGTGGGGGAGAAAGAAGCGGTGTGGTATTTTGTGAGAGACCCAGTGCTTGTGGAAGTGGTAGGTAAAGTGAGGCGCGCGGTAGAGTATCGACGAACAGTCAACGCGATCAACGACTACCATCACTGCTGAATGCCCGACGATTGTGTTGTGTTGTTGAGCAAGGCGAAATAAGCCGCAGAGACCGAAATCATCAACGTCGCTACGCCTCGCCGTTCCGCCCAGCCGCCCTCGCCTACATTTTGTAGATTTTATTGGCACCAAACAGTCGCAGTTAGCAGCAAGCCAGTTTGCTATTCAACTACTAGCCAGCCAAACAGTCAGTCAGTGAGCTACTACATACATACATATGTAGCTAGCTAACGCCCGCGAACGATCGAATTGATTGGAGCATAGTCGCGCGAACGCGCGTTTACTCTTATTAGTAGCGTTTGAAACGAGCGCGGCGTATCCAATGCATGGAATTTTTGTGTGCGCGACTCACGACGTACTAAAACAAATTGGATATCTAGTGTGTATAGAGTGTTTGCCTATGCACATATATACATACATACGTATATGTACATACATATAAATTTATTTAGACCGTGTATTTAACGGATGGTGTGGTACATTCGCAATTTGCATACATACATACATATATCAATTTTCACGTGTGTTGAGTGAACGAATTATATACACATACAAATGTACGTAACGTATATATAATTTTGATGTTTAACCCAAAAACGGTAATTTACTTCATTGAATTTCAACCATAAAAATCCACTTTTACAAAATTTGCAAATATTTTATAATCAACTGTGTTGAATTTCAATTAAAGTGGAAGTGTTTGTAAAGTGAAAACCATTGTGAAAAAAAACCGCACGTATGTTGTACATATCCAATCAATAGATATGCAACAGAAAATTTGTAATAATTAATTGAAAGTTTGCAAGTGGTATTCGTAAAGTGAAGCATTCAAATTACCCAAATCGCGCACCGCTACTGCCTCACTGTTCCACAGATTAACTTAATTGCCACGGCATTTGCCAAGCAACAGCAACCGCCAGCTCAAGCGAACTCAGCTCAGCACGCTGATTACAGCTTGCGAATCGGAATTACAGTAGCGCATCAACAACGCCCAGAAAAACAAGTGTTTCAACTCGTCGCGCCCCAACACGCCGCGCGCGGCACACATTTTTCATACATTTCACCAATTTAAGCGCGCCGCGGCGTCTCTATTGCCTAGCGCGCCACTCGTTTAATTGTGCATATGTATGTACATATGTACGTACGTATGTATGTAGTTAGTGTGTGTCGCTAACTAAATGATAAAAAGACAACCGCCGCAGAGCAAGTGCAACAACAACAAACAACAACAAATACAACAGTGAAATCAGTTAGCGCGTCGAATATGTATATTGCCGCCATCGCCATCGCTATAGCCATCGTCGTCGCCGCCTTGCTAGTTGCTGTCATCGTTTACACATACATTATTGTTGTAAGCTTGGTGCCCCCAAAACATGTGTATTTGGCCAAATAAAATTTGCTAGCAACAATAACACAACGAAAAGAAAAAAAAACCAACTAGCGCGCATAGTGACAATTTTAAACAGCGTCAGCAACAGAAATATCGCAACACATACGTACATACTACATACTTTCAACAGCAGCAACTTAACCGTGCAACTCTGCCGCCTTTACCGATTGTAATTGCAGTCAGTGAAATATTTTTGTTGTTGCTTTTTGCAAGCCATTTATGATTTTAAGCGCAACGTTTGCGTACACATTGTTGTTGCTGTTGCACATACTAATCGACGTTTATGTGTTAAGCGCGTACGCCACCACCACCACCACCTCTACAACTGTAGCCGCTGTAACCGTTTCAACAGCCGCCATCGCCGTTTTTCTTGGCAATCATAAAAATTTTCTCGTCGTCGACAACGTGCAGGAATTTCAATTTGAAATTATGCCAAAACTACAACAACAGCAACACTATCAGCCACAACAACAACAACAACAGCAGCAGCAGCAACACCATCACCATCACCACACATCCACACATCATGGCGAATATCCATTGCCAGATGGTTGGGACGTCGCCACCGATTTCGATGGGAAAACCTACTACATCGATCATAATACGAAGAAGACAACGTGGCTGGATCCGCGCGATCGGTATGTAGCCAAATTGACATAAAAATTAAATATGTATGTATAAGTGCTTATATGTACGTAGCTATGTGAGTCTGTGTATATGTATGTACATTAATCCACATGACGATACATACATACATATATGGAGCGACAAAAAGTGTTCCAGTCGATTTGGAGCACTTTACAATGAGATTTTTCAGAGATGTAAACATTTTTTTGCGTTAGGCACGCTGTAAAAATAACTAACGGCTATTTATTTTAACACCTCCATTTGGTTACAGGTCTTATTTGGCATACGCATCGTTGAACAGCATTCCGAGATCCCTTTGCTGAATGCCATTTAGATTATGATTAGATTCTAGGTGATAGTAGGTAGCGAATGCTGGACCCAGAAAATACTTTACGAGTGCAAATAATATGCTCTGCTATATATTCAGTGTTTCTCGTAACACAATCTGCACTGGTTATAGCAAAAAAAAAACTGCTTAAGTAAGATAAGGGGTGCTTCTGTTATCTTACGCTGAGAACACAGTCAGCTTAATATATTTCTCTCAACACAAGGTTTGGTAACTTTAACCAAATAATGTAACAATTAACGAATCATTTATCAAGATAAGCATATTTAGTTGATGTTCCTAAACTCTTTTCTCGGTATACTTAGCCGGTCTGGTAGACATGTTTGTTGTTAGCCCCACTTTCTGTATACAGCGACGAACAAAAGTATTGGCACAGTGCACTTTTCGCAATACATACATATAAGCAAAGTTTTTTATTCTAATTTATTTTTGATAACTTTTTATATAGTTCATTTTACACCAAAAAACTATATAAATAAAATCTCTATACTTTGTGCAAAACTCAGAAAAATTCATTAAATTTGCACACTAATTTGCATCTTTTTACTCAGATTTTTTAGAAAAATTCTAAGTATGCAGTTTTATAGTCCATTCAATTTTAGTATGGCAAAATGCAAGCTTAAAGTTGCGTTGATTTTTGGCATTTTTTTTTAGTGGAAGATGTTGCTCATTTTCTCCATACAAAAAATAATTCTCGAATATACTTTGTATGGAAGAACTTGCATAAAAAAAATACCAAAAATCTACGCGATTTTCTAGCGACTTTTCCTGAGTTTTGCACAAAGTTTAGAGATTTTATTATTATGTTTTCTGGTGTGTAATGAACAATATTTTTATAAAATAAAAAACTTTGCATATATTTCGAAAAATTCACTGTGCCAATACTTCTGTTCGGCACTGTAGCTGCATACTGTACTAAATAGACATAGGGCTGGTTTCTCCAACTCAACTTAACTTAGTTTAGCCACTTTTCGGACTTAAGTCAAAAGTTAGTCTACGTTTTACACAGCTTATTCTTGACTAAGTCAAGAAAATTGGCTTAACTAAGTTAAGTTGAGTTGGAGAAACCAGCCCATAATGCTGCAGGCTGCATCTTAGCCTAAAATACAGAGTTAACTTTCCTAATGTTAATGAAAAGAAGCCTTTTGGGCTGTGTAGCACAAATAAAATGTGGCCATCCTACCGGACAAAAAATTTATGAGAAGTAAATTGATTAGAAGATTATAGCGAAAATATTTTACTTCACTGAAACACTAATATTTAGTGAGTGTTCAAAATCAGTTGTATTAAGCTGAACGTTTTTTTTTGTGATAAAGTCTAATGTATGTACAAACTTATATACACGGTGGCGTAAAATCATGAATTTTTAAATTTATAGATATGTACAGAAGAAGAGTGCAAATTTAAATATCTCCATGCGCTAACAAAATATATTTATTTAGCACAGATTCATAGTTTTCAGAGATTATTTATTTTCATTTATTTATTAAGATTCGAAATGGTTTTTCTAAAAACTCATTAAAGCATTCGCTATGTTAGGGTGGTCCAAAATACATACGAGGGGGGGGGGGGGAATTATGGCGATTTTTTTCATAAATCAATTAATAGGATTACATGCGATTAATGCGACTATTTTTTTCCTCACGATTATATATGTATGTACATTAACTAAAAAACTACTGTTTTTTTTTTTTATGAAAGCTAATTCATTGCAAGAGACCCGTTTAGCCCAATTTTTGAATTTTTGTTTGTCTGTATTCAATTTTTCAGTGCAAAGTGCAGAAAAAGGTAGTGGTTTTGAAGAAAATCAATTCTCCTGTTCGAGTAAATAAATGTTAGATAATAAAATCTAGGTAACGATAATTGTACGTTTCTCTCAGCTCAGTTTAGCTTTCATTTAAGAATAATAATTAATCAAAATGAATGAATTGTGAACACAAAATGCCAATTTTTAACCACTGTGCGTCGCCGGTTACTTGCTACATCTTTGCGGAATCAGTGGAGACGGTTATTCCATCATTTTCCTCTGTTATTCCGTTCCGTACTATTCTTAACTAGTTGGTCAGAAACCTTACTAGAGTCTCAAACTAATACAATGAGTCAGTGCTGGCTTTTAAGCCATCCTTGATTTCATTAAGCCGACTCCTTTCTATTTACCCTATATAAATTTGTGCTCCAAAATTGGTTGGTTTCCAAACATTTGCTTGCCTTATTTTGAATGCGCTCGCATTGAGTAATTACGGTATTTTTTTGTCTTTAATCATAAGAAGTGATTTTATGCTCAGACGTAGCTTTCCTAATAAAATGTCTATCTGCACGCATAAAAATTGTTTGACTTGAAAAGGTCTTACCCATGTTCTCAGCAGTGTCGTACCCCTAAGCCTTCTTCGGATAGGGACACACCACTGGCTTTTCTATTAACAATCACAAATTGTAGAAGTAGACTTATTCACAAATTTTAGGCTTGAACCTTGCACATTATCAGACTAAAATTGAATAGGCTATAAAATTTTATACACCAAAAAAGTCGAACACTTCTGAGAAAAGTTTGAAATTGTTGGTCAAAAATTTGTTGCATTTTTGTAGATTTTACTAAGCTTTAAATTGTGTTTATATATACGCATGAGTTTTGTAAGAGAATGATCTGTATTTTACAGAAAATTCTTAAAAATAAGTAAATAAACACAAGTGGCAAACAAGATCATTTCGAAATGGCGTGCTTTAAATATGACCGATACTGTATGTATACACATGTGTATGCAACCATAAAAAAATGCCTACCCATTCGTAGCTAATTTTTTTAATCTTTCATTGTATGCAGCTCAAATTAAAAATTTCGTAAGCAAAAAAAATGCTTGAAATATTTAAACAAGAAATAGGAAGCAGCATTACTTCATAGGTATGTATTATTTCTGCTATTTACGCACCGAATGAGGAAAGAAATCGATTGAGTATGTGTGTACAATTTAAAAACTCACGTATAGCATAAACATTCGCAATTGTTTATAATTATCTTGGACATACAACACGCTTTCAAACATGTATGTGTGCATGTGCATATATACATATGTATATATGTATATATGTATGTAAGTATAAGCTACGCACAGGCGGACATATTGCATTCGCACTTATTGCATGACGCGCAGAGTAGGGGAGCAGCCGCAAGCAATTTATTGCAAAATGCGTGCGTGCGAATGCAAAATGCGTGGCTATTTATGTACGTACATATGTATGTATATGTGTGTATGCTGAAAAGGCACTACATGCTCCGCAATGCAAACTGTGAGCATTAAATTGAGAAAATACAAAAAATTAGAAATGAAAATATGCGTTTACAATTTTCTTAAAACTATGCCGCCTCTAGCCAATTGCTTGAATCGTGTGCCACAGTGCCCCCTGTTGCTGCTACACTAGGCACATTCATGCACTCATACATACAAGTAAGCGCTGCCATATTAAACGCCAGCAACAACAAGTGAATGCGCAAGCTGTAAGTTTGAGTTTTTCTCAATTTATTTTTATTTTATTTATTTTTTTGGGAATTTTTTCTCCTATTTGTTTTCTTTTTTTTCTTTAATTGAAATTTGCTGCTGTTGCCCTTTATACCTAGTACACATGTGTATTTGTGGTTGTTGCTAATGCTCGCGTGTATTTACTGCCTGCAAACAACTGTGCAAAATTACTTGTATGTACCTACAAGTTATTGTACATAGAGGCCTGTTGTTGTCGGTATTGTTGTAAATGTGTCCACACGAATCAACATTTGAGTTCAACTATACTTGGACGCTTAATCATCGCATTGGAATGTTTTGTTTAAACATACTTTTTTTTTGTTTAGTTTTCAAACTCAATTTTTTGTTTGTTTGTTTTAATTTCATTTCATTTTCATTTATTTCCAATACCCGCTGTGTACATTCACAGTCATACGGTTTTATGTATATATGTATATGTGCCTATAATAAAAACGCGTATATACAATGTGAGGGCATACAAATCGGTAAGCCAACCTATGCCTGTTTAGAAAAGTACGTACATTTCTAATTCTATAAATTAATATGAAAATTTGTAATACATATTGTACGTGCATGCATTCCATAACCAACACTCACTCACTTAATTGCAGCACGTATACTATACAGGTATACATATGTACATTAAGGTGGTCCAAAATAAGTAAACTCTGAATTTTAATGCTCTCACCCTCCAGGATTGTTCTATGCATGTATTTGGAAAAAATATAACCCTATTTTTTATTTTGAAATCAAAAATTATTTAGAGGGTGCTCAACGTTTTCCATGTTTTTTATATGGGGGAAAAAACAAGTTCTTTATAAATGGTATAAAATTCTTGAATATCAATATTTTTAGATTGGAAAACTTTGTTCCTCTTCAGAAGACTTGCAGTAAAAATACCCAATTGTTTATTTATCGAAAAATATGTATTTTCAAGAATTCTATATTATTTCTATGACAAGTTGTTTTCCCCCCTGTAAGAAATATGCAAAACTTTGAGCGCTTTTAGCGGGTTCTACATATATTTTTTTCAAATAAAAAAAAGGGGTATATTTTTGGAGCACACTATTTTACATATGTACATATGCATATCCTCTCCGTCGCGTCGCTCACGCTACTTGCTCGCCCGTTTGATCGCCAGAAAGCCCCCAACTTCGTCGCCTCTGCACGTTGAAACCTAACCGCTAAGCTGTCTTGTCTGTCAAACAGCCTACGAGTTTGCTACGGCAAATGAGTCGAAATCGCTTGACTTGCCTCTGCTGGCCTCTCTTTTATACTATTTATGTAAGATTGCTTGTCTGATTGCTCGCCGTATGTAGTTGTGTGCATGTGAGTATACTACCACCATAGACCATAGGTACATACACATTCATGGAACTATCTACTAATAAATAGATTGGAATGTGCACTCTTGAAAAATTATTTTGTTTTTGGAATTTTCAACTTTTTTCTACACAGCTTCTGCTTGTAGCACTCTGAAGTTAAGTTCAAAGCAGGTTTCAAGAAAAATTATATTTTTTCCGATTTGAATCGCACTGAAGTCGGCAATTTGCTTTGTAGGCAAAGGAAAATCGAACATAATTATTATAGTTAAAAAATTTAATTAAAACATTTATCGATGTGCAAATTGTTATCGATAATTTGCCCGTAAATGTGTCGATATTCTTTGAATTGGTTTTATTATCGGAGCTAATATCAATATACGTATTTATCGATAACATTATCGTTGTGGTATATATGGGCCAAAATCATGAAAGTGGATAAATTCAATTGAAAATTGAATTGCAGTAAGTTTACAATTTTATCAACGACAATTTTAATCCATTTAGTTAAATGTATACTTATGTAAACCAACCAATACGAACGTGTCAGGTGGGTTTTGACTAGTGAATATCGTTCATAAGTTTTCACTTACACATGTTCATTTTTCTTTTAAAATTTAGTTCATTCCCTTCCATATAAACTTAAGTTTAAGACTTTGTAGAAAACTAAACAAATTTTCATCCAAATTTCAAACTTTTTTCTCACAAGTGTTAGTATTTTTTTCTTTTTTTTTGAGTCTACAGTTCTATAGCGCATTAAATTTTAATAATGTTCAAGTGGCAAAAAATTACCGTTAATTTTTAAAATTTTAAATTAAAAAAAAAAATAAAGTAAATTTTAACCACTTGAAACTTACACATGATCGCACTAAAATTCAATGTGCAATACAAAGTATAAATTTTTAACGAAAATTTGTTGAATTTTTTTAGTTTTGTTCAAAGTTTTAAACTTAGGTTTATATGGGTTTTATAAGTGAATGAACTATGTTTTAATACTTCAAAAATAAATAAATAACCATCACTGGCAAACAATATCACTTTGAAATTGGTGTGCTAATGATATGACCGATACTGTGTGTAGAAACTTATCTCGCATCTACATAAAAATAATGGCTTAAAGTAAATTGTGTTTTGATAAAATCATGCTTTAATTTTCTTTACACGGATGTTCGAATAAATAGAACAGATGATTCTTCGTTATCCCCCTTTGAACCATTTGCACACTCAACCATTGACTTAAAGCAAATTCTAATTTGTTCTACATACATACATACATATGTACTCGTAAATTTAAACGATTTCGCTTCAAAAATTAAGAAAACGAAAGCAACTCAGCCATAAGATTCAATGCCAATAACGCATGATTTTCGGACAAAACCAAATTGCCATGCTGAAACTTAAAACATCACATTCTTTTTTGATCAATGCGCTTATTTGTTCTGTTTGTTGACACTCTAAATATAACTGATCTGCCTTAAAAGAGCGACGCAGAGAAGGGCACAGACAAAACTTTTAACCGCATTAAAATTTTAAAGGCAGTTTTCATCCATGACCAGTGTGACACTCACAAACGCAGCCGTCAGTCAACTTTATCAAGTCAATTTATGTACATATAAATACATACATACATCTATACATACATATGTACATACGTACACAAATCGTTAAACAAATAGAAATACGAAATGCCTCAGCAACAACTTTCAAACATTATATACATACATACATAGTTAGTATGTATGAATTTCTTGCCTATTTATGGCTATCATACGCGTTTAATCGTATGTTATGACGGCGGCTGCCCACTAACCGATTGCTGATAATTATTGCTCCTTTTGTTGGCAGTTGCCATTTTTTTTTTTTACTTTATTCACTGCTTTATTGAACATTGAAAATGTCATAAAAATTCTTTAGCTATTTTTACCGATGACGAACGCGCCTATATTTTTAATAGCAAATTAAAAAATATTAATGAATAAATAATAAATAAACATACGTTAAGCTTATCGCAAGCGTTTGCTTAAGTGCACGAAAGTATTTCGTATGTATAGCGTGACTGAAACACACACACACACACACACACACCTTCTTCCGCAATTCGTCCGTATGTCGGTGCGTCGGTGCGTATGAGCGCCATTATTGAAAGAGTAAAATCGCGCCATTTTTTATTCATGGCCACTTCAAACGTGGATTTATTTCATTTCGAAAATATTTGTTTACCTATAAGTACGCTTTTTAATTTGTATTTTTCTGCTTTTGTTTGCAGTTTCCAGCGGTTGTTGTAATTCATTTCCCTGTTTATTTATTTCACATATTTTATTACAATTCTTTTTTGCATTGTGCGCATTTTTATGTGTCTTAATTTGCGTAACTTCTTTGTGAACTCAAATTTATCTTTATTGCACGAAGAAAAAATTCCCAAAAAAGGAACGAATAAAAATAATAAAAAAGCGCATTCACATCAAATACGGGAGCCCGTTTCAAATGCAACGACGGCTCAGCTTTCGCTGACATCGTACATTTAAAATAATTCTTACTTTTCATAATTTTTTGTGCACATGCTTTTTAGTGGACAGAAAGCGAAAGGCTCGAACAAAGGTGTACATTTATTTGTGTGTGTATGTAAGTAGTATTGAAGATTTTATTTAATAAAAAATCGCGCATGTTAAACTTCGTATAACTGATAAAGAGAATTAAATCTAAAAATATTCATGGGACGGGTTATACTCTCAAAAGTGACATTTTACAGAATAATTTAGTTGGAAGTACCCAAATTTTGGGTATCTTTCGGAAAGAAGCGTGCGATTAGGCGGCATAAAACTGTGAGAACGATGATAGTCGTAGTTCGCAAAATATTTTTCCGATCTTCAAACTTATATCAGTTGAACTTTTGCTTCCTAAAGCGATCTGTTAGTGCCCTAGTCCTCGAGTCATTTGAATAAGTTAGTTTGCCAACCACTGCCATGGATGATCACTTCCCCATAGTTCGTGAGCACATTAACTATCAGCTAGAGCACAGCGAGTAGCTTATTTTGAAAATAAATATAAGTTGTTTGCCTCAAGCAGTTAACAGCTTTAAGAACTTCAAACCTTCATTCATTAAATACTGTACAATATTTCATTTGAAAAATTTTGCCTACAATGCGACGAGAAGAAGAAAGAAATAGTATGCAAAAAGCGCCTCTTTCTGAAACCCATAATGTTGCACACTTTTAGGTGAATGCATAATTCGCTTGAACTATCCATGAGCCTGTCGAATGAGCACCTGCGCTATACGAATAGGGATGCCTCAATCAAATCGTATATATTAATTTCTAATGGCTCGGTGCAGAATGTGTGATAGACGAAAAACTTAACCCCTTTATGCCCGGTGTAGCCTATATGCAGGGGCGCACCCAGGAATATATTTTAGGGGGGGTTTATATTTCTGAAGATATATCACCGGAAAATACTGAAAATTTTCTTCAGATAATACGCTCTATAAAATATATTTATGCAAGTTTTATGTACAGTATGTAATAAATAAATAAACGTTTTAAAATTCATAAACTGCACTTTATTTACATAAGATTAACAGAACTCAAACACTTTTAACCGACTTTAAATAAAGGGGAGGTTATCAATTCGCCGGAATACGTAACTTTGGACCACGTGAACCGATTTCAATAATCTTTTTTTTTGTAGAAAGACGGTACCCAAGGTTCGTCCCGTAATTTGGTTTAGAGATCCGATGATTGGATCATGAAGAAATTAACGGTATCCCTAAATTTGAATATAAGAATTGAAGCCCGTTGTGTTCTTTCCTTAAAAACTACTTGTTTAATAAAAAGTTCTATAAACTCAAGATGCGCTCAACTTTCAAAAGTACCTAAGAAAAAATTTTAAATAAGACTCAGTAAAAATAAATTTATTGATTCCATGAATTTTTGCACTTTTATGTTCCTTTTTTCGATTTCTGGTTTCGGGCTTTCGATAGAGATGGTGATTTTTCACGATTTCTATTTTTTTTAATATTTCGAATACCGAAAAAATTAACTGAACTCTCGAGAAAAACCAAAAATTCATATAAAACGACGGACGAGAAATGAAAAAGAAATTTTCTTCTACCAAAATTTCTTAAATCAGTTTGCAGCTCTCAAGAAAAAAATGCTCGTATATTCATTTCCTCATAAAAATTTACAGCAAAAGCAAAGCGCTTTTTCAAGCAACAGAAATTATAATAAATATTTCTTATAATTTCCTTGAGATCTGGATTCTTAGCTTTAAGATACAGTTTGTATTTGAGGTTATTAGCTTTAGGGGGGGTTTGAACTCCAAAACCCACCCCTTGTGTGCGCTAATGCCTATATGCAACATTTATGGTTTGAATAGTTTTTTTTTTTTGCGACAAATGCGTATAGATTTTTCAATAATTTTTATTCTTATTATCAGAAAACGAATAAGCGTTGGTCATTAGATAATAAAAAAATGAAAAAAACAACATTTCATTGAATACTTACTAGGGTCTCTTTCCATATGTATCAAATTCATGCACAACGTACTTTGTGTTACAAAAAATTTCCGATGGATGCGGGTTAAGATATCTTCTGAGAGCCGAATACGAAGCTTAAGAGGATATACATATTTTCTTACTTTAAAAAAAAAATTTGGAACTCAATTATGTACGTATGTATGTGTTTTTAAGTTTGTATATATGTCGAATGGAAAAGTGTTCACGTCAACGGTCAACACTTCACTTTAATTGTAAATGAGTAATAAGTGCTAAAACTGTTAAAAGTTTGCATCAACAATTGACGCTATTTGAAGGTACATACATACATACGTACATACATAAACGATTGTACATAAATAGCGAATATTTATTTCGCCGTGATAAATAACCAAAACCACTTGTTACCGATATTGTTGATAGTCAAAGCTCGTTAATTATCGGCAATATTATTTGCCATTTTTCAGCTGCCCACAAACGCTTTGACATTTATTTCCTAATAATTAAAAATTATGATATGACATCTGTCAAATACTTAAACAAATGCTCATTTACAAACATATACATACAAGTACGTATGCCTGCAGTTACGTGCACGTTGTATTTGTTTATTTTTACGCAAACCCATTTCATTTGCCGTCTGACGTACTAATATACCTTCGATTTTTTACCGTTTTTGCCTTTTTTGTGGCTCAGAGGAAATTGAGTTTTTTATTGCATTATCGTTATTATTATTGTTTATAGGCATTCCGATGGCAAATATTTTCAGAGCTTTTTGTTTAAATTTCATTAAGTATTGCTTTCAAGTGCTTGCAGTGTTTAGCAGCTACGACTAGCGTAATAATTTAGTGTACAGGAATAATATTAGCTACATAGGAGTAAAACCAGTTCAGGAAATAGGAAATTTGAAAATATATAAACGAAAGGACGGCCGCTTTGACTGAGTGGTTAGAGGTGCGCACTACCACCTGGGGTCGATCCCTGGTCCGGAGGCAACTAATTTAGAAAACATTTTCTCTAAAAGCGAATGCCCCTCGGCAGACAATGGAAAACCTTCCAGCGTATTTCACCATTAAAAATATTCTCATAATATTATTTGCGGCGAAATACTAAAAATGAAATTCTTCAAATCGGTAATATCTATCTGTGATCGAATATAGTTTCTAAGAAATGTCTAATATGAAGGCCGCTCCACTCTAGGATTTACATGAATGTAAAATTTTTCCATTTTGCACCTGTAATCGCTATGGTCATAAACGTGTTAGAAATTCCTTTAAATTGAAATAAAAAATTGATTTTATAAACCAGGCTGAATATATGTAATCAGTGACCCCAAAAACTAGTAGATACGAAGTGGTGTACAAATTCTTCACCGCAAATTTTTTTAAATGGTTTTGTTCCGTTAGATTCTCTATTCAGACCACTGTGCGGCGTAAAGCTCTAGGTATCTCCATAGAAGGGAGAAGCTCGGCCAAATACTTAACAAAAGTTCTAGTAGTTAGTTCAGAGTTTTCAATCGACTATTGTAAAGCGACTCAAAAGAAGCACACCTCGAGACCAAGAAATCACGCATCACGCTTTCGAATGAATTTCCAGTTCTGTAAGAACTTCGGCGATGAATCTTAAGTTATTCTACATAGTATAAGTCATGCACAACTTAAAGCGTTTTAGGTTATATGCCCCTTTAAGCACCTTGCAATGATCTAAAACTGGTAGGTTGTCCTAGTAGCGATCTCTCTAAACCTATTCCTCCTTTGCTATAGACAAGGTATAGAACGTTGCCTTTCCTAAGCCATAGTAGGGTCGACAAAATTGGTTATTGCCCCTTTATTTGCAAGTTTATCTTAAATCTAATTTTCTACAGAACCAATTGGTAGTGGAACCCCGTAAACCCCAACTCGGTTGATTAAACCGAGTTACCACTTATAATGTTATCTAATAAGATCTGAAAATCTAAATAGCCACTAAAAAAATTGCATCCGCTCTTCAATCCCTCCTTGGAATCCTCTCAAAGAAATAAAAAAAAATAAGAAATATCATAAAGTAGTAGGAATAATCAGAGAAGCTCTCACAAGCACATACTACTACACTCTATCAAGTGTCATATTCTTTCTTATGCATTTATCTAGTCGAATATATTTACATACATAAAAACAAAATATACTACATATTAGTGATGTTAGTTTTTTCGCTTTTTACGAACCCGGCATTTTCGGGATGTCGTTATCTTAATCTCGGAATGCCGGAATTAGTCCATGGATTCAGATATTCATTACATTTCAAAAACTTAAATCGAAAAAATTGCTTCTATATTGTTTGAGAAGCTCTCCTACCATAACATAAATTATAAATAAATGGGTTTGAACCCTACTTTTTTATCAAAGTGTCCATGTATAATGGGCTCGACTTTATAAAAATAATATTAATTATTAAATAAAAAAAGAAATGTAGGCAATACTAGTCGAGAAAAGGAGTTTCTATTATTGCCATCAGCGCAACTTACAAATCCCGAAAATCCTGGGATTATTTGCCAAGTATCCCGCGAATTTCGGGATCTAAAAAAGGCCTACATATGTATGTACTCCCATATCACCATCGAGCGGATGCACTGCTCCCGCCGCGACGATAGTGATTGCTCTGCACAGAATTTAGCGCAACAGTTGCACAGTTGTCTGCTATTGGCAAGTTCTCATTACTCTGGTGCGCTGTTGCGCCATTTTATCGTTGCTCCATTTGTTGTTGCTTTCGCAGTTGCTGTTGCTGTTGCAGTTTCCCTGGCTGTTTCTATTGACGATGCAGCAATTTTTTCTTGCTCATATACATGCATATAGAGAATAGCGCAAAAGATTATGGCAAAATGACCTAAAGTGCAATTGAAATTGTAATTCTCAAGCTATATATGTACATGTACGTACATATTTATGTATGTTGGTTTGTCATAAGTATAAATGTACATATGTACATACATACATATTAAAACCAACTAGATAGTTGAAGCAAAAAAGGAAATGCAAGCATGCGAAAAAGGAAAAGAAAGGCGAAATAGAGAGCAACAACAACAGTTGAACAACTGCAGTGCTTCAATTAAACGAACATGCATTCATACAAGTCTGCAATTTTAGCGCGCTTAAGCAACACAAAGCTGCTGGATACATAAGTGTACATACATAGTAGGTAGATATGTAAGTAAAAATGTAACCATTGATATATTTATGTATATATCCACTTATATGTTGCTATGTACGAGACACACATCTATGTTTGCGGCTGTGAAAACTGCATAAGCAGCTTCACAGGAAGAACTACAATTTATACATAAGTATGTACATATTTATTTTATGGGAAACGTTTTCTAAGTTCTAGAATGGCAGCCGCTATACATACATACATATGTATTATGATAGCTGTGAAGTCTAACATTTCACAATCAAATGAGCTTCAACCCGATTCTTATGTTTCTGGTTCTTCGGTTTCATTTTTACAAGTTTTTATTATTTTATCAATTGCAGTTTTTTTGAACCTTCAGGGAGGTCTCTCACAGAGTGAGTGATGTTTAATAAAGCGGCCATAAAAATGTACTATTTATGTATTCGGATTTGTCAGACATTTTTATGGAATTTGAAGTGCTTTGTAATAAGGCGCTTTTAAAGTCTAATACTAATACATACATATATACTATAAAGGACAAAATTAAATTTTTTTGTTTTAACACAAGACAACAAAATTGATATTCGTAGAAAAAAAGTAGCCATCAGCCCCAAATATTTTCAAACATCGTCAAAGTGTAAAAAAATTAAGTTTTTTGGCAATGTTTGAAAAGCTCTAGCGAAGACACAAAAGCTTTTATTAAAGCCTAAACTTCGACTACATTGCCTGCACCTTGATCTGAAGGTTACCTGTAGTCAGATGTGATATTTCTCATTTTACGAAATATTTGGACCGAACTGAGAGCAACTTTCAAGCAAATAAACGTGCTATATGAGTGTATGTAAATACGTATATTAAGGCCTTGGTTTCACATACAGGGGCTATGAAAATTGTAGTTTATTTATTCATTAAATTAAGAAAAGGTCGAAATAAAACGATTTGGACTCTGGAAAAATACATTTTAGGCATTTGAAAAAAGCTCACACTTGAACTTGAAAATTCCAGAAAAGTCTAGAATAAAATACGAAAAGTCACGAAAAAGTTTTCAATACCAAAAACTCATACACAAAAAAAATCCCCAATAAAGTCTCAAAAATAAAAAATCTTTGATTTTTGTCAATGACTAAAAAACAACTGACAAAAATAATTCAAATTACTTCCTCAAAATAATAAATTTTAGCAGTTCGCCATTTGAATACGATTAGATACCTAGCCTTATTCTTAATATTGAGAACTAAGTTTCCATTCTATAGGATACGGTATAATTTTTGGACAGCTTCTCTAATCGTCTTCTAACCTTATACCCTAGAGAAACACATTCCGAATTCGAATCCATTTCTAATCGTTCTCTAACCTAAATGTTTGTTCAGATGGAAAGGTTCTATCTAATATATCGCGTGTTTGAAAACGGGTTACAAAATTATCCAAAATTCAAATTCTTAGCTTTAAAAAAAAAAAGCTAAAACGAAATTGTTTGCAATTTTCCATTAAAACTGTAGACATGCTTTCATAAATGTTGCCATATACATACTTATATTAGGGCGGGTAAATTTGTATTGAATATTTTTTCGACTGTGCGCGTATAGCACAGAAAGAAATTTGGCGAAGAAACTATGGGTCTAAAATCAATTTAGAGTTTGTCAAATTGAGAAAATAGGTTTCTTAGCTTTTTGTTTTAAAGTTGTAAATAAGTGCTTAAATTTTGTATAAAAATATGCTATAAGTGGTTTTTGGTCATGAGGAATCCATTTTTGCATTTGAATTTTTATTAAAATCTCCACCCCCTTGCGCCCTCTAATAGTGAAAATTTCCACATTTTCTGCGAAATCTATTTTTTTTTTTCAATGTAGGAAACTCCTAATTTATTTTAAACCCATAGTTTCTTCAATTTGCTTAAAATTGCTACAGGCGCATAGTCAAAAAATTTACCCGCCCTAATATACATAGATACATAAAATAAGATACAACATACGTACAATTTTTTTATGTAAATATAGCTTATCTACTATCTAAAACAAAACACGTAAATCAAAATTTGAAACTGATTAATCATTTTTTTTTTTAATTTTCTTGAGTATGCAGTTTTGTCGCCCATTAACTTCTAGTAATAAAGCGCAAATTGGAAGTAGCTAGGACATAGAAGGTATGTTTAAAAATTTGTTTGTATGGGGAAAATGAGCAACAGCTTCCACAAAAAAAAAAAAAAATCAACAGTAGATCCTAGCTACCAGACATCTGCAGCGGGTGCATGATTTTCGTGTATACTCGATCATCTAACAAAACCCGTTTTGCATCGTTCTCTGTATACGAGCAGAAGTATTGTTCGTTATCGACTGAGCTCAAGACGAACATGTTGGCCACAACACCCGATTGCTTTTCATACATACTTGATTGGGTTCGGGTGCTTTGCAGCTCAATGTACCCGGGTGTTCGAGTTTCAACCCGAGTGTGCACAAAATTTTCTTGATTGGCTTATGACGTTTTTGTTCCTACAAAAAATGTTGCCTTCTCATCGCGGTGTTCTTAGTTTTTGTGCGTAGAGGGTAAAGAGAAGGTTGAATTTTTCGGTAGTTTGTTTAAGTGTACATTTAACCATTTCTTATATTTTTGCTCATACAAAATGCGGCATCACGACGCCTACATCCATTTAGGTATAAATGTGTGTAGATCGGCAATGCCCAAGCCCTATACACTCGGTGCACATTTATTTTTTGTAAAAGTACTTATGTACCTACATAGTTTTAGGCTGTGTTCTAATATATACACACACAGCTTTCCACGCGAAACTATACGAAATAGATGCAAAAACATTTTTGTCTACTTCGCTTCTAATTTTTTCATTGCGTATGCACAAGCACAAAGCAACAACATTTTCGTATGCTTTGTGGGAACATATTGGCGCCAGTTACCTTCGGGTGTCCGTTTCATTGTTACACAAATTTTCGGGTTAGCTGCGGGTGTCCGAGTGTGGTGTTCGCTTGTGCTCAATTTATAGCGAGGGTAATCGAACAGACTCGTTCGTAACCAAAGCAGCTGTCGGGTATGCATCTCGATCGAACACATAGTAGCCGAGTGTGGCGTTCGCTTGTGCTTGATTTTTAGTGAGTGTGATCAAAAAGGCTCGATCATACTCAAAGCTGTTCTCTGCTAGCTACTTAAAACCTTCAATTTATTATACCAAAATTAAATGGGCTACAAAATTGTATACTCAGAATGTTTCCAAACATAAATATAATTAAAAAGCTCAAGATTTGGATGAAAATTTTTCGAATTTTCATAAATTTTTTAAAAAATTTGAAATATTGACTTAGATGGTTTTTGTTAAACGAGCTACACTTTCATAAAAAAATAATAAACATTAAATAAAAGAAAAGCAAAAGCCAAAGAATGCTAAAATGACTCTTCCCTATTTATATTTTCGCCACCGTATGTATATACATACATACAGCTGTGCTGGAATGTGTGCACGATTGTATGTATGTGTGTATATATTGTATGGGTGTGCGTGCGTGCAAAATTCATTTTCCATTTTCATCTCGAACCAGCAAAAACTTGGCGATGATTTTTATTTGAGGCAATGTGGCTGCCGTTGTTGCTCCATTGCAAAAGTAAACTGCTCACACTTGCATACGTAAGTATGCATGAATTCATGTGCATATATGTAGTATGTAGGTACCCAGTGGGAAAATGCTAGTTGAACATTTGAAGACACATTTATAAAGCGGCTGTAGCTGAGTGTGTAGAGATGCTTGCTGCTATTTGCTAATCTCGCCAGGGTAAACATGTTAAAATGTTAACAAAAATCTATGTTTTGTATTGCCGAATTATGAAAAAGCATCTGCGAAGTGCAGAACATAAATGTATTCAAACGAAAAATCGCTAACCAAAAGTTTGATTAATGTAAACAAAATTGTGATTAATATTACCAAAGAACGTAAGTCTGTAAGAAGAGAATACTCGTTATAATTGTAGCGAGTGTTAATATCAGGAGCCCTAACTCGTTTTTGAATGGATGAAAAGAGAAGGCACGCTCCTGATGTTCACACTCGCTACAATTATTACGTGTTGTCTCTTCTTATAAATTCACCTTCTTTGATATTACCAAATCATTGTTGAAAATATCAACCAAGGCATTATTAATATTAACCAAAAATCTCGTTGATTCCTTTTCAAGTTTGAATTTGGTAATTTTAACCAATCTTTGGTTGATGTTTCTCTCCGTGTATGATCTTTATTAATACATTACAATGCTGACTACATATTAAACAGTAATAGAATCTAGAACTCATAAGAAATACATTACATTAGAGCTGTTTAGGATGGTGTGGATGATCTTGGATTTGCAGTTTTAAATGCATTTGCAAATTTTAAGCTCGCTTCCATCGCAACCGTGTACATTTTATTGTTGTGAATTTACAAATGCAACGATGATCCTGAAGAGCCCTATTATTTATCACGCATGTAATGCATTAGTATTTTTCCCACTGGGTATGTATATAAATACATGTGTGTGCATATACCATTTATGCACAAAACTGCAACTGTAGTTTATACATACTCGTACTGTAAACACAGACGTACATGCATATGTATGTACATCAAGAAAACAGCGCACTTTGATGTGAGCTTTCGTAGTCGTGGTGTGAATAGCGAACAGACTGGCTAATAGGAAGGCCCAGCAGGAAATGTTCTAATTGTGGGTTTATGCGGAAAAAGGCGGCATCACGTATTCAGGGCAATTAATTGAGCGCTTCTGAGAAATCGTGCAGCTTAATATATACTAACAAATATATATATATATATATATATATATATGTATATATATATGATATGTATATATATATGATATGTATAGGTAAATGCATGCTTGTATATGTATGTACATAAATAATGGGCGGTAGAACTTTTGGATATTTTTTTTGCATAGAATAAAAATTATTTGTAATAAAGACCAGAATTTAGATATCTTCAACGTGAAAAAACTCATATGTACATATTTTTGAAATTTGAAATGTAACTATTCTCAAATTAATATGTGTGTATGTATAATCACAGCGGTCGGTCTTCTACTCTTTATCTAACCTTTGAGTTGCGGAAAAGTCTCCACGTGGCATTTGGACTAAATGTCTTCTTGCTCTTGATGCTGGCTAAATTTTCCGCAGCTAGCTTAACTGAAAATATGCAATTACATACACAAATAAATGAAATGACTTGGTATTAGTAAATGTATTTTGGCTCAAGAGTAGAGAGTCGGAAAGAAACTATGTATGCACTGTAACTCAAAGTTAGTAGTAGTAAATGCTCAAAGATGAGTGAACTAACATAAATTGATATAGATTTGAATACCTAAACATTCCTATTTCATATATACATATGTGAGTAAAAAATATATACACAAGCGACTTCAACAGAGTTGCCAATTTTTTAAGTAAAACTTTTAACTATTTTATTGCTATTAAATCACTCGAATTTATTTAGATTATAGCTCGATTGTTCAGCGTCTACAATAGTGCAATCTCCGCCGATTAAGATTGTGATAATAATTTGTCAATCTTAAAAATCAGTCGGCATCTCCAGCGCCCATTTCTTCTGCCTCACGTCTAGCGTGTTTGCGTGGTAATGTATGTACATAAGTATTTCCAGTTGGAAGCATCAAATAACAAACTGTGTGCTTCTTTCACTAATAGTTCTGTCAGGTGTAATTTGGACAATAAAGCTTATAAGAGCATTGCCCGCCGGCAAGTCAGTGCCCATCAGTGCTTGACAACAGCCTCGACGGTCACCTGTGACATGATCGAGTAAAGATTGTTGTTAGATATTACGCACTGAAACTTAATTTGATCAGGAAAGAGGGGCTTTATTATCGATTTGAGAAGAACTGGAGAATTTGGCGTTGAGCTAGTACAATGAATTTTATTTATTTTCTTCCGTATCATTTGAGAATTGGAGAGAGCTTTCGTTTTCACTTTGCGTTTTTT
>NW_023458558.1:46633340-46668991 GCF_013731165.1 Rhagoletis pomonella
AATTTCTTAAGCCCATAAAAAATTCTTTACCAACTTAAATTCATTATAAAATTGTTTAACTCCGAATAATTGCATGCATATCTATACTCTCATACATATGTATGTATGTATATATATAAATTCAACTTCACATGTACATTCATAAGTGAAGCAGCTGAACGCTATCAAGCAATGGAATTCCAAAATTTATTTTCTCTTAAAATATTTTTGCCTTCGCCATTGCCACAGTGCCCGTAAAGTGTTTATCATCAACTCATTGTAATGCATTAAGAAGCAGCAGAAAACATTTCTGAAAACATATGGTAATAAATTAAATGGAAAGGAATGTGGCTGCCACCAATTGCTGTACGATTGCTGTCATTTAGAATATATACAGAGCTTAATACCTACATATGCACATAAATATGTATATATGCACATATGTATATACCCAACTGCCGCGGTCAGAAAGCCAAAAAAAAAGAAGACACGTAGGCAGTAGCGACCTGGCAGACATATAGACTGCAAAAAGGGACACTTGAGAGTGAATGCTCTACTATTGTACGTACATATATGCATATGTACGAGAACTACGAACAATCATATTTATATATGTATGTATACATATAAATAAATAGATACGTATGTACATCACAAAATATTTATGCCTGCTGGACTATCGCGACCAGTGCCCGGACTTTACCACTTTATTGTTAGATCTACCCACTTGTTTGCTGTACATATTTTATTTTCTGCCATTTTTAGCAACAAAAGCTAAATATCTACCAATATTTTCCGGAAAGAAAGCAAAGAGAAATGAGCGCAGTCTTATATATTTTTCCATCGAACACACCTAAAATAAATATGAATAGTTAACACTGACCATAAAAGTGAAATTGCATCTCTATTAGCTGTTTATGGAAATATTTTTCGTTTGCAATACATAGTCGCGTTCCAGATGCTCACGCTATTTACGATTTGTAGGTTTTCTTTTACAGGAAAGCATTCCAGGTGCCAGAAAACCTCTAAGTCAAGGCACTTTTGTGAGAATAGCTTGCACTCGCTCTCAGTCAGAAGTTACAGGTTTTAGTCCGAGGTTTCTCTTCTTGAAAGTTTACAATAAGTGTCAAACGAAAGGCAGCGTTGCATTCGTAAACAAAAAGAGAACGCGGTGAAGACAAATAACCTTACCTGTGTTTAAAAATGGAAGTAGTTACAGGAAAAGTGATTTTTCACTTTCCATGTGACTTTTACTGTTTCGCTCTCGCCGCTCTCTCAAGAGAGTAATTTTGTTATTTGACAGTTTTACAGGTTATGAGTAAAAACTATCTAACTAACATTGCTTCTTTTAAAAAAATCTACCAACTTCTACCTACCAATTTTTGTATGCAAAATCTACCAGTATAATTTTTTTTCTGAGTCCGTGCACTGCTATCGGCTATTATTGTTGCGTGCAGGTTTTTAGGCATCAAATTTTAGGCAGCAAATATGCCAACAAATAAAATGCAAGTCGCTTGGACACTCTTTACTTATGTTGCAGCAAGCAATGTGTTGCAAGTCACCATTTCAATGTATTTTGATTGCAGCTGGCCTTTATGATGGCTACAAGCAACAAACTAGCCAGTCAAGAAACCAACGAAGAATGACAAAGTGCGGTGGCATGCTGCAGCAGTGGCGAGCAGAAGCTGCAATTTATTGGCCTGCTCCTTTACATTGTTGTTTTTTTTTTTTTGTAGGAAATATTTATTTTTCTTTACTTCCTTTTGTGGTTGGCTTCGTTGCTGGCATTTTTACGGCATGATGCTGGCATTGTGGAATGCAGCTACAAGAGAAAATCGTTGCAAAGTGTTAACAAAAAGGGGGAAAAATAAAAAAAATAAAAAGTACGAAAAGTGGAAACAGTCTCGTCGGTATTTCTTGCAGCGTTGATCAGCCGAGGTGTCCCGCCACAGTTTTTAACTCTTTTATTAACATTGTACTGATAATTTTGAAATCGGTAATAAATACTTATGAGATCGATGATCAAAAATATATCGATAAACATATCGACTAATAGGTATATAAATAGCAACATCGAAAAATGTATAAATAGATCTTTTGACAAAAATACAGATTTTAAAATCGATAATCATATCGACAATGTTATCGATAACTTCCCCAAGGGTTATATCGATAAATTTATCGATTATAAGTGCAAGTGCGCATATCCTAAGTCCACGTAAGCTGGACAAAGAAACGGCGTTGAGCTATGTATTTCCACGTCATCGTCTCCCATGCAGTTATTACTGTAAGGGCTTGAGATGCTGTTGAGCCCTACCGCATAGATTCCGATTCGTCAATGGCCAGCTAAGCTGACTAGAAATACATATTTCTAGTTTCAGACCAAAAGTGATCACCACACTGCATTTACCGCCGACATATCCTCCAGAAAATCCAAACCCCAAGAGCCTTAATGCCTGTCTGGCTATTGGAATATAAATATGGTCACCTACTTGACTGGCATTACATTCGTAAACACCCAAATCACTGCTTCTTTTAGAAGGGGTGTGCTGTGAACGTTTAAGGAGAGGAAGAACTGAGATCGTATCAATTTTTGTTAAATCAGCCAGGATGTGTTTGAAATCAAAGCTACTATCCTCTGCAGGATTTAAAAGGGTTGAAAAGTTGTGTGACCAATACAATTCATAATATACATAGCTGCTCTAAAAAGTTCTTCTTGGCCGGGTCCAACCTCAACAGCATTCAAGTAAAATTCGATTAGTCAAAGATCACTTAACCTTAGGTCAAAGTATGATTAAAAATGACTTAACTGCAGGCCTCTTTAACAATTATGGCGATTTAAACGTCAAACCGAATGGTTTATAAATAGTTATTTGGCAAAATTTTTTATCAGTATTCGTCATCATTTCCCTCTGAGTCACAATGCTTTCAAGACGCTAAGTAACACTTACATATATCTCTCCAGCGACCATCACTCACGCTCTTTACTATGCGCTGACCACAAAACTCACGCAGACGTCGACATATACCGAAATCCATCAAGAAGGATGTGAATGACTCCATAGCTTAGTATGGATGTACGAATAAAACTAAATAAATTAATATTTATGTATATATGCTATCTACTACACACTTGATTACATATTTATGTAAACGAATAATCAGGCATATTTGGTACATACAAAGTTAGGCAGTTGCTTGACTGTTGGTCATTGCTAGTAGTGGCGTAAAGAGTGGACATGGCCCACAAGCACAAATTCGGAAAAAAATTAACCTTATGCATTCTTGTAGCTCTTGTTTATTGGTTTTATGTTTTTTTATCCTTTTTAACTTTATGAAACTTAATTTTCTGCTCACGTTTGCAGTAAAAAAAAAATACCAAAAGTATGACAGCAGAATTATTATAAATCGATATTCAAGACAGGCGTTATTTTTCATTCGCTGCGCGGACTGCGCTTACATTGTTGCAAAGTCAATTATGAGTCTGCTTGTGTAAGATGTAGTACATACATACATACGTACATATATGTATGCAAATTTCAGTACAAGTAGGTATGTAGGTATGCTCTGTTGGGTGCTTGGAAAAGGCTTCAGTGTCAGTGTAATAATATGACAGTTTCTAAGTTGTAAATTCGAGAATTTCTTAATCGTAATAAAAAGAATTCTTTGTGAAAATCTGTCTTTTTGCATAAGGTTTTTTTAATGGAAGCGTCAGCTCTCGATATTTTTTTTTTGTGTAGGCACTGACCGGATATTGTCCTTTAGTAAACCACGCGATGCTACTTAATATCGTCACGGATTCCTACTGCCTTCCACTTGCAAAGCACTTCCTTCTTAGCTGTCCGGTATTCGCTGGACTAAAGTTTAAGCACCTTTGTTGCGCATTTTATCAGCACTCCCGAAAAGCTCTCCGGAGTGTACATCAGCTGCCTGCGGAGCGTCGTTTTGAGCACCCAACGTTTTTTCTCAGTTTAACATAGCGAACCTGTAGTAATGTAATTATTGTCCAAGTGAGTCCACTTATGTTGTCCGCCACAAAAACCTAACCTCATAGAAATTATAATAAAATAAATAATTAAACAATAAATTTTATTGAGAATTAAGCCCGTTTTATCCGAAAAGTTTTCAAAGCAAATACCATCTGTAACTTCTAACATTTGAAAATTGTTGTTGTCTGAAGTGATAAGCTCTTCATATAATATTGTTCTCTTCCAGCTGAACCATTTCTTCTTGTTTGGAAGCAGGTAATAATCGGATGGTGCTAGATTTGGAGAATGCCCTGTTTTGGGATAGCTATTCGAAGCCAAAGTTATGATTGGCACTTGATTTTTTTCTTTTTTGAACTTCACGAGGTTGTCTGCTTTCAATAACTATCAAACACAGTTTTCTCAAATTATTTGATGTTTTTGTTTATGGAGAATTAAGAGCCGTTTTGTGGTCTGATGAATTCTAATCCCCCGTTAAACATCGTTAAATAAAAAATTTGGATTTCGATATCAAGCAGGTAATTTCTTACATTAAAATTTACATGGCAACCCTATTTAGAAATACGCTGGAATGAATAGTACGTGTCTTGAGCGTATTTGCACTGTGCATACAAACAAAAAAATGTTGATTGAAATTATTAAAATAAAAATTTGTAAAAGAATTGCTTGTTTTATGTAATAAAATACTCACATATGAACATGCATACACAATTTTTAACAAATTATATTTTTTATCAAAAGAAAAAATTCTACAGATATTATTAAGAGTTTCAGAAGAGAATCTTGTGTATCCATACCGATTATTCTTGAAAATGGTCATACTGTTGAGCTGTCAATAGACGCTTTGAAAATCCCAACACTCACTCGAACACAAATATCTTTATTGGGGTGATCCTACCAATTTTTTACATCAGATTTCCTAAACCTCAACCCCTACTTTGCCTCCGGTGCAATTCGCCTTAACAGTCTCGCCCCAATCGGAAGCAAAATGTATGTATATGTGATATCTGAAATCGTGGTGTTACCGATTAAGGGCGTTAGAATGGAAAACATTTTTTAGGGAAGTATTGTCCGTTATCTAGCAAAAACCATACAAGTTCGATTTTCGTACTTTGTACAAAAATTAGGAAAATTTAACAACATTTCAGGAAAATGTTTTTTCTTTTTATTTAATTTTAGACGCATAACACCGTCAACCAAAATTAACTTGCCAAAAATCTGCGCTTAAATTTACACATTTAAACACATATTCAGCCTGCCACCCTGTATGCAATGCGCTACTGCTGCAAGACACTCTCTTGCAACGACCACTTACTCCAATCAAAATGGCATTAAGCAAACCAAAAAGCTTTTAGCATAGTAGTTACATGCAATGAACTTATAGGAAGGCAATAAAAACAAAAACTAAATACTTCGACTTGTAGGTATGCATATACATGTACATGCATACATACATACATACATATCTATGGCTGGAATTTTTAAACAAACTAAGACTAGATAGTATGCCAGTCAAACAACTATGACAGCAATGCCTGCCGGGTTACAGAAGACTGTAAATATCTAAAAAAAAATAGATATGAAAAAACTCCAGCTCCAGCTTAAAAAAAAAACAGTAACAGCAACAACAACAACAACGAACCACAACTAACACAGAATTTGCACTGACAAACTAAACAAGCAACAGTCGATAAAATCGAGTCGTTAAGAACTTGCAATGCAATCCATTGCATTTGTAAAGAAAAAAGCGCACTACAAAAAAACGACACTGCAACGTGAATCAAATGGATGGTACTAAGCTCTTGCAAGCAGTACATACTGTGTTCTCGGCTGCGGTTTGTCGTTGCTATCGCTGTTGCTAAATGTGACAACAACGCAGCCAAACCGGCTTCTACACAAGTTTATAGGCAACTAGAGGCGCACTAGCTGCAACAACAATGGTTGTTGTTGATCGTATGTAATAATAAACCGAATAAGAATGCAACTGGAAATGGAAAGAAAATTGTTAGCTACAGAGAAAAATAAATTAACACTGCGACTACATACATTTGCTGCTTCAACAAATTGATTATATCCTATTATAAACATAACATTTTAAGTAAGAAATAGGTAAGAAAGAAGGGTTGTAGGAATGAGAAAAATTTCATAATACAATAAATAGCAAATGAAAAGAAAAATTCCAAACAAGAATTGGAAAAATTTTGCAAATGCCGTGGTAAAACGAATGTGGATAAAAGTTCACAAAAAGTTAGGTTACAACAATAACAAAATAGCCCAGCGAAATGCAGAAGAGCATCACATCACATCACTGCTAATCAACTGCGTGTTTAAAAACAACAATTTCAGAGAACAGCAGGATAGCTACATACAGTATTGGCCAATACAATAGCACCCCCATTTCAAAGTGATATTGTTTACCACTCATGTTTATTTATTTATTTTTAAGAATTTTCGAATTAAAATACAGTTCATTCTCTCACAAAACTCACATAAACTCAAGTTTAAAACTTTTTAAAAGACCGCAAGAAAGTGCAACAAATTTTCACCCAAATTTCAAACTTTTTTCTCAGAAGCGGTAGAATTTTTTTGAATACACAGTTTTATAGCCTATTCAATTTTAGTCTAATAATGTGCAAGTTTCAAGTGGCTAAAAGTTACCGTTGAATTTTTAGAATTTTCTTCGCCGAGGATGTTGCGGGTTTCTGCCATATAAAAATAAATTGTGTTTAGTCGTTATATGGAAGCAAATGAGACAAAAAAAATTCTAAAAAATCAACGGTAATCTTTAGCGACTTGAAACTTCCACATTATTGGACAAAATTGAATGCGCTATAAAACTGTGTACTCAAAAAAAAATCTAGAGCTTCTGAGAAAAAAGTTTGAAATTTAAGGGAAAGTTTGTCGGTCTTTTAAAAAGTTTAAAACATTGGTTTATATGGGTTTTGTTAGAGAATGAACTGTATTTTAATTGAAAATTTTTAAAAACAAATAATTAAACATAAGTGGCAAACAATATCGCTTTGAAAGGGGGGTGCTATAGATATGTCCAATACTGTATGTATATAAAAAAGTGCAATTGCAAGACAACTGCAGCAACCAGAGCCCACTTTAGATTGCGCATTTATCAGGAATGCAGCCAACACTGCAATAAATGCATTTGTTGCCTCGTCTGACACGCACACACACACACACGCACACACACAAATACGCCGATTCATTGCACTTTTGTGATCGTTCAGTTTTGTTATTGTTGTTGTTGTTGTTGACTAGAATGTTGCAGCAGCAAAGCAATGGCATCGCAATTTAATGGCGAATACCGATTGGCACAACAAGCACACTAATACCATTGTGTATTCACACACACATACATACACACATTGCTCCAAAGGAAGTGAAGAAGTTGAACGCAGACTGTGTAATAATGATTAATATTCATAATGATTGTTAATTAAAGCGTGTCCTTTTTTTGGTAACCGTTTAATGATTAAATACCATTATTTCCACCTTTTTTAATGATTAATAATTGATTACTTTCAAAAAATAAAATAAACTAATTAATTCAATAACTTTAATCACATGATTATTTTATTATTTTCGATTATTTTCAATTATTTTTTTAATTTTTTAAATTACATGATTAATAATTAATTACTCTCAAAAAAGAAAATTAATTAATTTTAATCACAGGATTATTATTATCTATTATTTTCAATTATTTTTGATTTGTTTCAATTGCATGATTAATATAATTATTTGATTATTTTCAATTATTTTCAACAAAAATATTCTTTCTGAAAGTATTAATGAATAGCAAAGACAGTTGACAATTTTCCTGCCAAACACATGGAAATTAATCATGATTATTTTTATTTATAACTAATTATTAATTGCCGGGTTATGTAATAAAATTACAATAATCATTAAAATTAAGAAATGCAAAAAAATTAATGATTACTCATCGTAATGGAAATTTAACTGCTCTGGTTGAATGTAACCTCAGCCAGCAGAAAGTCTCATTTTCGGATACTTTGATGATCTGTTTTTCCATTAAAGTGTGCGGCAGAAACGAAGGTACTGAAAAGTACTGAATATGGTTGTGAAACAGATACATTTTTGGCTGTTTTTCTGAATTTTTCTTTCAATATGCTTTCCTTCTGCACTTCACAGATGCTTTTTCATAGTTCGAAAAAAAATAACGAATACTTTTATTGCACCGGAAGGCATTCGAGCCCGGCATCTCGTGCAAGCTAATAAATAGTAGCACGCTCTATTCACGCTCAGCCACTGCCCACTATGTACACATGCTTTCAAATGTTCAGTTTAAAGAAATAAAATAATATTATTGCTTTCAAATAACATGATCTTTTTCGAACGTTTTTCGGATACGAAAATGAAAGAAAATTGGAGTCGTTTTCTATACTTTTCCGGATACGAACGATGTACGAGGCCGCACTGTCGACAAAGTTTATGAACATTTCTCTGCTGGCTGAGATGGCGGCGACTTTTACTTCCTTTTGGGTTTGTATTGGTTGCCTGAAAACTCTTGAATAAATGAAGACTATATATGTACATAGCTACATGTACAGTCAGAGTCAATAGTTAGTACTTCTACTAACTTTTGACATTTGACACATTTAAAATTTGTACTAGACCACCTCACGTTCCATACAAGGAGAAAGCCATTCT
Source organism: Rhagoletis pomonella (assembly GCF_013731165.1). Classification (NCBI taxonomy): domain Eukaryota; kingdom Metazoa; phylum Arthropoda; class Insecta; order Diptera; family Tephritidae; genus Rhagoletis; species Rhagoletis pomonella. The sequence goes on from NW_023458558.1 coordinate 46,641,992, forward strand.
ACTTTTTCTCTAAAAAAAAAAAACAGAGTTTTTATGTCAAACTAAAATACATATTTCTGTTCAATTCGGCGTCATTAGCGAGCTACGCCGTTGGTTAGAGGAATTCCTCAGGCCTGACCCTACATGCCTTAAAAGTATATTCTGTGTAAGCTTTCGAAGGTGTCAACTCTGAAAAATTGGATGCGCTTTCCTTCGGAGTTTTGGGCACTCGCTGTTACTAGATGGATTACATCTCTTCTTCATCCCTACAGCTTCTTTAGAAATCGTTAGACGGGACGACGAATCTGGCGGTCATGTGAACATCGATCCAGTCTCTCGTTTGTCTTTCGATGAGTAGCCCAACATTCGGTTTTGAGACCCTTAGCAAACTCCATGCGGTACGAGTAAAGTGCATGTTTTCCGATTAGTTCACTTGAGGTTGGTGACTGCTGTAATCATCTCCTCTACTGGTAGGCTGTAGGCATAAACAATAACAAACCACTCAAGCCATACAGAACGATAGACGATACAGAAGAGGCCTCTCTCGAAGGTAGTTTGTAAAAAAAAACGCCAGATACTCTCCATCGGGGAGAATCGGAAAAGTAGTAATACAAATATAAGAGGATTTCTCATTTTCATTTTTTGTACATTGGTTAAAGTTTATTTATACTCGCTGGTAAATAAATCCGTTCGGGCTAGCGTAACTCTCTATGTATGTACCTAAGTACATATCTTTTTAACCGACTTTTTTTTTTTTTATGTATGTTACCGCATAACTTTGGACTGCGTCAACCGATCAGTGGATCATGAGATATATATTTATATATATTTTTTTTATATGGGAGTTGAAGTCGGTTTTTTTTTGCTAAAAATTACTTGTTTACAGTACACTTTCATACACAGAAAACATGTGCATACCACAATCCATACATGATCGCGCGTTGATCGCTAGATGCCAATAAAACTATGAAGATACATGCATAGTATATACATCGTACATATGAGTAAATATATATGTATGTGTATATGTGCATACAAACATAGCCAGCCTGCAATGTTCCACGCCAAATGCTACGTATGAAAATATTTCTGTTTTTTTTTTCTATCCAAATTCTTATATGTTTTTTTATACACAATACTTGTATGTACATACATATTTTTTTCGCCGTGGCTACTGACGCTGCACCCAGAGTTGACTGGTTAGCACTAGTGGTGGTAATATTTGGCCAGCCTCCAATTAAACTACATACGATGTAGAAGTGTACGTGCGTGTATGTGGCCAGGTATACATATGTATATGTATGTATGTGAGGTGTGTATTCGCCTATTTTCAATACGTTTACCTCTTTCAGCGAAAGGTGCGTGCAACTGAATGCATTTATTGCATTTACTATACGAAACACACTCGAACACACCAACACAGTTACATATCTATGTACTCACTCGTCCAACTTTGGTTTCTTGTTCATTTCGTTGCAGTCAAGCAAGCAACTCAGCTAGCAGGCAAAGAGTTGTTGGCCTGTACAATTTAGTAGAACTTGTCAAAACCGCATTCCAATGTTGCAGTCGACGTCGACGTTGCCGTCGCCGCGATTGCAACGTTGCAGTTGACGTTTTGTGTGTAATTGCATACGTTGGCGTTGGAAAATGTGGCTCGTTTTGAATTGTTGCTGTGTGGGTACACACACGCTTGCACTTATGCCTACATACATACATATGTACATATGCAAGTATGCAAGTATCAACTACATATGTGTGCGCATTTCTTTAGGTGTTGCAAATTTTTATTTGTACTTAAGTATGCGGGTGGCTTTAGTATATTTAAATGTAAGCCATAAGTGGCTTCGTAGTTACATACATACATATGTATGTATGTTTGTATGCCAGTAAAGGTGTATATATGTAGGTGTTTTTGTATTAGTGCATGGCTGGCATTTTTAATTGCAAATGGGCGGATTTACAAGTTCAATAAGGCATTTACGTTGAAAAATGTGCGCAATTTTCGAGGTGAATAACCAATTTTGCAATTTGAATTATGTATAATTTGTACAACATTGATTGAGTGATGGCGATAGGCATGGAATTTACTGGAGGCGAACGAATTACATATATGTACGCGATTTTATTTTTTTTGTCCAGTGCATTGGTGTGTGTGTTAGGACGCCGAATGACATAAGAATGAAAGAAAGTTATCAAAGATTTAAAATCTGGCGATCTCAGCTGTATGCATACTTTTTGGCAATCACGTAGATAGGTAGGGTACCCAACTTGGTTGGGTAGTGTAATAAGGTGAAAACTATAACCAAAAATAGTAAGAAATTAAAGGAACGAAATAAGATTAAATAAGTAGACTAAAGCAAGAAAAAAATAAATATAAATAAACTAAAATATATTTAAGCGAAATCAAACTAAAAATAAGATAAAATGAAATAAAAATAAAATGAAGTACAAAAAAACAAAATAAATAATATAATTATAAAATCTAAAATAGAAAACAAATATATTAAAAAACGGCCATGTGAAACATTAACATTTTCAAATATGTACGAAGAACGAAAAATGGCACCGCAGATGGCGCAAGGCCGAAACCGGTTTGTCTGCAAACCAAGCTTGACAAAGGATGACAGCAATTCGTTTCAAAATAAATCATTTTGAAATATCCTTACAATCCCTATTTCATTGGTAGCCTCTTAATCAGTTGCAAATATATAAAAAAAAAATTGTTTTTGCCTATGGAAACTTTTACTTCATACATAATTTCTTTACATCAGTCACAAGGACCGGTGCCACCAGTCACAATTTTAAATATTGCTATGAAGAACGAAGGCGTATAATATACATACATATATATATATATTTACATATATTTTACAAGCAACAAAAATCTGTCTTGAAAATAAAGTGTTTCGGCTAAATTTCGTCTTTGTCAAAAAATATAAGCATAAGCTCCGATGGCATAGTTATAATTAAAAATTCATCACACTCTGGATTCAAATGTCCCACCAGTTACAATGGAATGGGCCAAAAGTAAGATACAATAAATTGAAATGAAATCAAATAAAATAGTAAAACGAATTTGAATAAAATAAATAGGAACTTAAATATACCGCAGTGGGTGTACAGTTATCCTCGTTCCCCTAAAAAACAAGTGAATAGGCTCCTAATATCTATTGTTCTGAGGTAATTCTGATCATCAAGGAAGAAACTTAAATGTTTGAAGAGTGTTGCTATGTGTATATATAACTCATATCTAAATCCGGCAATATCGCCCTTGATGTCACAATATCCAGATAGCATTTAGACCTATTTTCATTTTGTACTCGACCCTAACTACAACCTACACATAGTTTTGTTTCGTGATTTTGTTTGCTTTTGTAGCACCGTGTTGTTATTGTTTTAGCATATTCGCCATTGTCATGCTGTTCTTCTGTTTGTTAGCCAGTAAAAATCACTATCATATTACTCACCATCTACTCCTATATTGTTATCAATGTTTGAAAAAAAAAAACATTATTAAAAAAATCGCAAAAATTCGACACCTAAATATTTGAAATGAGATCTGGTATATCTATATACATATGTATATAAAATAATAGCCGTTTTCGTTGTTCAGACTTGACTAAAAAACTCTATTTTTGAAGCGTATTCAGTCTGTTACGTTGTGCGACAACAATATACATATGTACATATGTATGTTAGGGATGCAAACGATGCATCGATGTTTCATCCGTAAATATCGATGTTAACATCGATCTTTTACAGGATGATACATTGTCGATACATCGACTAGAAAAGTGAAAAACCTCGACATCATTCATTCATTCCGTTCGTACTCTGCCGAATGACCAGAGCCAAGCGAGAGCTTGTTCTCGGAAGCTGGTGCAACCTTCACTCAGGATGGAAATAGGTTTTGGGGACAAGATTAGCAAAGCTTCTTTTCTGAACTCTATTTAAAAATTTTTAAATTTAAATAAATAAGATTTATTTAAAGTACAAACAGTTATAGCTACGGTCATGCGCATTTTATTCTAGAAGAAATACACTTTTATATGGTAAATAGCGCGAAATGGCGTTAGAGAAAAAATCAAAGCGATATTTTAGCCACTTAAAACTTGCACTTGTTTTACTAGAATTACATAACCGAATAACGTACCTGCATACCCCAACTTTTTCTAAAGATTCATATTGAAAAGTATGTTAAATTTTTGTAAATTCCGTATAAAATTTGGTAGTTTGACTTATGTGGTTTTTATTAAAGCATGAACCATATTCTTATAAACAAATAAACATTTTTGTTTGAAAATATTGCAAAGTTTTAACAAAAGACACCATGCGCCCACTTTATATTAAAATGTACATTTTTCAATTGAGAAAATGTGTTTTCTTTTTTAAATTAATTTTATTTAAACCGCTCGGTTACATTTACTTAAACCTGTAGCATATAGAATCCAGTTGTTTCGAGTTTAAAAAATATTTTTGGCTACATTTTATTTCGTGTAGTTGATGAGAAATGTAAACAACGGGAAAACATCGATGTATCGTTTTTATAATCAATGTTTTTTTACATCGATGTTAGTTGTGGGACATCGATGTTTTTATGAACGATGTTGCATCCCTAATGTAAGTAAGTACATACCAAGCCTAAAAAAAATAAAATAAAATCAACAACGCTCAATAGCCGCCATAAGCATTTAGCCAACATCAGCCATGTCTGTCTGCTCTGGTATGTGAAGGTCGCAACAGTTGTTTTGTTAATGACAGCACCGCGCACATAAACAACAACAATTGCAACAACGTCACATCATAATGCCAACAATGTTGGTTTAAAAAGAACAACAATAGCAATAACAACGGTAGTGATAACATAAACATAATACTCTTCAACTTGCCTTTGCTGGAGTAGTATACCTACTACTAGTGCTAAATGACTGAAGGCAATCAAAAGTTAAAATACAGAATACGGAAAGAACAAAACACTCGCTGAAATGTCTACCATAACTGCCAGCTGCTGAAAGTATTTAAGAAACGAAACAAAAAAATATTCAACTTTGTGGAATTCACTTTGTAGATTTCGCAGAAGCGTACGATTTAAAAATGCAAGATCGGAGACAGACACACGTACATATATTTCGTATACATTGAAACTTTGGAGTTCCACTGACATGAGAAAAGTATTCTTCTTCTTATTTGGCTCTGCAGACCTTTTGTCGGTTTGGTTCGTGACTTCGTCATTTTCCTTTCTTCCTTTGCAAAGCCACACGAATTATGGACATCAAGTGTAGATAGCACCTTCTGCATTACATATTACTTTTGTTATCATTTACATTTAAAGTTATTTGTGAAGTATTGTTTAGCTGCAACGGCCTTAACAACAGGCTTCCACTTCTTGACCTTATATCAAAAGCCTACAAAAAATTTCCACTACTCACCAAAAATAAAATTTTTATTCGAATTTTATATAAAAGAAGAAGTCGCGATGCAAACAATAGTAAGCTTAAGATAGTCGGGGCTGTGGAGAGCGAAAATCTTTGGGCATTGTTCAATCCTAGAAAATAGTCCGATAGCGAATAAATCCACAAATCCCGAAGTAAATGGGGATAAGACCAAGCTGCTGATTAGGAAATGGACAGCACTGTAGGGCCGGTGCATCTATTGCTAAAAGCTTCATGTCACTAGAACCCTGCGACTGGCCAACCTCGCCAGCATATTCCAAGCTGAAGTTCTGGGTAAATGTGAATCCTGTAGGATACAAAAACAAACGTTAACATTAAACATTTTCCTATAGCATCTATTGAAACCAAGTTTAAGCTAATTAAGGAATACAAAATGGAAGTACGCTCAGTGACTCGGTCAATGCCGTCTTTCATGTCGGTATTTCCGGCAGCCGGCACTTACATAAACGAACTGGCTAAGATGGGAGTTTCTTTGTATTAATCTGTAGCGATTGGTGGCACAGGGATACCCACAGCGACAAGGAATAGGTGGTCAGGTAACTAGACTTGTAAGATAGCACGTGAGATATTTCCTGCCTATAGCACAAAAAGGAGAGTGGATCAGTTAAGTAGGCTAGAGGTAATTGTAGAATTATTTACCGTTGCTGAAACTATCGTGGGTCGTGGGAAATGACCAAAAGATGATTCTAGAATAGGACTTCCCTACAATAGTATATGAAGTGGTGAATTACTTTGTCTACCTAGCATACAGCAGAAACACCACCTTAGGTTCTGAGAGCAATTGGAAAGCAGAGTCCTTTCTCGACAAACAAATATAATACTCTAGAAATATCTCATCATGTATGTACTTTAATGTGGCACAGAAACATTGGCGAACAAAGATGGGAAGGCTTTGGCGGATATCGAGAGAACTATGCTACGCAAGATTAATTAATTAATCCCAACGGCTTTTTACCCTCCATTCCCGCCCAACCGACACGAGGGGCGCAGTCCGCATGACGTACGGAACCTTTTTTTTTAGCTTCTTGGTGCCGAGTAGTGGAAACAGGAGTTTGTTAAGTGTCGAGATCTAAAACTATTCAGCTACAGAATCAAATTCATCAGCTGATTGGATATGCTAAAGATAGTATTTCAATTGTTGAGAGTGGAAATAATAGTTTTTTTTTTATAGTAAAAATCGGGTCCGATACGTCAAACGTGCTGGAATGACAGTTAAAATCCTGACATAAACCACGGAATGATTCGTTTAGTTCAAAATTAGTTTTGCATGGCTTTAAAAATAGAGGTCGAAAGTGTCTTGACACTCGAGAAGGACCATTAAAATTTACCTCAGCCAGGAGGGCCGGGCTATTAATCAAGCCTGTCATTAATTTTACGATAAATATTATACCTAGCATTTCTCTACGGCTTGCGAGTGTAGGCAAATTTATGAGCTTTAGACGACTTGTGTAAGGGGGCAGATTGTAATCTGAATCCCAGTTAAAATTACGCAATGCAAAAAGCAAGAATTGCTTTTGAATTGATTCAATCCTTTTTGAATGAACTTGGTAGCGGGGATTCCAAACAATAGATCCGTATTCTAGTATAGGTCTAACTAAACTGGTAAAAAGAGCTTTTGTAACATAAGGACCTTTGAACTCTTTTGACCATCGCCTTACAAATGCAAAAACGCGTGGCCGACATATCCCGTAGTAGATGGAGTGATGAATTGTTGATTGCGCTGGCTTGTGCATGCTTTATGCCTGGGTTACGAGGCCCCGGTGAAAGGATCTTATGACTCAGTACTCTTGGGTGGGCAAGGAACGCAAGAGCATCCACGAACACAGTACCCTTGGGTGGACAAGGAAAGCAAGAGCATCCACGAACACAATGTAAAGATCAAGTGCAGAAGGACTTGTCTGCATTCGGTATGAAGAACCGGCGTAACTTCGCAAAGGAGAGAGGCAAAATGGGAACGTTTTTTTTTATATCGGTACTAACCAACGAACGGTTGTATATAGTGCCAAATAATAAGAAGAAGATCGCTAAAAGTGAAAAATTCTAAGTTTCAAAGCCCAAGTAAAAATAACAAAATTCTATGAAATCACAATCAAGATGAACAAAAAATTTAATTCATAAAAAAATTTTATTGAAATAATTTGTACATACATTTGTATGAGTTGCTGTACTCAAAATCCATTGAAAACTATTTTGGACGTGATCGCATTTTTTTTCTTAACCCTTCGTCTGACACATGAGTCCAGCCAGGCCTTTTCCATTTTCAAATTACAAAAAAGGGTACTTTAAATATAGCTAGAGGCTTGAAATTTTAGGTAGCTTACTAAAGTTTAGTAAATTACCAATATGTAAAAAATCGTGTTGGTATCATATATATAAAGCTAGATATATAGAGATGTTGATTAATACATCACATTCGTAACACATAGGTCTGGCTGGACCCATATATATTCCTATGTAATTTTTACCTAAAATGAAGGAATGCAACCGTTTTTCAAAGTTTTATTTTGAATTTTTGAATTAGCATGGCAAGAGATGATTTGCATTTTTAACCGACTTCCAAAAAAGGAGGAGGTTATCAGTTCGTCGGAATATTTTTTTTATGTATGTTACCGCATAACTTTGGACCACGTCAACCGATAATACTTTTTGCATCGGAAAGGTAGTACCTCAGAGGTGGTCCCATACTAATCTGGTTAAGATCCGATCAGTGGATCATGAGCGCTTGGCCTGTAGATGTGCAAACTGGTTTAATTTTTTCGAAAGGGGTTGCCACCTGTTAAATAATTTTACTCAAGTTATTTACTAATCAATGCCCTCAGATCCGCACCCTCCGCTCGATTTTCAAAACTGAGGTACCAAATTAAAGGGCTTAGGGTGTGGATGTTCAAGAAGGTTTTACTTTTTCGAAAAAAGTTGCCACCTGTTAAGAAATTGAGCTCAAATTAATTAATAAGTTAAATCAATTATTAAATATGGGTAGCAATCGAAATGGTTTTGAAAGGGTTTTATAACTTAACTATGTAAAGGAGGGTTGCCACATGTAAAAAAAAAATTATTCAATTTTAATTATGTAAAGGAATTTGGCAAGTGAATAAGGTATCGCTATATGGGTGTTATATAAAAGAGGTTTAAGAAGGTAGTAGTTTGGAAATATCTTGGATAGGGTTGCCACCTATTTAAGAAGTCTAATTGAACTATTTTATACCCAAGTTATATGAAATATGAGCGATGGATGTCAAATGAAAGAGTTACAAGAAATTATTGGGGGATTCACAACGGTGTCGTAAGTGTCGTATTGTTGTATGTCGTAAACTTTAAAAGCACCACTGAGAAATGGTTTAGATTAATCATTAGGAATATTTTTAGAGGTTATTGAATAGGGTTTCACCTGTTTAATAGTTTAATTAAATGTTGACGTTTTGACGTCATGCGGGTTCACTAGTATATGTAGTTTTTTAAATGAGAATTGAAGTCGGTTTTTTTCAAAAAATTACTTGTTACCTAAAATGATGTTACTCGGAGCTCGCTTGTGCTATGCTAATCCTCTCTAGACCACAGCGCTCAATTTTGCGATGGTGTTGAGGTCTGGGATTTGTGCTGACCACTTCATTACAAGAAAATTTTTCCCAAGCAGCCGGCGGTGTCGAATATTTTCAGAATCCTTTGGATCTCCGTCCTGCTGGCAAACAACTTCTTCCGCAGGGTTTGCGCTTTTGTCTACAAAGTCCGGCAAATTTGATTGGAGGATATGTTCATTATACCTTTTATATTAACCCAAGCCACTAAATGCCAGCAAGCAAAACATCCCACGCCATTAAGCTGCCACTTAAATTTTGTAAAAGTCACGAGAATTGGAGATTTTGCACTTAAAAGGGGTAATATGGTCCGATGGAACGAAAATTAATTGTTTCCAAAACGATAAAAAGGCATATTTTTGGGAAACACCTTATCAACATCTTCAAAAACACCATACAAAGAAAAACATGTAACATGGTGGCCAGCACAAATCCCAGACCTCAAAGCTATCGAAAAATTGAGCGCTGTGGTCAAGAGAGGATTAGCATAGCACAAGCGAGCTCCAGTAACATGAAAGAGCTTTGGAGGTGAGCAAAATTATAATGGGGTAATATTCCAAGCGAAATCATAGAAAACTCAGTAGAGAGCATTCCCGGCCGTATGAAAATCGCTATTAAAAGCAAAGGAGTCTCCACAATCCTCTTGATATATACCTCCTAAAAGTTCAAAACTGAGTGAAGATAGTTGCCTTGCGTTTTTGCTGTGAATCACTTGTTAATTTTTCTATTTACTGGGCTTTATACCCTAGATAATAAGGAAAAATTGCTGATTATTTCAAAGCAATCCGCTTATTATTAAAAAAGTTATGTTACTGTAAGTAATAAAATGTCGAACATGCACCAGGTTTTGATCGCCAGTGTATTTAAATAATAAAATAAAAAAGAAAGCCCTTAAATTAAGTAAATATTTGAATAACATACAATAAATAAGTTTAATTGAACAAATGTTGCACATAATTTCTATATAAATTCATACAATTTGCATGTGGGTCCAGCCAGACTCATGCGTACCGAATGTGCCAATCGAAACATGTGTCTGACGGAGAGTTAATACACACATATTTCCGAAGTGCTTTAGTTTTAATATTTTGTTATTTTTCGTTTCATTATTTTTTCTTTTTCGTACATATTTTCCATTTCACTTCGCTGCTGCCTTAGTTGGCTCACTTGGCAGATGTTGGCTAGGCGGACTGGCAGCCGCACAGGTGGACAATTTTGTTGATTTCATTTTTCATAAGATACTTTTATTTTATAAATTGTTGCTTGTTTCTTTTGCTGTTGTTGTTACTGTTGTTGCCGTGCGGAATGTGACAAGGTTTCAATGCGCGTCGTACATATTGTTCCTTTTATATTTTGCTTGTTCTTGCTTGCATTTATTTTAGTTTCTTACGTCGGCTCTTGAAATATTTGCAAATAGCTTTGTGCTTTGTACTCTTTCCGTGGGCATTCGAGAAAAAGTGAAGAAAAAAAGTTAAAAAATATTTCATATTATTAAGGCGAGAATTATTGTTATTGTTGCCGTAGTGATTGCGGGTTTTTGCGAAAATATTTTTAAACGTTCAAAAGAATTTCAAGTGGGCGAAGCGCAAAGTAGCACAAAGCGGGTCAGCCGAAATGCATCACTCGCTGACTGACAGACAAATACAAACAAAAAAAAAAGTAGCAATAATACAAATTTTATGAGAATAAAAATATGGCACATTAAAATACCAGAAATTTTTGTAAAACTTATTAAATATATATTTTTTTCGCTTTGCGTATTCTTTTTCGTGCTCGCAACTTAAATGTTTGAATAAAATTATTTAGCAATAGAATTGGAATTTAGTGCTTGTGAATATGAGTGGATTATTTATAAAAATCATTCAGCCTTTTTGTTGTTTTTTTTTCCTACTCAACCAAGTTCGGTTGAGACAGCTGATGCTGTTGCGTACATTTATGAATGTTTTTTTTTGCATATGCCTTTACAACTTGAAGTCACATTTTCATTGACAGAATTACAAGGCTAACCTCCCACGTAAATCGTGTGATATGTGCGTATTATGACTTTCATACCCTTCCACATAGAAACTACATAACTAGGTAAATATGTGCCTATGTATGTATGTATATGCTTTTAGTTTGATGTATGGATATGAGCATTGTTATGTATATATGTAGATAGTACTTGCCTCTTAAATTCACAAACATATGTATGTACACATGTAAATGCATAAATAAGTAAACATACATATTGAAGCTACATAAAGTCATACAAGCATACACATGTACTAAAATATTTCACATGTGCGTCCTTATAGATGAATTTCATTATAATTCAATGTTAAGTAGACTACAAAGCCACCACAATGTACGTACTTACATATGCAGACACGTGTGCATACTCACAAATATACACAAGTCATATAAAAATTAAATTTCACGCATTCAAAAACAGTTTTGCCTGAACATTGACTTTGAGGCAATCGAAAGGCCTACATACTTACATGAGTATGTATGTAAGCGTTATCCAAAAATATTCACTAAGAGATGCATATTTGTGTTTTAGATTTTGCATTCAAATCAACAAATCTGTTAAAGTTTCAAGAGTGTACCACCAAATTAAAAAAAAAAAAAAATGGCAGCATGCAGAATATCTGTCACAGCTATTTTATAACTTTTTTATATAACGATTTTTTTCATGTTTAAAGTTTAAGTTGCTTCAAAATTTTAACATTAAACGTTGAAAATGCCCTTCTCCACTCCAGACTACTCCAGAGTAATGAAACTAGTCTGCCACCAAATGAAAAAAAAAACTAAAAACTAAAATATGAATAATTGCGAAAAAAATCCAATTCAGCAATTTTTATTGGCACACTTGAAACTAGTTATAAAAATGTTATATACACGAAGAAATTGATATTTAATTATTTTTAAATAATATGCCTTTTAAGTTAAGACGCACGAATAAACGTGTTAAATGACTGCGTATGGAGTTACGGGGCGTATACGTTACATACGCCACTACAGGTCTATGAGGATGAGTTGTTATTTTTACTTTTTTTTAATAATTTTTAATACTTTTTATTTTTTTTTAATTTCTTTTCATGATTTTGAATCCATTTTCAACATATGGCCTCGATTTATGTAAATTCAAGGCTTCGGTTTTATTGCACTAAAATTGTAGACAAATTTTATTAGCGTTTTTATGTGTTTTTTTCATCGAAGACTTTTATTTGGTGGTGGTTGCCGGTTAAATTCATTGAAATTCCTAATTTTCTGATAAGTCAAGAGACATTTAACAACAATCAACAAAAATGTGCCTCTAATTACCTCTAAAAAATTTGTGTTTTTAAAAAACAATATTCTCTCATTTAACTGACAATTTGTTTATCTTGGCTACGCTCTTCCTGTTTGTCATAGTTAGACAACAAAATTTGCATACCAACTTACTTACATATATATGTACCTACAATATATACATATACATATGTATGCACATGTACACATGGTTGTACAAATGTTCATATGTACATATGTTAATGACTGCCTCAGCCAGTTAACAAGCTAATGTTTACGTAGCTAATCTCAAACATGCCTTTTGCATTTTTCAAATTGATCTGCTTGAATTTGTTTGCTTAACTATATATTTACATACGCATACTCATGTTTATTAAAAGTAAAACCATGTTTTTATGTCGTTTAAATCATTTACTGAAAATACCTCCTTTTTAAAGAAAAAAATTCTAATATCAGCGCGTGTCTTCAAGTGACGATTTTATTTAAGTTTTACACTCTTTTAGCGGTTGGTTCCATTTTGCGTGGTGCCGGCATCTGCCAGCCACCAAATCAGCTCAAATACATATACATATGTGTGGGTAAGGAATATTTACGTACATATGTACATTAGACCGCACCATCTACATAGAAAGGCAATTTCGAAAAAAAAAAAATATTTTTTTTTGGTCGAACTGTGGCGGGAAAATAAATAGGGACGCGAGATAAGTTTTGGCTTTTTTCTTTTGTTTATTCAACGTTTATGGTTTTTTATAAAATTGTAGCTCACTATCTAACAAAAACCATGTAATTCTAAATTTTAAACCTTGTACATAAGTTATTAAAATTCTACAAAGTTTAAAAAAAAAATAAAACATTTCACCAGAATTTTTAGATAAAATTTTAATATGCATTTTTGTAACCCATTAAATTTTGGGTCGAATAAAGTGGAAGTTTGAAGTACCTACGACTTACCGTTTATTTTTGGAGTTTTTTTGCTAAAGGTATCACGCATTTTCTCTTATACAAAGCAAAGAAGAAAATGCCTAAACTCAACGATAAGCCCTAGCGACTTGAAACTTGCACGTTAAAATTTAATGGGCTATAAAACTCCATTGGCACCCAATTTTTTTTTTTAAGTACTGAATAAAAATTTTGAAATTTGGATGAACATTTGTTGAAATAAAATAAATTTTATTAAGTCGTGTACAAAGTTTGAAATTTGACTTACGTGTGTTACATGCAGTAATTTTTTTTTTTTTTTAATAGTTCATCTCGAGTATTCGAAATATGTCATTAGGAAATTTTTAATGATTCAATGATACGATGATAAGCACTGATATCTGGTGTAAAGTACATGAACTGGTTACTGGGGGTCCATAAATTTTAGAACAAAAAAGATTGCCTCCTCGAGATAAGAACAATATATCAAACTTTCAGATCCGACAATAAATACCGAAATATATCCGAAAAATAGTCCAAACTTTTTTTTTCGAAAAATATGTACTTTAGATGCTAAGGTACACGGCGAATTTTCTTTCGGGTACGGTCTAATGTACCTACATTCTATGTACATATGTATGTATATACACATGCGACCTATAAAAAAATTTGCATTACTTTGCATAGCATTTGTGTATTTGTAGTTAGCGACAAATAAGTGTGAATGCTAATTTCGAAGATACAACTAATTCTCTTTCTTGTTTCTGCTTAAATGACTAAAAAATAAATATTTTTCGCTTGTTTTCGCTTGTTTGCGCATATTTCCCCCTTTTTTAGCATTGGCACCTTTCGCCTATTGTTTCCATTGTGGCGTGTTTTCGGCACTACACTCACCCAGGCAAACTACACAAATATACACATACTTACATACATACAAAGTGCATAGAGCCAAATAACTAGTTTGATGCTGATTAAAGCTTAAATGGCTGCTTTACCGGCTGGCTGATGGGCTGGTTGACAATCAAATAAAGACAAAAACGTACGAGCTTACATACCTGTGAACATATGTATGAATGTATGTACATACACACATGTAGGAATGTATACCCAATAAACATTGGGCTTGGTTAACCATTCGAAAATACATTGGAATTTAACCCTTTCCCTGCATTCGTACAATATATTTTACATTTAATTTTTTGTAACATTGGAAGCGTTGTTCTATAAATGTTATTAATATTTTTGAAAATAAATTAAACTTTATGATATATTGCACTATCCCGAATGTTTTACGTAAATTTCAAAAACGAAAACGTTTCAAAAATATTATTAGAATTGAATTTAAAAAAATAGACCATTTTTTTTAAATTTCAGTGACACGCTAGTGGTGGTAATTTACTGTATAACTGCTATTGTTGCAGTAAAGGATAGGTTTTTGATTTCTTGATCTACTGAAGACAGAAAAACCGGGAAAATTTAGGTCATTTGTATTTTATATTTACGGCTCTAAGGCTAAGGAAAGAAGGGTTTTGATAAAACCTGCCTAGGAAGTAAAAACGGATTTCGACAAAAATGTTAGTGAGGGCTTCTCTACATTTCATAAACTCGAGATAGGTTCGAAAAATAAAGGGAAACCATAGTAACCAGATAGAGAAAGTGAAATCCAGCTCATTCTCGAAGTGAAATATAAGACAATCACTTTCTCTCATTAAAATTTCAATTCGATAATGGACTGGATTTGGAATTCATAACTAAGGGAAAATACTAGGGATAACGAAGGTTCCGTTTTGCTGCAGAATGGCCTGGTTCACGAATCGAATACTAACTTATTCCACATTCGTTATCGAAGGTAAGACTCGAAAAAAGATGCGTTTTCCAATCATTTTCAAATTGTTAACCAAGCCCAATGTTTATTGGGTATGTATGCATATGTATGTTAATCTATTTGGCAAACTGTTTTTTAAATTCGTTGTTTTTCGAAGAGAATCAAAGACAGATAAGAATAGAGGAAGCACCGCGACTTGTACGTCTATTGTGCCCTAACGAAGAAGATTTACGTTCTTATTTGATTATTACACATTTTTATGCAAACTAAACGTTGAATAAAATCAAAATAAATTAAATGCAAAAGAAGAAAAAAAGCTAGAAGTCGAAAAAATTTACAATTATTTAAATTGTTTTAAAAAGTTGCGTTGAGACTTTATGTGTATTTTTTTGTCGATAGCAATGGCAACATTATTACCGTCAACCCCGATCAATGACCATAACTGACCGTTGGCCAGTTAGTCAATAGCAGTGCGGCAAATAGTCAAACTAACAACCCAGCCAATCAAGCAGTCAATTTATTATTTGTCGACCATTAGCTACGTGGTGATCATACATAAAAAACATATGTTTGTAGGTATATGCTTACATATATACTTACACTGTGCTTATGTACACATGCATATAAACATACCGAATATTTGTCAATAAAATCACTCGGCAGCTATTTTGTCTAAACATACATACATATGGCTTTATATTTTACATATATAGTACAGTATATTCCGTTTATCTGCCAAATACTACTGCTACTATTTTTTTGGATGTTGTACGAAATTTTCACTTTTGCTGCATTTCCGCTTTGAAACCCTTTTCCGTTGACTTCGCTTACCAGCACTAAAATGTTTTAAAGGTTTTTTTTTGCTTGCAACATGTCAGTATTTTTGCAAATCTGTGCGATTACTCTCATATGAAATCAATAGCGGCGATAAAGACCCAGAAAAAAATGAATGCCCTTGTAGAGTTATAGAGACCTTATTCGCATTAAATGCTTAAAAATATATTCAAGAAAGACATTACTGAAACAAATTATTTAAATTTAAAACAAAACAAATTACAGTTCTTGTTTTTCCGCTTTGCTGCACATTTCGCTTTAGTGCACGAAATCATTTGCGGTAGAAGTAAATGCAGCTTAACGGAATATACTGTATATATGTATGTATGTATAGGTATTGTGCGTGACGTGCCTTCCATAATTTGGGCAACATTAAACACTTGAAATTTGTGGAATTTTTCAAAGACAAATTATTTTTGACAGTACATTAACATTCGGACTTTCATATACAAACATATATACTTACATACATGCATGCTTACTAGGTACAATGGCGTTTATAAGTATTTACGTTGAGTAAATGAAGCGCTAAATAACGTTGTTTAAATGGCCGTCGAACAAAATTTGAAGGTGGCAATTTTTGGAAAGGCTAAATGCGAAGGAGAAATTTTATTATAAGATTTACAAGATGGCTTAATATTTTTATTTTGTAATTTTTTTTATATTAAATAACGGTAGCGTAGAATAAGAGCTAGCAATAAATATATTTTCTATTAGTTTAAAAACATTTTTGTACAGTTACAAATTCCCTAAAAAATATTTTAACTAGTTAGGTCGGTGCCTGGCGTATCTCGTCTACTTACCGTTTGAATAACCACATCACTGCAAAAACAGGAACCATTGTCAGAGGCGTTGGCCTTTTCTCCAAAACATTTCCAAATGGCCTCGTAAGCTTGCTCTTCAATAGAAGGTTTTACTACAATAATAATAGAAATAGATTGGCGCTTACATAATATGTTAGTGTTAGGCCGAGCATCTGCTTCGATTTGAAGCGTGCGCCTTCATCTTGTCACACAAAGGGGGGGACCTCCGGTTTTACGCCGACTCCGTTCCTTTTACCATTGCTGGCCGAGGGGTTACCGATATTAGAAAAAAACTTTTTGAATTTTTTTTTATGTTGGGTTAACCCATGTCCTGCGGAATAGTAGTGTGCACTACTAACCTTCACACCACAGCGGTTGCAGTAGTTCGGTATTTTTCTCATGAATCAACTGGTTTCTCCTTGATAATTGATTTATACTTACAAATATTTTGAAATTACTTGGGGATAGCCGTCTACCGATTGTTCGATCGAATATCTTAATCCGACTCTTACTCTTTACATGGTTTCCAGAAACCGGCACGTCTAGAATCCTACTCATATTCAAGGGATTACAATATTACCCAAAAAAGCAGTAAAAAACTTCAATTTCAGCAAAAATAGTTCGGCTACTAATTTAAATTGTGTGAAGCGTCCATTAATTTTTTTTTTTTTACAAATTTGTTGTTTTATATTAGTTGTATAAAGCTAAGCTATATGGTCTCTACGGCTAGGAACA
The DNA here is from genome assembly GCF_013731165.1 of Rhagoletis pomonella. Taxonomy (NCBI): domain Eukaryota; kingdom Metazoa; phylum Arthropoda; class Insecta; order Diptera; family Tephritidae; genus Rhagoletis; species Rhagoletis pomonella. Next base: position 46,659,390 of record NW_023458558.1, read on the forward strand.
AAACGATACCAGTAAACCCGATTCAGTGACAATTTTATTCCCGGACATTTATTTTTTTATCTAATTATTATTGTGAATAGTTAAAAATTGTTGGCAGTTAAGTTGCCAATGAAAATACAACCAAATCATTTTAAACAGAGCCACTTCTTGAGGTTTGAAAACAGGAAATATTCGCTAATTCGTCTTAGGGGCTAAAACTCGATAATAAACTGTATTCGAGAGCAATTCACTACCTAACTCATTCCACAGAGACCCTCCATATCATCCCTGAAGTTGAAGACCTGTCATAAAGAATGAGAAATTGATGGCTCTAATAGCATATTATTTATTGATTCACAAATTTTCTGGTTTTTGAAAACATAAATTTTTCGTCATTTGAAAAAGTAGATTTTCAACTTTAGAAATTTCAAAGTCACTATTAAAATTTTAACCATATTTGGAGAGAACAAATTAAACTTCATTCATCCGTATTTGGTAAACAGCAACAACGCCCACATACAAACAACCACATTCGGCTACGCAGTAAAAAAAAAAAAACAATTATTTGGTATTTTCTAAGCACATATACATACAAATTTAATTAAAAGTATGCACTTATATAAGCCTTTAGGTATTTAATGATAAAAAAAAATTGTATGCGGGTTTCTTCTGTTTTCAAATTTCTACGCCCACCGCTAAAAATACCAAATTAGGCTATAATCCATAATGAAATTAACTGATACGAAAAGTCAGGGTTTATGGTGAAATGTTAAGAAACCAACAGAAAGCAAAAAAAAAAATTTGTTTGTATAAAGTCTAATCGAAATAGCAGAAGTTAAACAAAAAAAATACTTATCTTAAAAAGTTTTTATGACTAACTGAGCGCGCGTTTTGCCTGTTTATGCATAAATACATACATATACATGTCTACATACATACACAAATACATGTGTGTAAGTAAATCTGTGTATGTTTTTCTGTGTAATCATTTTCTTATGCGCATATTAAGTGCATTTCGTTTGGTTCAATGACACCGTCGATAAACGTCACAAAAAAAATATTGAAGTGAAATATCACACAAAGTCGCCGGAGTTATCGACGAAAAAAGGAAAAAAAAATGCGCATTCATATAAGTTTCTGTTGAATATAAAGAAAAAAGAAAAAACAATGAGCTGCGCCAACGTGAAATGAATTAAATGCAAAAACAATAAGAAATGCTAGAAAATTTGAGTGTAATAAAATTTAAATCGAAAATATATTATGTATACACTGTTTAGCATTTGTCGTAGTTTATTTAAAAAGTTTTGCTGGTTTTGTGGTAGTTTAAAGCAGAAAGCTTTGAGCTGTCTATGAACGGCAAAAGGAAGCATTTCCGTTTTAGCAGAAGACCAAATAGAAATGATTGCGTGCGTTTTTTTTTGTTTTTTAGGTAAATTTTCGTATGTTAAATATTTATATGCTAAGTTATGCACTTGATGACGTTGATATTCCAGAACTTTTTTGCCTGAAATGGGCGCAAACGTAGACTTCTCTTCTCCCGTACATACATATGTATGTATGGATTTACATAAATAACGACAATATCAATGCAAAAGTTCCTATTTGAAAAATTGCTGGGAAAACAAAAAAATGCTTTTAAATTTAAATAGGAATTGTTTACAGAGCTACTCTAAAGATGCTAATAAATCTCGTATTTTGTAAGATAGCTTCTTGAATTTTGGTTTTAGGAGGCATTTAAGTGCCTACTTACGGAATATTTAAAATGTCACATTGCTGGAAATATGTAAAAAAAACCCCGTTTGCTTTCTAATGACGGTGAGAGGTATGATTTTTTTTCAAGAAAATGTCGCATGTTTAATGATATAGATGTATAATTAAAATTTAACGTTTTCGGAGATTTCATCAAACAATTAATAAGCTTTATAAGGAGAATATGCAGAGCCTAACAGATGACTAAACTTCTCAAAAATGGCAAAGATATGTGTCTTTTTATCTGTCTTTTGGTATATTAGTTGCCTAAAAGCATCAAACTTTGATTGCGTTTTCCTACAAAATTTAAATTTTGAAATAATTCTGTGTATTATTAAAACGTGAGATATGTTACCGAAAAACACAGTCGATGTACGGCTTGTATGGTTGTATGCCATTTATTACAAGCCTGCCTAGAAATCAGGCCATAAAATAAAAAGGAAAAAATGGAATAATAACAGCAGATATCTTTTGATCGACCAATAAACAATGATTTTATAAGCACACACGTCCAAGAAACTATAAAAAATGCCATAGAACTTTTCATACATATACATATGTAAGTATAAAAATTCCCCAATTCAACATAGGTACGTATATGTAAATAATTGGTTAAATTTAACACACACGAAAACAAAGATGAACAAATAAACAAAAGTCTAAAAAGTCTATTGAAAAAAGTTACTGCTAAAGAGCCAAAGATATTTCACATCGGCGGAATAGTTGAAACAGTGTACACGAAATTGTTTGGCGATGCTGAAAATAGGCTTCGTTAAAGATCTATACATATAATAAAATTTGACAGGCCGATGTCTGTGAAGAAAAATTAATATGGATGACTTTATTGTAATTGTATTGCATAGCAAATTGATACGATAGAGTTAATATTATAATATGGCTGTCAAGAGCAAGAAAGAGAAAGGCTTACAGCTGAAAACATTTTTGTGAAAGGTAGCCACCAAATTGAAAATTTTAATTTAATTTATTTGTTAAGATAAATCGAATATTGTTATATGGGTATCAAACTAAAGAGGTTAGTAAATTTTACTGCCGAAAATATTTTTGAGAGGTTAAATTGGTAAAATAAGTGAAATCTTACAATATGGGTATTAAACTAAATAGGTTTAGAAAGTTTACTGTCGAAAATATTGAATGAAGCGGGTTGCCACCACATACTACGCATGTTTTTGAAATATTTAATTCAGTTGAATTGATAGGATAAGCCAAATATTGAATTAGTACCTCCAAGTGTATTTCATAAGTATTTATTAAAACACAAAATAAAAAAATAAAATCCGCAAAGTCTTAATATTCTCTGACATTTTAGTTAAACAATTTTTCATGACCAACCCTTTTGTTCACACCTTATGTGTGTAATTTCAAGTGTTTATTAACGTTTAGGAATTTTGTGTGTCAATGCGATTTCTATGTGTATATATACATATATATATATGCACATACTTATTTACTTATAAAAAATTTGTTTATTTTTATTTTGATTGCGCGGTTTCTTGTTTTCCAGCAACGTTGGTTTTTGAGTGGCTTTTTAACGATATGCGAATGTGTATGTATATATACGAACACATGCACATAGATATCGTCGTTTAAAGTACAAAACCACGTATCGTCATTCTGCAAAAAAGTATAACTGACATTTGCTGCCGAAAATTGAATTTGCTTCCAGAAGCTCTTGGTTCAATCCTTGTCCATTCGTTCTGAAATATACTAGCCAGAAATGCGATTGTCTTGTAAAAAAGAGAACCATTTTGAAATATGAGTGTTTTTACTCTCTAGAAAAGAATTAATGTAACCTCACATACGCGCTTTTGCAATTTGTTTATACGCGGTTTTGTACTCTAAACAACGATATGTGTTTAAGTATATATTTAAGCCTATATGCATATGTATATATGTACACTTATGCAATTACTTCTTCATGTGATGTAAAGACGTGATTAAACTAGAAGATTAGAGTAAACTGAATAAATAACAATGCATAGCAATGCCACGTTTAAGACTTTGTGGAACACAATTCAATTGATTGCTCTCTTAGTTTAATAATTTTATTATTTGTTATTTGTTTTGAATAGGGTTAAGATAATGTTTACAAATATTTTAATATTCAAAAATTGCCAATGTTTGCATAGAGACATATGTAAATATTTATGTGTAAATAACTCTGAATGTGTTTGGTATATTTGTTGTTTAACAAAAAACGATGCTTTGTGACTAATGTTTGCGTTATTTCTTATCTTTTATGATATAAGTGCAACACTTAATTTTCCTTTTCATGCTAATAAAAATATTCCGGCATTGATACGTTCTTTTACTACGAATGTAGAAAAATTAAAAAAAAGATAATAATTTTTGAGTCTTTTCATGCCAAAACATCTCGAAAAGTAGAGCCAATTGAATAATTTTAAGTCCAGTTTCTTAATCTAATCTATTTCTAATCTCCAGAAAAAAATCTTATAGGAGTTTTAGTTCTCCAAACCTCTGTCACAAAATTTGGCTGTCCTTTAGGAAATTATGCGCTTTATTAAGAACAAAACAATGTTGAAGCTCTAAAGATCTTGTTTAGCCTTATGTTTATCGCAAAATATGTTTTCATGGATATAGGTATGAACTTAGTCTTTTATGAACAAAATGTCTTTTGTGCTGGACAAATCCAGTATTTATATTTATATTTATATTTTTCTGTTTTTGTTTTTTTTTTTTTGGGTACTAAACACTTACCTTAGCTCGCATTTAGCCGAATTATTTACAGTGACTCAAACAAATGACCACGTGTTGATTTTTTTAATTATTCGTAATGGTTTTCGAGCTAAATTTCTTTTGTTATTTTTCTATCAAAATACCGTCCAAGCTTTAACTACCATCACTTAAATCATATTTTATAGAAAAATAACAAAAAAATTTTGTTCGAAAGACATTGAGAATACTTAAAAACACCAATACGTTATCATTTTTTGAGTCACTGTATATATCGCGACGTTCCAACTAAGTGCAAATACAAAAAATAAACAATTAATTTTTTTAGCGAAAAACAAAACCGACTTCAATTCTCATATAAAAATTTAGGAGTACCGTTAATTTTTTCATGACCCAATGAATCGGATCTTAGTTAGAATGGTACCAACTCTGAGACACTGCCTTTCCGATGCAAAAAGAATTATCGAAAACAGTTGACGTGGTCCAAAGTTATGCGGTAACATACATAAAAAAAAATATTCCGACGAACTGATAACCTCCTCCTTTTTTGGAAGTCGGTTAAAAATCGAAAAAAAGTATATAAAATTTTATTACCGCAAAATTAGCATACCCAAAGCGTTAACGGCGTCAAAATGGCAACATCAACGACTAATAGCAAAACAAAATTTACAACAAACACCAACATTAGCAAGCGAAAAAAAACAACTTTCTTCAACGTCAACCACATGAACGCCACCAGTTGAATAATACGTCCATATTTGCGTTAATAATCTTAACAACAATAATGAGCGCTGTCAACTGGCGCGTCGCATCAGCCTTACATCCATACAAACGTGCATAGTATGTATGTATGTATGTATATGACGACATTCCGACAAGTAAGACTTAAATTCATACGTACATATGACACACAAATTTATATATGACTTATATCATATAAATAAAGGTAAAAGAGTTTCGCATGCGAACTCACCACTGTACAGTGTATGTTTATTGTTATAGGTATATACATACATAAGTATTTAAACTATTTTCACTTGTAGTTGTGCGGAATTCGTAAAACTCGTTTTTATTTTTATTATTATTTTTTTTTGTCTGTTTATCTTTTAATTACAAACACACTTTAGGATGTTAGCCGCTTTATAACTAAAAGTCTGCGTTTTTAATGTTTGCCATTTCTAACTTGGTTTACATTATTATTTGTTGTTTTATATGATGGTCTAATAGCTGCTTTTTAATTGGGCGCTTAGCAGGATTCAGTTAGTAGCTTCTCAATTTATTACCGATGGATATTTTTTATCTAAATTGCACCTGCTAGCAGGCAATTATATTGTGGAACATAGAATGGAAAGCCATTCAGGCTCTATATCTACTATCCTAACTAGACTCCCATCTTATACATATGTATTAGGGTATCTTATGAGCCCTTAATATTAATATTAATAATGTCTGCATCGCACATTTCGGTTTCCCAAAAGAAAAATACAGGAAAAATTGATTTTTTTTTTATATTTAATTCTGATGTTTTTATATAACGAACGATACTTTGTGCTGTAAAGGTCTTGGAGTATTTTTGTGGAGAATTGAATAAGTCAATTCCGTCAAAAGTTATTTAAGGTCAAAATCGAATAAGCCATATACATATTATAAGTGTACGGAAATGAAAAAATGTACCAGCTTATGTATCCTGACCAGTGGACTTTAGCACCTTGCTCGGGTAAATCAAAATTTGAATTTCCGATACTTGCGAGTATCAAGTTAAAAACGAAATTATTTTGTGATGCATAAGGACGATTAGGTAGATATTGAAAATATCCTTTCAAAATTTGATTTTTGAATATCCTTGAAATTTTGCAATAATTAATTTTGAAAAAATGATATTATACGCTCGACCCTATCCTCGAATTTCGTCCTTCTAACTGTATTAGATTAAACAAATAAAGTAATTTAAAAGAACAGTTTTAGTAGTTCGTCCTTTTGAACAAAAAAGTTTATTTTTTTAAGTCTTAAGAGTAGTCTCTTTCATTTGCAGTGAATTTTTTAAATAAATTTGCAGTGAATTTTTAAAATAAATTTTGGAATGCATTATATGTACATTTGACGTCAGCGAGAAAAACTACTATTGGTCCACTGCATCGTAGGTTTTTTTTTTGTTTTTGTCGTACGGTGTTTTACATCTTGTTTCCTTAATTTCTACTTTCAGTGGCCTTTTAGGCTCAATTAACTATTGGGAACATACTCTAAATAAAACAAAAATTAAAATTTATAGCAATTACTTATCTTGTGCTATTCAATTCTGACTGATTGCACTAATTCACACAAGCCAATTTGAGCACACAAAAAATAGAGAAATAAACAAAAACAAAAACTGTAAAATACGCTGAAGTGACATTTTAATTTGTAAGACGTCTGTCTACTCTACATTTTGACTGATTACCACTAATTAACTGCCATTCAAGTTAAATTTGCGCCAGCATACATACATATGTACAAGCACATATACATTTTTATATGCATGCCAGTTTTTCCAAATCTATAGTATGTATGTAAGCATTAAAGAGCATACGAGTGCTTGACTAGAAATGAGGAAGAAGAAAATCAATAAGAATTAATTTAAGTTTGAGTGCAGTGCTACTTAAGGGGAAGCCTTATTACTTTTGCGACAGAGAAAAACATGGTAAAGAAACAAATTAAGAAAAAAAGCATTAAGAGTCAACCAGCGTAACGCAATCGTATGCAGTTTTGTTTTTAAATTGCCTACGTGCGAACGTATCTACATACATATGTACTAATGGCCATGTTTGTTTGTAAGCTTTTGTCTCTTACTGTGGCTACTGTATATTTACCAATGCATTTTTTGTATCTATACGACAAGTGGTTGAAGATCATGTGTTTGTAGAGACTGCAGTGTACATATATGTATATGCACATATGTATCTAAATAAATATTACTTCTAAGCTAAAGAAAAATAGTCATTGGCAGCTACCCGGTGCTAAAAACTTAGCCATAGGTGGATGTAGTACTGCATAAGTATGTAACTCTCATTGAGTATTTATAGTTAATTATACTGAATATATAAGTATCGAAGAAATCTATAAATATGCAATGATAAATATTCAAATTTATAGGCGGAGTAATAAACGAGCATTCCATATTTCTATGCATTTTCAAGTGGAGCCACGGGGAATCCTCATTATAGACATCTGATTGGGACCCCAAAAAGATGAAGGGAATAAGTACATACATACATATATACTAGGGCTCGGAGTTCTATCGTAATATTTGAGTATACACTTTTGTTGATATTTTATAGAGTTTCAGATTAAAAAGTTGAAATATTTCATACAAATTTGTTGCATTATTCTAAGCTCTGTATAAAAATTTAATTGAAAGCATAAACGATATTTTCATAAACAAATAACAAAAAAAATTTTTAACTTTAAAAAGCTTGCAAATATATAACAAAAAACCACCATGTACTCAGTTTTGCTCTATGGTTTATATTAGGGCTCTGACTTTTTTATATTCAAAAGACTTTATTGGCATTCGACGACCCATGGTCTAAAACACCGAAATAGTTCAGACATAAAAAAGGTACCGCGCATAATGCCATTTCTCTTTTTTTCACTCAAATGAAACCGACTTTGTGTGAATTCCAGGTCAGGAATAGAAGTATGGAAAATAGTGTCACAAAACTTTCCATAAAGTCTTTCGTAAGACAAATGAAAGACAGATGGCAAAGTATGTCGAAAGACTTTTGATATTCTAGCACAAAAGCCTTTGTAAAAAAAGCTCTCCCATTCACCATTCGTGCTGGTAACCTATCTTGAAAGAAATCACTTGTATGTATGTATATCACAGACGTGTCATTCGAGAGATCTAACTTAATATTCAATTTAATATTATATTTTATTGTTTTAAAAAAAGAAAAGTATACTTTTCGTAATTTAATTAAATTTTTAGAAGCTTATATTTTTTATTTTTTAATTTAGTTATATTTTTTTCTTAATGTAATTTTCTATTAATTCTTATGTTATTCTTTTAAAATTACGAATATTTTTTTTCAATTAATTTTTATAAGCTTATTTTATCTTTTCTTTTTTAAAACTACATTTTTTTTACATAACTAATAACAGCTTTTAGTTAAATTTTCCGTTTACATTTAGATCTTTTTTAGTTTTGAAAAGGAAAATATATTTTTTTAATTTAATTTAATTTTTATAAACTTATTTTATTTTATTTTTTTCAAATGTATCTTGTTTCCTTTTGTCATTTAGTTTTCTTTTAATCTGTATACATAAAATATTAAGACATATGTGGCAAAGATATAGTAAAAATCGATGAAAATATGTAGATATACTGTTTCACTATATACATACATACATATGTCCTTGTGCGCGGGAGGTTTTTTTTAAGTGTGTAAAATTTCAGTGTGCTTTTCCATAATTTTTTATATGCGAAGGAGCACCACATGGCAGCACCGGCTTTTACAAATTCAAAAAAAGTCAAACAAGTCATAACACTACGGTAGGTATGTACATATACATACAAATATAAGAAAAATTTAACACAAAGTCTTTGTTATTCAAATTTGCTTTGAAATATCTAATCTTCTATTTTTATTCTTCACTTCAAATAATTATGAGGCCAAAAGTGCTTATAATTACATACATATGTATGTGCATATGTATATATGTCCCGCACAAAGAGCACACAGAGCAACAAAACCAAAATGGCCGACAAAAAATGAATAAATAATGCATACATACATAGTATATGTATGTATACATATGTATGTATGTAAGAAGACAAACAAATAAAATCCTATGGAATGTGGTGTAGGTATTTTAAATAATTCGCAGAAATGCTTTATCGCACGATTTTATTTTGCTATTTCTAGACAAATAAAGAAACACATACATACATACATGTGCGGGTATGCTTGTATGTATATATTTATGTATGCAACTTTTTGTATTTTTATTGAAGTCTTGCAAGCAAAAAATGTCGGTGACATACATAGTATGTACATACATACTTATATGTACATATTTATATGCATAGACGAAATAATTTCGATCGTTAACAGCTGCCATGCATTAAAGATTTTTCATTTGAAACATTTAGCAAAAATTAAAATCCCCGGCTGAAAAGGTGGTGG
>NW_023458558.1:46669001-46682126 GCF_013731165.1 Rhagoletis pomonella
ATATATACATATTTTCGGTAGTAGCCGAATTCTAGTTCATTGTCGATAATGATGACAACGCAACTTGTTGCGGTTATGTAAGCCATCAAAATGAAATGGCAACAGGTTTGCGTGTTTTTAAGCAGTGTACAGCTACAAACACATACATAGGTACTTACATATAGTTTTACAAAATTAAAAACAAAAAGGGACTATGGCTTACAGTGACTTCTCTTGTGTAAGATGTTCTTACAAACAAACATACAAGCAGTTACAACAGTGTGAGCGAAATTAATTTCTGCGAAATTGACTTTTGCTTTTAAGTGATCATGCCCTTTATATTTAACTTTATTTTTCTGATATTTGCATAATTTTTTAATTCGTATTTTGTGTTTTAATAACTTTCCGCGCTTATAGCGTTTTGAGAGAGGGAATGAAACCGTGAACATTTTCTGTTACTTTACGCACAGCAAACGAATATACAAATATAAAGCAAAACGGAACTTTATACATATATCTACCCCTCTCACGTAGATATTAAATACCGTTTTTCACTAGTTTCTGGTGGTTGGTGAAGCAGTTACTAAGTTACAGCATTTCATTATAAGGGTGCGGGGCAATGGACGCTTTCCAAAAATTTCGTAATTGTCTTAGTTTATGCCAAAATTCTATTTCACATACTAATATTCAACAATTTGCATACATTTACATTTTTCGATTAATTTAATTTCTCATTTCATGCTAAGCATTTTGCTATACAATGTATATATATGTTACTGTCAAAACCCGATCTTAGGACAAGCTAGTTTTTCCTAGGCTAAACCAGTTCTAACTAAATCTGATACATCCATCCAATGCGGAATCAAGTTGGACGCAACGATATTGTGGACTGCGTAGTTAGAGTTGGACTAATGAGGGTTATTTTTTGAAGCCAGTTACGCGGAAAGGAGTTCTGCTCGAAAAAGCTGTTGCGCCTGATCTAGTTTAGCCTAGGCAAAACCAGTTTATCCTAAGATCGGGTTTGGCCGGTAACAAATACATACATACCTACATACCTAATATCTATGTAGCTATGTAGATTCATTTATGCGGCTGCAAACAAAGGGAAACAATGCACTAACAATTTTCGAAGCGGGCGTTTTTTTAAGGTGGATTACGTTCTTCCATCACAATAGCGATATTTATTTATGTACTTATGTATGTATGTGTGTACGTATAGACATACCATATTCTGAATGCTTGAAAACTATTACTCAAGAGCTTAACCTGTCACTCGGTGATAGCCAGTCATAAGGTTGTCAACATGTCGAAATTTTGACATAATTAACAATGGAGTCATTAAATATGGTGACGAATCGAAACGTCAAAATTTTGTAGCATTAAAAACATGTGGTATGTAATCCAAGATATAATATTTAATTTACATACATACATAGATGTAGTATATGTACATATGTACATATATAATGTCCTGCTTTATTGCAAAGAAAAACTGTTGGCAAAAAATGAAATATGTATTTTGATACCAAAAATAAAATTCAGTAACTCCAAGTTCTTAAAACATTGTTGGCCTTAAATTATTTTCTTGTTTTTAATTTTACAGCATGAAGTACGACGGCAGTTAGATAAGCCAGTAACTTTTTGAATAAAAGATATTTTTCTTCAACCGCAGTTATGTTTATGGTGGAAATGGGCTATAAGTTTTTGACAAAAATTCTTAAAACAAACTTTTAGCAGCAAAAGCGAGAGATGGGCATTTCTTAGTGTTTATCTTTAGTGTACAACGAAGCTTACCAAATCATGAAGATTTACAGAAACCTCTATGTTCTCTACTTAGGACTGTCGAATGCCTGAAGATTTGAAATAAAATTTGTGCGACAAGTTATTCTTTGTTTTTGGTGTTTTAAATTTTTTTTCTTTTCCTTGAAAATATTATTATATTTTGTTAACACATAACTTTTCGTTAGGTTTACGTACAGCAGCAACTGATTTCATATAATAATGTGAATATTGTAATTTTTATGTATTTGCATATAGCCTTGCAAGCTCATATTGTACGGATATAATCTAGAAGCATATAGAATAGAAATATTTGTATATATTTATGTACATACATATGTATATGCGTATGCTTTTAAATTTATGATTTCATTGCTATTTGCGTATGTATGTACATACATTAGGGCGGATCAATTTGTATGGGAGATTTTTTCGACTATGCGGGTATAGCACAGCGGATTCTACGCGTAATTTCTTATAAAATTTTCCGAAGAGACCATGCGTCTAAAATCAATTCGGAGTTGGCCAAATTACGAAAATAAATAGCATTTGCTGTAATCTCGTTAAGAAATTGATTCTTGAGCCACGGTTTCTTCAGCAAATTTGCTTAGAATTACACGCCATACGCGCATAGACAAAAAAAATATGACCCGCCCTAATGTGCATACATACATATTCGAGTCTCTATCTCCTGACACTTGCGCTAAGTATTTGTATTTTTTCAACTGACTATCCTTACCCGCAATATTTGTATGCTTTATAAATTTTATAAAATATTTGCTAGCAAAAATGCTGAAAGTAAATATTTAAAAACCAACTGCAGGCGTGTCTTATGCGAGTACGCTTTTTATTACTGCTGACTTTTGAAAATACCGAGCATTTTTTTTTTTCGTCGACACATACCAACAAACGTTTGGATGTGCTCTTATATGTATGTATGCGTGTGCACGCTAGTGGCTTGAATGAATTTGCATGATTAAGTATTGCCAGCCGATCGCCGGACAATCAACGAACAAGCAAATGCCATTACTTAGTTAGTTAGCGCGTTTATCTACATACATACATACATACATACATATGTATCATGTGTATGTAAAATGTTGTGTGCACTTGGAATAGCGTGGGAAATGGGTGAGTTTATGAGTCAAGCGCCAAACGAAACAAGTTTCCCCACGCGCAACTGCGCCGCTGTGCCGTCGCCTAATAGCTAATCAAGTATGCCAGGCAACGGACAAAATAGCCACTTAACTGGTTGGCGACTTATCTGTACTTTGTCGTGGCCGTAAGTGATTTCCGAAGACCATCACACTCATCAGTGTGGCGCGTATGGTGCCGGAAGTTGGTGATTACAATTGCGATACTAGGCCATAGCTTAGAGCAGGAAAATATTTACAAAGCTAGATATATGTATGCATTAAATATAGATAAATATAACTAATGAATATGTAAGACGACATCTTTTGCCTCATTTAATAAGCATTTCCGTTTTTCATACTCTTCCAGTTATACTAAACCACAGTCGTTCGAAGATTGCGTCGGCGATGAACTGCCGCACGGCTGGGAGGAAGCATACGATCCGCACATTGGCCGGTACTACATCAATCACATTGAACAGACTACGCAGCTGGAGGATCCGCGGCAGGAATGGAAAAGTGTGCAGGAGCAAATGTTGCGTGACTATCTCTCAGCGGCGCAAGATCAATTAGAAAACAAGCGCGAAATGTATGATATTAAGCAACAGCGCTTGCAGATAGCGCAAGAAGAGTACAATCACCTGAATAAATTGGCGGCGAGCAGAAGTAGTTGTAAGTATCCTTCTGTCCATGCCCAAAATGTACAGTCAGTTAATGTCACTACCTATTATTACTACCCATTTCTCTCCGTTGCAGTGTGTTCCTCTTCTAGCTCAATGAGTCGCCACGATCCCGAGTTACTGCGCGCCGATCTCGCCATGGCTAAGGAGCGAGTGCGTCTGCTGAAGCAGGAGCTGAAGCACATCACACACGACATTAGCTACACACAGCGCGGTATGAATACGCTGCACTCGGTGGGCGAGAAGATAAATGCGCGCCAAAATGGCTGCTACGATATCGCCGAAGTGCAGGCCATACGCGAGGAAATGCTCAAAGTGCACAAGTCGCTGGTGTCGGGTGAGAAGGTGCGCGAAGAGTTGATGCGCAGTTTGGTGCAGATCAAGAATGAACTCAGCCGCCAGCAGATAAACGACGAAAATGCTGAGTTGATGAACGCCGCCTCGCCGTTTGATCGCGTTTGCGTCGCCTCGCAGACAGATTTGTGTGGCGCTGGCGATATGAATAGTGGCGCGCGTTTTGCCGAGATGGCCAAGACAAAGCTACAGTATTCCGAATGGCGTAAACATATAAAGAAGTTGCAGCAACAGCTAGCGGACCATGTGGAACGCATCGATCCGGGCCAACTGGAGTCCGATAAGGATCGCATTTTGTTGATACAGGAGAAGGAGAAATTCCTTAGCGATTTGAATAGCATTTCAATGGAGTCACGCACACCCGAGGAGGTGCGCGTCATACAGCAGACACGTCGCAAACTCGAGGAGGATCTTAATGAGGCATATGAGGCTACTAATCAATGCATAGCGAAGCGTCTGCGCTTCCACGAGGAGAAGCAGCTGCTTGTGGGCGAGTTACAGGAGGCGCTGAAGTCTACAAAGAAACTAGAGGAACGGCTCAAGTCATTCTCGTCGGAGAGTACATTCTCCATTAGCAGCGGTTCTAGTCTGGGTTCACTGTCGACGGCAAGCAGCAAGAGCGCGCTCAGCTTCACCGACATCTACATCGACCCATTCGCTGTCGATTCACAAATTGATGTTATCGATCTGCAGCGGCGTTCACAGCGTTTCTACCAGCAACAACAACTGCAAGCCGCCCAGGCGCAATTACAGCTGCAGCAGCAGCAGCAGCAATCACAAACGCATGCGATAGCACACGCGCATCCGCAGTTGCAGCAGCAACCCTCATCTGAGTTGTCGCTATCGCCGCGTAGCAGCCTTTCAATGGAAACACCACCCGCTTCACCCATGAAATACAATGCCAGTCCCGATCAGGTGGCGGCGGTTGCAAGTCAGCGGCTCAAGGAGGAGCCTACCTATGCCAATACACCTGCCGGCGCCGGTTTGCCACCGCTGTACCAACCGAGCCCAGCGCTGGCTGCCGCTATGGCACGCACGCATGCGCACGATTTAGACTCGACGCTGCTGGACTGCATGGTGCTGGAAGCCAAGCTGCAGAAGCTAAACTTATCCGCGCCACTAAATCTGGCCGCTGCGCCACTATCGCCGATTTCTGAGAAGCCATCGTTGCTGGATCTGCCGCAAGAAATGCTGAGCCGTTCCTCGTCCTCCTCGAATACACGCTCCGTATCGGCGGCAGTGAGCAATGAGTCGGTGGCCGGTGACTCGGGCGTTTTTGAAGCGTCGCGTGCACATCTACCACGCAAAGAGTTGGCTCAAGTCCAAATTGGTTTAAAGTATTTGAAGGAGAAGGGTGTACTAGTCGTCTCGCTGGAACGTGCGAACAATCTTTCAGCGTTGTGGACTGCGACTGCGGACAGCTCACAAGTGTAAGTTGCGCATAAAATCGCTGTAACTTGCGTTTTTCATTAATGAGTTCTTTCACTTCCACAGTTATTTACGCGCCGCTTTGCTACCCAATTCGCTTACATCGATTCGCACAAAGGCCATGTCGGACTTTCATAAGCCTGTATTTAGCGACACTTTTGCCGTGCCTATAACGCTTAGTAAACTGCAGACGAAGAGCTTGCAGGTGACTGTGGTCAGCATGACTGGACAGAAGGAGGAAATTATCGTAAGTTTGCGCTTACATATCAAAGACTCCCCTTTTACATTTTTATTTCCCATTCACCAACAACACAGGGCACAGTACAGATAAGCATGGCCGAATTCAATCCCGATGATTCCACACTCAAGTGGTATAATGTACTCAGCTCTAAATTTATGCCAACCTTCGAGCCGCTAGACATGCCGTCGACGAGTGCTGCCGCTGCTGCTGCGGCCGCTGCCAGTGCCGCTGCAGCGGCGGCGGCTGCAGCTGTCGCCGTCAGTACAGCTACTGCGAAGCATACGCCCACAACTAGCGCTAGTGGCAGTGTACCAAACGCCGCCAAGGAGGAGTCATCCGATGAATCGACCATCACTTCGTCACAAACGTCAACTTTGACACGCAATCAAGTGCCACCGTTCGATGTGCAGGCGCAAATCACTGAAGAAATGCAAGAACAATTGACCGTCAATGACGAGGATGACGAAGATGAGGAAGACGATGATGAGGACGACGACGATGATGACGACGAATTGGAGGGACTGACAGATGGTAAGATGAATGCATTGAAAACAATTACGAAGTGTCGTCTCGCTAATATTGTTTCGTTATTCACTCTAGCTGACTTCACAAAGAAAATGCTGGAAGCATACAATTGCATCGACCTAATCAAGCAGGAGTATGCCGACAAAGAAACTAATACAGAGTGCGCGTTTCCACCCGAAAAGTCGCGCGCCTCCCAGCAGCAACAGCAAATGGCCGACGACAGGCCGGTAAAACGTTCGCAGACTTTCACACCTTCGGCGGCCGTCAACAAAAATCGCTACATTTGTCGGCTGAACCGCTCCGACTCAGATTCGGCTATGCATTTCGGCGTTACGCCGCATCCCTTCCATCGTGGCGCTTTGGAGCGACGTTCGCTGCGTTTCCACACTAAAGTGCCCAAACAAGTCACAAGTAAGTGTTGATTAGGCAGGAGTGCGCGTAGAAAAGCGTTTTTGAAAAGTTGTTAATTGTTTTCTTTTTCTTTCAGAACTTCGTCATACACACATACCGAGAACAAGTTTGGATCTGGAACTTGATCTACAGGCGCAACATAGTAAATTAGATTTCCTAAACGATCAAATAGCCAAGTTGCAGAACTTAAAGGAAGTGTAAGTCGAAGATGATTGCAATTTCCGAAAACTGTTTTACTAAAAGCAAAATATTTCTTTTGTTTCTCTTTACTTTTTTTAGTCTCGAAAAGGGCCGTGATAATCGCGATCCCTTAATTGCCGCATGGGCTATTGAGAATGAAGAGTTTCAGCGCTTGGTCGAGCGTGCTGATCCAGCGAAATGCCCAGAAGAAAAGCAATTGCATAAGCTTTTGATGAAAACTGCCAAAGAAATTTATAAGCTGCGGAAAACCAAGGTGCCGAAAGGATCACCCGATTTGTTGTCGTTCAAGTGAGTACATAATGTTATAATTTCCTATCAGCTAAATCATACAGATCTGGCGATTTTAGTATGACAACAAATTCGCGTAAGGAAATTCATGTAGGTAGAAATTACATTGAAATATTAACAGATAACGCCTAACGGCCTAATATTTCATCGGCTTAGCTATAGTCTAAATTTACATTTTTACTTTTTTTTTATCAGTGGGAGATAACATTAACTAACGTCGAGTAGTTATAATGAAATTGCAAAACAGATGAATTTTAGATAAGAAATTTCTGCTCTGGTTAGATTATGACTTACATTTATATATAATTCTAAAATTTCGAATCTACCGTTGTTAGTATCTGAGTGCGAAATCGATTTTTTGACTATAACAGAATTTCATAGAAAAGTAAAAGGATGATTTGGTTGGATTTTCGCCAGAAATTTTGCTGTAATAGTTGCAGCTACTTGGCTGATTTTGAAGTATAAACCATTACAAAGCCACAAGTTCATGTTCCATGGAAATAATTGATTGCTATCCTAAAATACGAAATAGGTTTTATGATACGCTCTAGCCTGTCCTGGTTAATCTTCAAAGATATACAAGCAAATATACGAAACTGTCTTATCAAACCAATTGTGATAATCTCTTAGGCTAAAAACATAGTCGAGCGCGGTTTGTCCATCGAGCGTTGTCGCCAAACTCAACTAACGATGGGCGCAAGAAACCAGCTGTTTCGACGGGGTCGGACCAAAGGGAGAGGGGTGTTAGCTGAGTTGGATCGAAATGACATGTGAAGAGATGATTATTGTCGTGGGAGGAGTCTCCGCATGCCGAAAACTCATTGGAGATATCGGGGTCGGGTCTGGACAAGTAGCTGTTAAGATGGTTACAATATCGTAACCGTAACAGTGCCGAGTCTGCAATTGGTGGAGATTGGGCTCCGATCATGGCAGTAATTGGTCGGGAGTTGTGGTAGGTGGGCAACTTTTCCCTATGAATGCCGTTTATAACTCATCGGTACGTCGTGAAGACCAGCGATTAGCCGATGTATGTCGGCGCCGCGTGCATATATACATGAAAATATGACTGCCGGCTATCAGAGGTAAAGGTACTTTCGTACAGAGGTCTTCAATGCTATACCCAATATCGAACAGTCGTCAGCGTATGAGTTGTCCCGTATAATTTTTCTTTCCGTCAACGCTTCTACGCCATACATCAAGACGGTCGTGATGAGTGACCTATAAAGCATTGATTTGTTGACCGAGAGCGGACCTTAATTCTCTCTCAAAGAAATCCAAAAGATAGAGAGTCGCCTTGTCTGAAACCTCGTTTCGTTTCAAAAGTCTTGGATAGGTCCATCTATTGTGTTGGAGCTGGCGATATTGCTCTTTTTAAGTCAAGCCATGTTAAATTAAAGTGACCAAATCTAAAAAATTTTAAGCAGAATATTTCGCCCACCGTCGCGGTGAAAGGTACGACTTGCAACTTTCCTGAACAACTTTTATTCTGAGTCGAATGCAATACACTTTTATACATTTTTTTAATGCACAATTTTATTTAGAATTTAGATTTTATAGTTGCAAAACATACTAACGTAGTTGGTAATAAAACCAAATTTGAAATTCCATTTGTTAAATTTTTATATCTTTTGTTTTTAGGGAAAAAATGACCTTCTTCACACGTAAAGGTTTTCCAGTGCCCGAGTTACCAGATCGTGCCGATTACGTGCTGACCGATGGCGATCTCATCGAAGAGGAAGATGAGGACGAAGAGGAAGACGATGAAGAGGACAAGGCACGCGAAACAGCGATCGCAATCAATACAGCGCTCGTAGCTAGCAACAATAGAAATAAGAATCTCAATGAGAATCATGCAGGTGGAGCGATCAGTCGAAGAGAACTGAATGCAGCGAAAACCACAGCAGCTGCAGCTGCAGCTGCAGCCGCGGCTGCCAACGCCAGCGCCAGCGCCGCATCGACGGCAACAGCAACAGCGACAGCAACAAATATATCATTAGCGCCAAGCACAAGCGCTGCCGTGGCAGCTAAAGCGCCAGCGCCGAACAACAACAGTCCCAGCAGTGACGATCAAAAGGATCAACGTTTTGAATATGTGGTCGATCGGAATTATGGCGTTGAAGTGTGAAGCTTTTATAACATAAACTGTTTTTTTTTCTAAATAAATACATAGCTGTAAATATAAATATTTATATAATTTTAATAGCCGCCAACGGGATAGCGGAAAACTCAAGAAACAAAACAATTGTGCCTTACTCGTAGTTTTATAGGAAAAAAATGTGTAGATGAAATGACGACAAGTGAAAATTATATTCACTGAATATTTTTATAAATCAATTAAGAAATATTTAGTAATGAAGTAGTGTTGGTGTACAAAATTTTATTATTTGTCTTAATGCAAAACATAGATATTACTCAATGATGAAAGAAGACGAAATTTGGCATTAATATTGGCGAAGTACGACGTACGCGCTTCTGGATTTGGGAAACTTTAATTTTTTTCGTAAATGAATTTGGACCTGAGACTAAGATCGGCTCTAATGCGATTTAATTGTATTAAAGCTGGAATAATTTTTATAGAAAACGAAACAAAATATACACACAGGCATACATAGTAGAGCTATATAGAAGATGTAGCAACCGATTATTCATATAATTTTTTTTTTAATATTAGTTAAGCTAATATTTAATTGTAAAACTTCCAAGCGCATATTTTCTCGCATGCGATTTTTTTCTTACAGCGATTTTTAAATGTAAAATGCTTATTTATTTAATTTTTATACATTAATACAAATATATTTTTAATATATTGGAAGGCTTGCGTTTTTGTTGAGCTCGATTTATACTGCTTTATTGTCATTTAAAACTGAATGATGGCAATACACATGATGATGATGATTATTATAATTATTAGTGCTATGAAAATTATAATCATGTATGTATTTGCATACATACATAAGTGCAAATTAAAAAAAAAATTATAATTTGGCTACTTATTTAAATAATCATTTTAGTATATTTTTTCTGAAACTAATTGCATTGCGAAAACAATATTCTTAACGCAAATTTTCAAAAGAATTTTTTCTGTATTTTTGCAAGGAAATACGCGCCTTTTTTACGGTTAAGTCTGCCACAATTATCGTGAATTTACTTTCACAAATAAAAACAAAAACTTTGTTGTTATAGTTTTAGTGAATTTTTATGAAACAAGTGAAAATATGTGAAATAAAATGTATATGTATGTATATAATGATGAACGCAAATGCAAGCAAAATATAATAAAACTGGACAACATTTTTTAATAAACGAAACTCTGCGGCAATAAAATTTTAATCGACTTATCGATTTTTCGTAGCGCATCGTTTCACTCCCATTTTGTTGCTTCGCTAAATTTAGGTATTTTCAGCGCTGTTTCTGGTTTTCATTCTGCATTTGTACAATTTCGAACAATTATAATGAATATATGTAGTGTTGGAAAAACATTGTATGTATGCATAAGTAGATATGTATGTATGTGCTATCGGCCAAACCCGATCATAGGACAAATTAGTTTTGACTAGGCTAAACTAGAGTAAACTAGATCAGGCGCCGCAGTATTTTTGAATAGAACTCCTTTCTTAAAAAAAAAAAATAAATAAAAATATTGTTGCGTCCAACTTGATTTCGCGTTAGACGGATGTATCGGATCTAGATAGAACTAGTTTCGCCCAGAAAAAACTAGTTTGTCCTAAGATCGGGTTTGGCCGGTAACACAGTATATATTTGGTGGTACTTTTGTATGTTTGCGTATTAAAACGTTTTGATTTTATAAATAAATATTTTGGTAGATTTATATAAACATAACTATTTAAAATTAAGTGTGCGGTTCCCCTATTTAAATGGGTAAATATTTTAAGCGAAAATGTTTGTATGTATGCATGTAAATTAGAAGTAAAACAAAAAAAAAAATATAACTGTATATGTGACTAATTTGAAATGGGAGAACTCTACATGTAATGCATTATTTATATGAGAGTGCTACATATGTATACATAAATTTAAATTTATCTCTAAATATATGTAATTCTAATCATTAATCAAAATAAATTCATACATACATAAATGTAGTTCTTTCATTTTTTCTCTCCCTTTTTAGATTAACTACCCACAAATTACTACTCAAATAATTAAACAAATAAATTTTAGTAATGGACATTGTATTTGTGCAATAAATGAGAATGAAACTGAAAACAAAAAAAAATATTTTGTATTTTTTAGCTGGAAAATATTGTCGGGGATGTGTTGAAATAGAGAAAACACAATAGCGGTATTCTCCGAGTCTTGCAGTATTGCAGTATTCTCCGGTTTGCAAGATTCAGATAATACCCTTAATATCTCAAAAAGGTAGTGATCGTCCTATTTGAAAGGGTCCTTATGGCCGCCTGGCTATCTGAAAATACTAGAAACGCGCCTTTTAAACCCTTCCCAAGGTACAGTCTAACACAAATTAAGGTTGCTAGTACCTCGGCCTGAAAAACCGTGGGCCAAGTAGCCATTGCAATAAATGTTTGCAATTTGACCAGACATCGCGGTCTGGAATTTTGATTTGAATTTTCTTCCAAAGCAGATTTCCTTTGGCTTAGCGTCTGAGAACTCGCAGATCCCCAGACCTGGTTTTTTGCTCAAAACACCTTTGTGTTGTGTCTTCTTTTTAAAAGCATTGTCAGAATTTTGCATTCTCAATTTGGCAAATTCCTTGAAGCTGCTGCTGCTTGGACAAAAATGTGCGGTGGGGTCCAGCGTAGAAGCGACTATAAGGCCGTGGTTGGACACGTTCTCGTAGTTCCTGTCACCGACAGTAGATTCATCCCTTGGAGTTTGTTCAGATGTTAAACAGCAGTTTTGGCAGCATTTTTGGACACCAGACAATAGAGGCATAACTTACAATCGGACGGACTGTAGTTCGATAGAGCCATTCTATTAGTTAGGAGTCTAGGCTCAATGTTCGACCGAAAAGTCTTCGTCAGACCCACATGGCTAAGGTGGTTTTACTAAGAGTTTTGTCTAGATGGAAATCCCAACTTATTCTCCTATCCAGGATAACCACGAGATATTTGACTTTGTCAACGTAGACAAACACTCTTTCCCCAAGGGTAGCCGAACCAGCATTCAACTGCCTTTTGCGGGTTTATGCAGAGGCCCTCATGGGCACACCAGTTTGACACCACGCGCATATCTACACTTATAACGTCTGATACAGTGGTACTGAATTTTCGCGGCACAATAATTACTAGGTAGTCGGCATAATCAACAGCATCGTAACCACTTTCCAGTAGTTTACCGTTGGGCTTGTTAGAATATATCTTTTGTTCACTGGGACATTTGGATAGCGAAAATTTCACTATTGGCCACTTGCTGATAATATTCGAAAAAATTACTTTGGCCCCTATTATGAGTTGCGTTCGATTTTCGACTGTGGTCGAAAGTGCTGAGCGAACGAATTTTCATTTGGTATTATGGCGCTCATTCGATGAAGAATAGCGCTATTGTGAATTTCGCTCGTTTAGGTTGTTCACAATAGTATATTTTTCACCGCTGAGAAGCTTTGTTTACAAATCGAGCAAACCAGATAGTGTGCTTATACATATTTATGTAAATTTGTTCTAATTAAAATGAAGTAAAAAAGAAAGCAAGTTTATAAAAACGTGGTAAAATGAGTACGAGTTCTGGTTCAACGATTCGTCAGAGGATGAGAGCTTAGTAAACTGGCCAGGAGTAGCAAATGTTTAAGAGAGTTTAAGTTTATTAGCCTTTCGAATATATTTTGATATAAAATATATTTAAGAAATTTGTCTACGGATTCATTAAAATGTTCCGACCATCTAAAGAGGCGTTTGTGAGCCAAATCTATTTAAAATATTTTAAAACTATCAACAGCGCTACGATTTTGTTCTCAGAGATCGTGCCAACAGAGTATTGGATTTTCTTTCACAAGTAAAACCAGCCTTTCGAGCTTGTGTTTAGTATTCACGATGTTAGAACTGCATGAAATTAATAAAAATTGTTTAAAATTAGTGTCTAGTCGCCAAAATGTAAGAAAACATATACAAAATCATACATTTTTCACAAT
>NW_023458558.1:46682226-46682807 GCF_013731165.1 Rhagoletis pomonella
ATCGACAATGAACTAGAATTCGGCTACTACCGAAAATATGTATATATTCACGTACGTAGGTACATATGTATGTACATATTTACGTATGTATATTGGCCAGCAAGTTTTGGTTCAAGCTTCGGAGGTATTAATTTTGTGATGTTTTCTTTAAAGTGAATTAAGGCAAATATTTCTTATTCTTATTTATTTTATCGTATTATATATGTACATATGTATATACATATTTATTTCTTTATTTTATTTTATACATATCATTTTATATTTTTATTTTATTTCATTTCATTTCATTTTATATTATTTTTTTTTATATCCTTGTTTTTTTGTATTATTTTATATTATACGTATTTTATTAAATTCAATTTTCTTTAATTTTATCTTTTGTAATTATATTTTATCATAGGCATTAATTTTTAATTTGATTTTACGTTTTTTTATTTCATTTTATTCTTCACGTTTCATTTATTATTTTTTTATTCTAATTTTTTATAATTTATTTTATTTCTGACTTTAATATTTTTATTTTAATCTATTTTATTTATTTTGTTTTTTTTTTTTATTTTATATATTTTATTTTATTTTAT
>NW_023458558.1:46682907-46684679 GCF_013731165.1 Rhagoletis pomonella
TTTATTTTTTTTTTTTTTTTTATTTTATATATTTTATTTTATTTTATATTATTTATTTGGTTTTATTTTATTTATTTTTTAACGTTTTATATTTACATTATTTTGTTATATTATATTATATTATATTTTATTTTATTTTATTTTCCTTTATTTTATTTTGTTTTATTTTCCTTTATTTTATTTTATTTTATTTTATTTTCCTTTATTTTATTTTATTTTATTTTACATTTTGAAAAAATGGTGCATTGTTATACTATACAGATGTACAGTATAGTACAATTTATATTATACATACATACACAGTACATACGAGTGTTGGGAGGTATCGTGCACTTTTGTGGATCGAGTCCTTTGGTATCGATACTTTTAAAGATCGAGTATTTTCAGAGTACTGAGTACTTTCATTAAATATACATATGTTGGTAACATTTTAACACTTAGAAATCTCACAAGCACGCAGTATTTTATTCAAATTAATATATGAACCTAAAATTACGTCAAATGAATGGTTAGCAGTGCTGGGTACAAATATTGTGCTTGAAAATTATTGAAACTGTAAATTGAGTACATTCATTTCCGAATACCGTTAAATGTAAATAAAACTCAGTACTTTTAAGTATCATTTCGACACTTAATCAAACTGAGTACTTTGAATCGGTCTTGATTATACATATATATCAAAGCGATTATTGAAACAGAGTATTTTTGGGTACTGAGTACTTTCGAGTTCTTTTGCGAGTACTTTTTAAATATCGGGTGCTGTCGATCCTTTTGAGTATCGGCTGTACGTACATATGTACTATAAATTACTCAATAAAATTTGTGCTTATTATGCCACAAAGTTCTAGGAATTTCAAATGTTCACCAGAGAAAGACGAAACAGCGGGCCACAACAAAATAAGTAAATGCTAATTATAACCAAAACCCATTTCAGAGTAGAATCTAAAAAAAAAAAAACATCTACAAAATAGCAATTGTTGCAATCACTTGTGCTAGTGAATGATTGATTGCAAATGTCGCAAATCGATGAGCACAAACACACAAATAAAGTGCTTGGCCAAACCGCTAATCTTGGCATACTTTAAAACGCTATTTTCACATTTGATTTATAATATGTCAGCACGATTAAATTTAATTGCTTATTTTATTGCGACTTTTTTTATGTATTGTTTTTTCGTCTTAAATACTCGTACTTTGACTTGTCGCTTTTGTTTCACCGTCATCTGACATTTAAAGCGCAATCAGCACAATTAAATATTTACGTCATTGCATAGCGTTGAGCTATGTATGTATGTGGCAACACGCCACATGCCATGTTACTCGGCACGTTCGCTGCTCGCCACCACACAAATGCGATTTACTCGCTCGTGGGTGTACGGTGCGCTGGGAGGTGTTGTGCAAAGCGATCACTTATTGCAAAAACACACACACAAGATTAATTGATTCCAATGCAGCCACTAAGTCTCCTCGAACGCCAAACTGTGAAATTTGTGTGTGTGTGTGTGTGTGTGATAGTTGAAGAACGGAATAATTAGCTATGTAGCTTCTTTGGCCGCTAGCCGCTTTGGCTAGTCGATCACTTGGCAATGCGTTCGCAACGCTATCAGTATACACACGTATGTACATATAAGTGTCGCTGCTAGGCCCTTGTGAACAGCAATGCGCTTTCGGTCTGCGTCCACTTGCCCACTCGATAATTCTTCACTGTCCTACCACCTCACATCCCCACCACCTTTTCAGCCGGGGATTTTAATTTTTGCTAAATGTTTCAA
>NW_023458558.1:46684779-46688172 GCF_013731165.1 Rhagoletis pomonella
ACCTGCCGTTTTGTACGTACACGTCACATTTTTTTTTACGTTGGCTTGAAGTTTTCCTAATTCGGCCTTGTGTTGATCAAAATTATTTCAGAAATCTGGTATAAAACTACATTTCCCATTAGTCTTAATTTGTAGGGTCTGTAGTAAAATTTAATGATGCATATTTTGGTGTAATTTCCTTAGCTACTACAACCACGCGTATGGTTCGCTTTGACTCCTTTTTGTATGAAATCTAGTAGTAAATGAAATTTCCTCCTTGCTGTTGACCTATTGATTTGATATTTGGTATACAATTCTAGTTCTAACAACGAAACCGACCAACAAGGAAGAGTCTTATCGTGCGATAACCCTCCTTACCCGGTAGCGAAGACACTTGAACAACAGCATTTAACGCCATATACACCCAGCTAACCCGTGGCCTGAATCGAAACCACCCCTGTTCTTGACCACCCTAATGTACAATGTGTATGTACATATGTACGAGTATAACAGCATTTATTAAAATCCACTTTCTGCACTATTAAGTAAATGAAATTATATTTAATTTTGCGCTCTTTCGCAGGCTATCTGCTGGGGAATTTCGTCTCGGAGCGCAAATATCAAATGCGACTGAATAAAGCAGGTGGCAAAGGAGCTGGACCGCCACACACTATAGACATTTCCAGTGATGACTATGCAAAGCTTAAAGAAATCAATGCTTATCAAAAGAACAAAGATAAATTATTAAGCTCAGCGCAAGCGTTGAGTAAACTTGTGCAACGTGATCAAAGCAATCCGGCGAGTTCCATTAATTCGGATATATTCAACAAATACATATCTTGCACGCAGGACATTCCGCCCAGCACCACTATGGAGTCTAGCCTATTTATTGAACAGTTAGTGGATAATACGGCGGCAAGGCAACGTGATTGTCTGCGTGTAATACAACTGATTATTGATAACCATATGACTGGTGGAGCGAACTGAAGGGGGCCAGAGAAGAAGTGCTAATTTTAAATTTAAGGGAAAAGAGTTAACGACCAAGCAAAACTGAGCGTATGTAAATACATGTGAATGTGTGTTAAAACGTTGATGAAATGAGGTAATATTGGTGCGGACTATGGAAAGAAAGTGGCTGATTAAGATTTTATAGACATTCATAAGTATAAACATATAAGTACATATAGTAATATTTGTCATAGTGGGCCAAATACTTTTTTATATTGTCTATGTACTATATTATTTTTGTAAAGATTTTTTCTAAGCATATACTAGGCGTACATACATACGTAGATACACTTGCATATACTTATGTTTTAGAAGATTACATACGAGATAAACAGTCCAGTCATATTGGCAAGCCGAATAATTCTTATTGTATATTTATGTATGTAGATAGTTGGCAGTGCTCCCCAAGGAGTGCTAGAGCATATGAATGCAGTACCAGTAGGAAAATAAAAGAGGCTTTTTATGGCAGTAAAATGTGGTTCTAAATACATAATATGTATAAATTAACTTGAAGAATTTCAACTCACACAAGCATATACATACTCGTATGTAGGTATGTATACACACACTCAATATAAATTACATAATTATACAGAAAATCATTTATTATTATCATCGAGATCTAACAAAAAAAGAAGTAGAAACATTTAGCAAAGGAAACCGCAAGTAAATACAAACTCGAACAATGCAAATGTATGTAAATTTTTTTTTATATCATTCTTGAATGTGCTCAATGTTTACTCAAAAGAATAAATACACGAACATACTATTTTTTGTGTATATTCTTGTAATGACAACAGAAAAAATACATTCATACATACATAAATATACGCAGCCTAAAGCACGCTGTTGCTCGAACTTAAACACATACATAAAATAGAATTAATATTTAAAAAGGAATGTGGATTTAACAGGGAATGAAAATTTAAAAGCTTATATGTACATAACTGTGTGCGTACTTAAATTCATGTGCACACAAAATACATGTAAAAGAATTTTTTATTTTAGTTAACAACATCCTAAAATCCCCTTGGCGCTGACACTGAATAAAATTGTTATTTATTTAAGATGTACTGAATTTTATACATGTGCAATATAAATACAAAAAACAACAACAACACGTCGATGTACTTAACATAATTTGAACCAAAAAGAAAAAAGAATGCTTTAAGGCTGTAAAATGAATAAAATATGAAATATAGATGTGAAAAAATAAGTCGAGTCATAAGTGGAAAATGATTTTTATTGCTTAACTTCCACAGATGGGAGGTGACATTGCAAAAGTACAGTATACAGCATGATTCATTTATTAAAGGTTGGATAATTACACTGTGCGAAAGTCAAAAAAATACCCGAAGGCGTTGTAGCAATTAGGAGAGAGAAAGAGCTCTAGAAATTTGATCACCTGCCGTTTTGTACGTACACGTCACATTTTTTTTTACGTTGGCTTGAAGTTTTCCTAATTCGGCCTTGTGTTGATCAAAATTATTTCAGAAATCTGGTATAAAACTACATTTCCCATTAGTCTTAATTTGTAGGGTCTGTAGTAAAATTTAATGATGCATATTTTGGTGTAATTTCCTTAGCTACTACAACCACGCGTATGGTTCGCTTTGACTCCTTTTTGTATGAAATCTAGTAGTAAATGAAATTTCCTCCTTGCTGTTGACCTATTGATTTGATATTTGGTATACAATTCTAGTTCTAACAACGAAACCGACCAACAAGGAAGAGTCTTATCGTGCGATAACCCTCCTTACCCGGTAGCGAAGACACTTGAACAACAGCATTTAACGCCATATACACCCAGCTAACCCGTGGCCTGAATCGAAACCACCCCTGTTCTTGACCACCCTAATGTACAATGTGTATGTACATATGTACGAGTATAACAGCATTTATTAAAATCCACTTTCTGCACTATTAAGTAAATGAAATTATATTTAATTTTGCGCTCTTTCGCAGGCTATCTGCTGGGGAATTTCGTCTCGGAGCGCAAATATCAAATGCGACTGAATAAAGCAGGTGGCAAAGGAGCTGGACCGCCACACACTATAGACATTTCCAGTGATGACTATGCAAAGCTTAAAGAAATCAATGCTTATCAAAAGAACAAAGATAAATTATTAAGCTCAGCGCAAGCGTTGAGTAAACTTGTGCAACGTGATCAAAGCAATCCGGCGAGTTCCATTAATTCGGATATATTCAACAAATACATATCTTGCACGCAGGACATTCCGCCCAGCACCACTATGGAGTCTAGCCTATTTATTGAACAGTTAGTGGATAATACGGCGGCAAGGCAACGTGATTGTCTGCGTGTAATACAACTGATTATTGATAACCATATGACTGGTGGAGCGAACTGAAGGGGGCCAGAGAAGAAGTGCTAATTTTAAATTTAAG
>NW_023458558.1:46688272-46691032 GCF_013731165.1 Rhagoletis pomonella
CATAGTCCGCACCAATATTACCTCATTTCATCAACGTTTTAACACACTAGCACTTCTTCTCTGGCCCCCTTCAGTTCGCTCCACCAGTCATATGGTTATCAATAATCAGTTGTATTACACGCAGACAATCACGTTGCCTTGCCGCCGTATTATCCACTAACTGTTCAATAAATAGGCTAGACTCCATACTGGTGCTGGGCGGAATGTCCTGCGTGCAAGATATGTATTTGTTGAATATATCCGAATTAATGGAACTCGCCGGATTGCTTTGATCACGTTGCACAAGTTTACTCAAC
Source organism: Rhagoletis pomonella (assembly GCF_013731165.1). NCBI lineage: Eukaryota > Metazoa > Arthropoda > Insecta > Diptera > Tephritidae > Rhagoletis > Rhagoletis pomonella. The sequence continues at coordinate 46,688,569 of NW_023458558.1, forward strand.
GCTTGCGCTGAGCTTAATAATTTATCTTTGTTCTTTTGATAAGCATTGATTTCTTTAAGCTTTGCATAGTCATCACTGGAAATGTCTATAGTGTGTGGCGGTCCAGCTCCCTTGCCACCTGCTTTATTCAGTCGCATTTGATATTTGCGCTCCGAGACGAAGTTCCCCAGCAGATAGCCTGTGAAAGAGCGCAAAATTAAATATAATTTCATTTACTTAATAGTGCAGAAAGTGGATTTTAATAAATGCTCTTATACTCGTACATATGTACATAGACATTGTACGTTAGGGTGGTAAAAAAGGTTAAAGTATTAAAGTATTCTAAATAGAAAAAAGAACACCCGTACTTTTTTCTTTACAAAAGCGTTTTAGAGGTGCCTCAAGGCCCATGAAGTTATCCATGTATTTTGTATGGGCAAAAAACACTTTTTCGTAGAAATTCTTGAAAATCAATATTTTCAATCGGAAAACTCTGTTTCTCTTCAGGAGACTTCAAACAATAATACCCAATGATTTATTTAAAAAATTTTTAATACTAACAATTTTATATGGGTTCTCCATGGTATTTTTTTGGGTTTTTGGAAAACCTACAAAAATTAGTAAACAGTACGAAATGCTTACGTCAACAACTGGGTATTGTTATTAAACATCTTGATTTTAAAAAATTATAAACACCCCCGTTTGTACGAAAAAGTGTTTCTTCTCCATAAAAAAAAAAAACGTGAAAAATTTCGTGGGCTTTGAGGCAGTTTTAAATATTGTTGTTTTTAAACAAAAAAATACTGGTATTATTTTTTTCCATTTAGAAAAATTCTAGCGGATAAGAACTTAACACCTTAAACTTATGCATTTTTGGACCACCCTATTTTACATACATCCCTACCGAGTATGAGCGTCAGGAAGGCGATTGTGAGCACGAGGCTGACGCAAGTACGCTTGGTGACGTACTCGCGGTATTCGCGGGAGCTGTTGGCACGGACTGCTGTCTCATAGCTAAGCACTTGATGCATAGTTGGTGGTTTATAATGTCTAGTTGTAGTTGTTACTGCTGTTTCTGTTGTTGGTTATTCCTTTATAGCTGGCGCTTTTTGTAACATTAAATGTATTTGTTTTGAACTTATATTAAATTTCCAACGAAATTTAGTTCATTTTCCTTTTATTCGTAAAACAATTTCGTTCGAAAAAGGATATTTCTGAAAATAAAAACAAAATCTGCCATTATTTAATTCAACAAAGTTTAATGTATATAATATTATTCAACTAAAGCCTAGATATAAAATAACAGGTTATTCTTGTAGAATAATGAGCTTGCATATACATACATTAAAAACTTCCAGTAATGAGTACCAACATTAAAATGTATTTAAATTGACAGTTGAAGGCTAAAGAGTGTAAAGTGGTATTTTATGTTTAAACTGGACAAATACTTGCAGTTAATGTAGCTATATGAAAGTGTTCATACAGCAAAAGCTTTTCAGAAGCTTTTTGGAGCTTAAAGCTAGTCATTGTAAATTGTTTCAAAACTTTCTTTTTGATCTTCCAACCTCTTGCAGCTGATGTGAGCAAAACATCAAAATAATTAAATGAAAGTGTATTATTAGAGACAGCAATTGCAGGAAATCGAACAAATACTTATAGCCGCTTTTCATTGAAGGTAACTTTTGTGATATATTTACGGCCGATTCCATATAAAAAGCGCCGCTCCGTTTCGTTCAATGTGAACACTGACGAATGCGAAACGTACTTCAGTATAGGAGGTAGAGTCCCATTTCTCTAGAGTCTTCCAGTGGAAGTTCTAAGTAAATTTTAGGCATGTAAACTCTTAGGTATTAGGGTTGGATATAAAAAAGTAGTTTAATAAAATACTCATCCTGAATGGCGGGTGGCATTATTACCAACGGTTATCAAATCTGAAGTGCTTTAGAAATGCAAAATTTTATTGTGCTAAGTTCGTCTGTTATAGATCGTCTGAATTCTCAGACATAGGAACATCGAAATCAACGAAAGAACTGATGAAATGGCGTTGTCCTTCTGGAATAATCTACAACGCAATTGATCTACATTTCCTTGGTTCAGCTAGAAATAGGCGATCAGATATATGGGCTTAAAAAATATCAACACAACTCTGCTATAAATTGATCAAGGACAGAAGTAAAAAGAAAATAATAGTGATTGCAGGGATCTGGCTCTTACGAAACATGCGGCAATTATAAGATTTCCCTATAATAAGTCTTGTAGTAGCTCTGACAGGTGGATAAAAGTGAAGAATCTGATCATAGTTCAACAACTAACTGTGATCTATCAGTACGTAGGAACATTCATCAGATAATCTAGATCACTATGTCCTTAGCTGGTTCGACTAAGAAATCACGGACTTACACAGTTAAGACCCATTACCAAAATACGCTGGTTGTATCCTAGGCATCTACCATTTATGAAGTACTACAACCAACCAAACAACCAA
>NW_023458558.1:46691132-46693850 GCF_013731165.1 Rhagoletis pomonella
TACTCGTACATATGTACATACACATTGTACATTAGGGTGGTCAAGAAAAAAGTTTAAAATATTAAGCTTTCACCCTCAGGACTTTTCTAAAAAGAAGAAAGAATACCCGTACTTTTTTGTTTACAAAAGCGTTTTTAGAACTGCCTCAAGGCCCATTAAGTTTTCCATGTATTTTATATGGGGAAAAAACACTTATTCGTAGAAATGGTATAGAATTCTTGAAAATCAATATTTTCAATCGGAAAACTTTGTTTCTCTTCAGGAGACTTCCAACAATAATACCCACTGATAAATTTAAAATTTTTTTAATACTAACAATTTCTTATGGGTCCTCCATGGTATTTTTGGGGTTTTTGGAGGACCTACAAAAATTAAGAAATATTACGAAATGCTTACGTCAACAACTGGGTATTGTTATTAAACATCTTGATTTTAAAGAATTATAAAATTTTAAAGAATTATAAACACCCCCATTTGTACGAAAAAGCGTTTCTTCTCCATAAAAAAATACTGGTATTATTTTTTTCCATTTAGTAAAATTCTAGCGGGTAAGAACTTAACATCTTAAACTTATGCATTTTTGGACCACCCTATTTTACATACATCCATACCGAGTATGAGCGTCAGGAAGGCGATTGTGAGCACGAGGCTGACGCAAGTACGCTTGGTGACGTACTCGCGGTATTCGCGGGAGCTGTTGGCACGGACTGCTGTCTCATAGCTAAGCACTTGATGCATAGTTGGTGGTTTATAATGTCTAGTTGTAGTTGTTACTGCTGTTTCTGTTGTTGGTTATTCCTTTATAGCTGGCGCTTTTTGTAACAATAAATGGATTTGTTTTGAACTTATATTAAATTTCCAACGAAATTTAGTTCATTTTCCTTTTATTCGTACAACAATTTGGTTCGAAAAAGGATATTTCTGAAAATAAAAACAAAATCTGCCATTATTTAATTAAGCAAAGTTTTCATGTTACTATTAAACTAAAGCCTAGATATAAAATAACAGGTAATTCTTGTAGAATAATACGCTTGCATATACATACATTATAAACTTCCAGTAATGAGTACCAACATTAAAATGTATTTAATTTGACAGTTGAAGGCTAAAGAGTATAAAGTGGTATTTTATGTATAAACTGGACAAATACTTGCAGTTAATGTACCTATATGAAAGTGTTCATACAGCAAACGTTTTCAGAAGCTTTTGGAGCTTAAAGCTAACCATTGTAAATTATTTCAAAACTTGCTTTTTTGATCTTCCAACCTCTTGAAGCTGATGTGAGCAAAACATCAAAATAAATAAATGAAAGTATATTATTAGAGACAGCAATTGCAGGAAATCGAACAAATACTTATAGCCGCTTTTCATTGAAGGTAACTTTTGTGATATATTTACGGCCGATTCCATATAAAAAGCGCCGCTCCGTTTCGTTTAATGTGAACACCGACGAATGCAAAAAGCACTCCAGTATAGGAGGTAGAGTCCCATTTCTCTAGAGTCTTCCAGTGGAAGTTCTAAGTAAATTTTAGGCATGTAAACTCTTAGGTATTAGGGTTGGGTATAAAAAAGTAGTTTAATAAAATACTCGTCCTGAAAGGCGGGTGGTATTATTACCAACGGTTATCAAATCTGAAGTGCTTTAGAAATGCTAAATTTTATTGTGCTAAGTTCGTCTGTTATAGATCGTCTGAATTCTCAGACATAGGAACATCGAAATCAATGAAAGAACTGATGAAATGGCGTTGTCCTTCTGGAATAATCTACAACGCAATTGATCTACATTTCCTTGGTTCAGCTAGAAATAGGCGATCAGATATATGGGCTTAAAAAATATCAACACAACTCTGCTATAAATTGATCAAGGACAGAAGTAAAAAGAAAATAATAGTGATTGCAGGGTGTTTAAGCGACTTATGCATTTCCCGCATAAACAAAGAACAGCGAACACACACTCGCACTTGTATATTGCACTCCCGCCCAAAACCAAGTGCAGCGAATAAACACACGCACTTGTGCTTAAAAATAATTCGTTCGTTCTTCATTGGGTATGCATTTTTTAATGCACTTCTCAACTGCCGCAGAACAAAACCTACTAAAGTAGTTAATTGCTGGCACTCCAAATCATGCTCAACAATCCCGCTTGATGCATCACCACTCCTCCGGAGTGGTTTTAAACAGCAAAAGCCAAAGCGCTACAAGCTGTTGGGGCTCTGTATGACTTTCAGCATACAGAGGTGGTACAAGAGCTACCATTGGCCACAGCGGTGCTCAACACTCCGCTTGACGCACACCCCCAAAAACTCTTACAGAGTTTAAGCGGCAAAACCACCGCGCTACAAGCCGTAGGGACTCTGCATGACTTACAGCCATGCAGAGGTGGTAACTGATGGTTATCATTGGCTCCGACGCCTACCCAAAACATTTTTCCTTTAATAAATTTTTATGCAAATACATTCATCCTGGTCCTGCCCTCACACTGAGTTAATCACAGGGATTTGGCTCTTACGAAACATGCGGCAATAATAAGATTTCCTTATAATAAGTCTTGTAGTAGCTCTGACAGGTGGATAAAAGTGAAGAATCTGATCATAGTTCAACAACTAACTGTGATCTATCAGTACGTAGGAACATTTATCAGATAATCTAGATCACTATGTCCTTAGCTATTCTAGGCATCTACCATTTATGAAGTACTACAACCAACCAAACAACCAA
>NW_023458558.1:46693950-46698524 GCF_013731165.1 Rhagoletis pomonella
CTAGGCATCTACCATTTATGAAGTACTACAACCAACCAAACAACCAAGGGAAGCATAAGCTTTAGTTTGATGTAACCTTTATCCCCTGAAAATTATATGGGGGTTCTAGTATATTGAGAAAGGTTACCCACAAAGTTATAAAAAATAAAGTAGATTTAAATGCTTTATAAATTAAAAAAATTGTACAAAATGCACTTTAAAAAGTTGTTTACATCTGTTTTATCTTTATCATTAAGGACGAATTATCGTTGTCAACTTGGAGCTGGGAGTGGTTTTTTTTTTAATGGTTTTTTGTGGCCGAGTGGTTAGAGGTGAGTACTACCATAACGTAGGACCTGGGTTCGATTGCTGGTCGGAGCAACTATCTGCAAAATATTTTCAAACCAAAACCTTTTCCGCCTGACAGCTATATGAATTTTCTAATTGCCTTAGTTTGGGCTAACTATGTAAATTCAACTTTTCCAACAAGGGCTGCCCTCCTAACTAAAGTTTCGTAATAACTAAGTATTTTACGTCTAATATTGTCATACTTACTACAATTACCTGATGGAGTAAGTCCAGTTGGATTTATTAAATATTTGCCAACCCTCCTAAATACATATATTTCTGAAATACACATTTTTAAGCCCACTTCAAATGATAACCGTATTTTAGAAATTTATTAGACTTATTAAATAATTTGATTTTAGCTTAGGTGGCAACCATCTCTAATATTATATGTGTTCAAATTAATTATTTCTTAACTCTCCTTTGGTTTACGCCCATATTTTAATATTTCATGTATCTTATGCTTTAATAAAATTTCCTTAATTCAAGTTGAATTTGGACCTCAAAACAGGTGGCAACGCTCCTGCATGTGTTACAAAATTCCCATATACATACCAAACGAATAGAAATAACTTGATTTTATATTAAAAAAATCAAAGTAATCTAAGTGCTTTTGAACCATTTTGGTAATACAAAAATTTGGTTAATTTTTTCAACATGCTATTGCCTTCAAATGCTCAATTCTGAAAATTAAAGTTATATCTGCGAAACCTAAGTTGCTAGAGCCAATATTTAATGTTGTTTCTACGACTGCAAACTATGCATTTAACTTTGAAATCGCTGTAAGTTTTGCTTCGGGTGTATTCCATTATTATTATTATAATTTTTTTTTTTTGTAGCACTGTGTAATCTTTTCCACAAAACAATTTTAAAGGCCAGTAAGCTGTTGCATATAAATAAGTAGGTTAGCGATTTAAGAAATTATAAAGTGCCAGCAACCGTCCCCTAAGCATTTAACACCCCTATTCAGCCGCAATAGTTAGTTTATGTATGTGCTCAAGCGCAAAGCGCTTACACATTTGTTGCTAAGAAAAAAGTTTTTTCTTATACATATTTATGTGCATGCGTACATATGTAAGTGCACTGTAAGTAACTTTGTGTTAGATGCAATGTAAAGCCCTCCAGATATTGCAAGGATAAATGTATGTGCTTTGGGGCTGCAGAAACCGGCTGCTGTTCTACTTTAGCCGTCAGTCAATGTCACTTTTCTGCTGTATTTTAATGCCCGGCTTGCGAATGGCTTTGTTTTCCTTTAATAGTTTCGCACTTTCTGCGTACACATTTTGCCGGCAAGTTGATTGAATAAAAATGCTAGTAGCATTGTAGAAGCAAAAAAAAAAAAAACGAGTGGAAGTGCGTTTAGCAAAGTTAAATATAAAAAGTTTTACTTTCATACTTGCTCATATATTTACATACTTATTTACCCACTTTGCCTGAGGGAGAGTATTAAATTAGAGGACTTTTTATAATACACTTTTTTCTATTATGTATTGTAACTTAGCTTGCGTCATGCTTTTGATGGGACACTGCCAAGTGAGTTGACAATGCCTTAATGCATAGATTGTGTACATAAAATACACACATACTTACATAAATTACAGAATTACAGAGCCATGCATGTGTCTGTGCTCAGTTGAATTCGAAGCGACTATTTGTTGGCATCTGCTGTTGGCAAATAAATTTGATTGCACCTGCCAAAGTTTTCGATCAATAATTGAATTTAGGACAGCGCAACACATGTGCCAGGACATGGTTTGGTGAGCGTTGGCCAAGTAATCTCTTTAAAATTTACGAGTGGAAATTTTTGTGGCCCGATAAGATTTCCTAAAGAAAATTTGGCATGCATGTATGTATGTAAGTATGTAGGTACATACAAATATATATATGTATGCACAATGCATTGCACATATGTACAAATGAATATTGTGGAAAAACGCTTCATTTACTAAAAAAATTTACATGACGTTTATTAATTATTATTAATTAACATAGAAAGAAGTTGAACTAAAACTGCTTTAAACTTAGGAAAAATAATATAAAATGCACACACATATACATACATACATATGTATATGAATTATCTAAAAACATACGCACAATAAATTGGTAATCTACTTCATATACTATTCGCTGTCGCGCAAAGTGGCACTGTATTTAGGATATTCAGACTCCATTCTCGTCCAACAGGCTTTGATTTCCTTTTCCACAAAAGCTTTTAAAGTCTTATCAGAGTTCCTCTGCAGACCGAATCAATGGCCTTTATCCAGCTTGTCCTTTGGCTCATCGACTGCAGATGGATCCCAAATGCAACAATTTCGCAGCGTGTGTATAATTGCACCTTAGGGAAAATCTCAAGTTTTGAAAGGACACAAAAAATGCCGAAACAGTAAACTTGATTAAGGATCGCAGATTATGTATCTGTATACCGGTTTTCCAGCTTAGGTACGTTAACGGTTATACATACATACTTGTCGGTAAATTTTCACATATTTGTTAAACACAAAACCTTTTATTCATCAAGCAGCTTTTACCGAAAGTCTAAGTGAAAATATGTGCGTCGCAAACTCGCATCTTGCTTTCCAAACACAAAATTTGTCTACATAACACCTAGCTAAGTCTCATACGCAAATACATAATTATAAAAAAAAAACATGTTTCGACACGCAGAAATCAAGATTTTTTGTTGAGTAAATAGTTATGTGAGTTTCCATATATACATACGACAAGAGAAACTAGGTGCCAAATATAATAAAAATACATTTTTAGTTAATCTCTACGCCGTCAGTATCTTTTTTGAAAGACTGTAAATCTTCGAAGATATTAAAAATTCAAAAAATTATTGAAAACATTCAGTGCGATGTAGAAAAGCAGTATGGACACCAAATGAAAGAGAAAATTCTATATAATTGAAAATTGGAAATTGGCGAACAAGGACGAAAAGGTACTGAAAATGCCCTTTTAAATTTTTGTTTTCCTAAACTAATAAAGTCAAAAGGAAAATTGTAATGTCCTTCCCTTCTTCTGCACCAAAATATGTAATTTTCTGTTAATCTTATAGGAGTTTCTCTTTATTTGACACCCATATTTTTATTCTACATTGCACTAAATTTTTAAGTAATTTTTTTATTTATCATATCCATGAAATTTCATTGAAAAAAATAATCCTGACGTCAGAGAGAAAAACTATTTTGCATTGGGCAATGCTCTTACTGTTGCCCCCGATAACACTCAAACTGACACTTATGTACAGAATTTCTTTTTTCTCCAACAAATTGTAGAATTATTTGGTTTTATCGCTTAAGTAAGTAGGCAAACAGAGGATGTGTGCAAAAAAGGCGAATTTTCGTCGTATATATTTAATTTTGGCAAAGTGTCTTTCAAATCTGTTTGCCCTTAAACGCCTCACGTTTGTTCGCTTCAACAAGTTATTTACAAATGACCATATATAAAAAATAATACGAATGAATGTGAAATAAAAATAAAATCCTACGTTGATCCCCATGCCTGCAACTTCTGTAAGCTGAATTCATTCACTTTTGAAATAAAAAAATATATGTATACAGTGGGGAGCACATATGTACAGTGACTCTCAAACAAGTGGCCATGTATTGATTTTTTTTAATTTTCATAATGTTTTTCGAGTTAAATTTCTTTTGTTATTTTTCTATAAAACTATTGGCCAAGCTTTAACCAAAACTTAAATTAAAAATTAATTAAAAAATTTAAGAAAATGCAATAAATTTTCAACTTTTGAATCTGAATCTTTAGAAAATTTTGGGTATGCCCATACAATTTTGGTCTAATGAAGTGCAAGTCTCAAATGGCTGAAAATCCCGTTGATTTTTGAGATTTTTTTGGTTACGGATTTTCGCACTTTTTTACCATATAAAATTTTGACACCGTGATTTATATGCTTTGGTTAAAAAAAAATGCTCAAAAAATATTTCATATTAAAACTTTATGGTTGATATTTGATTGAAATATTGGCTATGCTATAGATAATCAAGATTTTAAACAAAAAAATATATATTTGAAAAATTCTTCAAATTTTACAACTTTTTTATATGATTTTGTAAAACCCTTCTGAGTCTACAGCTTTATAACCAAAATTTTAGTGCAAGTCTAAAGACTATAGAAAATCGCGTTGATAAAAAATATTTTTTTTGGATGGTCTTTTGCTGTTTTTTCCATGTAACAAATGTATGTATTATGAATATTTGCACAGATTTAGTGTATTTTTGTTTGCT
>NW_023458558.1:46698624-46715613 GCF_013731165.1 Rhagoletis pomonella
CAAATGAATACACAATGAAATTGTATCTGCCGCTGCCCACACTACAACAGAGAAACTTTCACTTACTCCTTTGCTGTGGCTGCTTTTGCTATCGCTTACTACCAGCGTGCAGGCAAAAAAAAAGCACAAAACTTCACCAGTCCTTGCTAGAAGGTATCGCACTATCCTTTGGTTTGTTTTCGTTTCTTTGTTTTTTTTCACTTTTTATTTTCTCCACATTTTGCTTTGGAATGATATTTCAGTTTTGCAGTCGCTTACTGAATACACTTGTGCCACCTTCTTACTCGCCTATACAGCACTTTCCATGGCGTACACCGTTGCGGCGTACCACACAACCTACCCACATGGCGCACTTCCCCCGTTGCAAGGAGTGGAGGCGTTTAGTGAATATGTTTGTGATTATATCCTTGTATGTATTCACGTTGTATTTATAATGTACACGTGCATATGTATGTACATATAAATGTGTGTAACGATGATTTATCCTTTAAATAACAACAACCACTTTGAACTTTAATGCAAGTTGGCAATTTAAGGAGCATAGAATAGAGCGAAGAGTCGAAGGCGCGCGCGTTTCTCCTTTTGCGAAATAACTGTGGAACTTTCTACTGTTTAGTACTTTCCTTGTTCGTTCCTTATCGGCTACTGATTGATACCAGCAACAGCCCGGCTATTTTATATGCACCATTTGGTGGAGCTCATTCATCATAGTGCTACTCGCTTCCAACAACTCTCTCTCTCTGAACTAACAGTCTTACTGCTAAGAGAATTCAACAGCTGTGGGCATGTGTCCAAATCTCTCTTTTTGTGGTGAATTCGCAGAAGGACTGACGACATACAGGCTTAAAGTAAAGTACATATTTAGCTGTGAAGAAATGTTTGAATAGATGCAGCGAAATATCAACTGAGTCTTCCTGAAAGTTCAAGACTCGAAGTTTTATTTAGGGTTTAATTTTTTTCTGCTGCAATTAGATAATTATGCCAGGAGGCAAGGACGTAAGAAATACTAGAGTAACAAAAAATTAAATAATATGGAATGAAATAGGATGAAATGAAATCCAATAAAATCAAATATATGGACAGAAAACATAATAAAAATCAAATAAAATAAAAACCTTTTATTCTATCATCCAAATTCATATTTCGACGGCTGAGTGTAAAATCGACCTATGTCGGCAGCGGGTTCGAAAACTCTTTCTCTCAACAAATTTAGCAAGCACACCCTATTTTAGAATTCAAATGAAGAACCCCCTATCTCAGCAAATGGTTCAAGAAAGTGTAATTATTTATTTTTATTTTTATTTTTTATCCCAATTTTGTGTTTACGCTCTCGCTGCTAGTTGAAGAAAAAAAGGATTTGCGTCTGGGCTACACTGGAGAAGTTAAACTTACGCTGCAGGTCATGTTTGTGACATAACCAATGTACAATGCATCTGCTTTTGCTTAATGTTATATCTTTTGCCTTTTATCTATCTAGATCCCTTACTCTACCTTGTTCATTCTAATTACATTTATGTTATTCTGTTTTCCTTTATCTTTGTACTCTATCGATAAAAAATCGATAGTAACATCCATCAAAATATCGATAACAAAACCAATAAAATTATCGATAACAAAATCGATAAAAATTCGATACTAAAATCAATAAAAACACCGATAGCAAAATCGATAACCAAAACCGATAAAGATATCGATAACGACACCGATAAAAATATCGATAACAAAATCGATAACAAAATCGATAACAAATTCGATAACAAATTCGAATTATCTTTGCTTTTACTTTTATATTTATCATTTTCTTCATCTACATATTCCCCTTCATCTTTGCCTTTATTTTTACCTTTATCCTTTTCTTTATTTATATATGTAAGTACTAACCTTTACTTTGATTCTTGTATTGGTCTTTTTCTAAGTGTTACCACTAACATATGCTTACACTCAAGAAGCACTTGTTTCAACCATTTGCGTGTGCAACTTCCATGTGCAATTTCCGTCGAATTTTCCAGTTTACTCCCAACCAACCAACCGCCGCTAAAGAAGTTTCACTTCAAAAATATTTTCATTGCCTGGTAGTAAGTCCCAGGAATTGATTAAAGCAAAAAATCGTCATCATTTTTTTTTATTTACTTGATCGCACTTTAGATCGAATTGTGCGATATTATAAATATATATATTATTATAACGGACTTGTGAAGTGTGCCACCTTCTATACATAAAACGTTCTATACATTTGGCGATTATTTTTAATTGTTTGATTATTTTTAATTATTTGATTGTTTTTATTTTCTTGATTATTTTTAATTACATGATTATTTATAATTATTTTTCTAAATAGACGAAGCTGTGTTTGGCAGGCAAATTTTTATATGTTAGTATTAAATAACTGAAACCAAATTAACTGTACAAGTAAATAATTGAACTGTAGTTTAGAAGTGTCAACTGTCTTTGCTAGTCATTCATACCTTGAGAAAGAATTTTGTAGAGGATACATTGGAGCAGATCTTATATGTAGCCATACATAGGTTTGCATATTGACGTTTTTGTTATTTTCCTTGTGCATTTATCTTATATGAAACAAATCAAACCCATAACGTGTGACCCCCGTACGTTTTGGTATGGAACGCCTCGTATATATATCGTCGTTTAAAGGTCAAAATCGCGTATCAAGATAAAAATACATTTTGGAGTAAGAAATTTACTTAATAGATATCGAGATCCATTTTTTTTTTCTAAAATATTTTTTTAAAGCTATCTAAATCTTGAACGCTTTAAAAAGTATATACACTCCGGGCAAAGGTCGATCAACCTGGTAGGTACTGTGCTTTTTTCGGTTAAGCGTACAAGTTTTTCGTGCAAAGAAGGATGGGCAGCTAAGCAAAATATACTGTATTCAAATAAAAACGAATTCTAAAACTAATCTTTTGAATAAAATTTATCAAATATTTTTGCTGCTTTTCATTGACGTTAAGTTTTGTGGTACCTTTGCAGCCGAGTCCATGAGAAAAGGTCCGCTTCGATTTGTTCCACTTTGCTGGCGTCGCTCGTTTTTCTGTGTGAACGCGCCCTAAGAAATTTTAAAGCTTCACTCATCTCGGAACCGCTTCGCTCAGTTCAGCTCCGTTTCCTGTGTGAACGTACCCTAATGAATACTCAATTGTACAAAATGAAGACTACTTAGATCGAGATCACGGCTCTAACGATTTTGATGGAACCCTGTATACAGACAATATTTGCATCTTAAGGTTAACTATAGATAGGTATTATATCCGAGAATACTCGTATTCGAAATCGGTTACAAATTTTAAAAAGAAACATCCTAATATCCGTATCAAATGAAATATTTTGGAATAAATTTGCCACCTCTTTTAAATCGTGCATTTATTTAGTTTTTCGTGCTAGAAAATAAACATAACACATTGAGAAAAAAATCAACCAAAAATTGGTTAATAGTACCAAACTTGATTTTTGGTTAATATTAACAGTGCCTTGGTTGATGTTTTGGTAATAGTAACCGCACTTTACATTAACCAAACTTTCGGTTGTAGATTTTTTCGTTTGAATACACTAATGTTCTGCACTTCACAGATGCTTTTTAATAAATGCGGAGATACAAAACAAAAACTTGTATTTACTTTTTAACAAGTTGCCTCTGACGTGATGGGAAACCGCACCTTCTGAATGATAGCAAATAACAGCAAGCATCTCTGCTCAGCTACAGTCGCTTTATAAATGTGCCTTCAACTATTCAACTTGAATCAAGTTTCTTCATAATTTGATTTGGTTCTGCACTTCACAGAAGCTTTTTTGTAATTAAGAAAAATCAAAAACAGAAAAAAATAAAAATTATGTGTCACGCTGACGGCATTCGTACTCTCGAACCTGCTGGAAGCCAACAAATAATAGCAAGCACCTCTGCACGTTCAGCCACTGCCATACATATGAATTTATTCTCAAATGTTCAACTTGAATCACATTTCTTATAGCCCAGTTATGCATACTTAGCTTTGCTTGAGAGTTGTCACATAAGATTGCCACTTATTTTCGATTATACCAAATTTAAATAAAACAACGCAGTATGGATATAAAATGAAAGGCATTTTTGAAAACGTTCATCAAAAAAGATTTCCAATAATAAGCTGCCGATTGAAAGATATTGATTTTCAACAGCTATGTACGATTTATACGAAAAGTTGTTTTTTTTTCCACATATGAAGTAGGTGTATGGAAAACTTCATAGGCTTTGCGGGCAGTTCTAAATATTTTTTTTACAAAAAAGTACGAGTATTCTGTTCACTATTTAGAAAAATCTTAAGGCGAGAATTTTAAGTAAGCTAGAATATTGGCAATATAATTAGTTAATCAAATTACTTTTTTGGAACTCTTTCGTTTTCCTTTTATTTCACTGAAAACTGAGGGCATTGATAATATTTTTTCGTCGACATACTTTGTATAGAAAGAGGTATCGGTTTAGTTCTGTATATGTATGTTTATATATCGTAATGTTTAATAATAAATTTCATTAATAGTACATACATATAGTATGTGTATATGCTTGTACATATTCATACATACATTTATATTGTTTTGTTTCTATTTCCATAAACCACCATGTGTACAAACACAAACGCATAAATGTGCGCCAATCAAGCATTTTCTGCAGCAAGCATACACCACTCAACAAATACATAAGTTTTCGCTCCACTGTCACGTTCGCGTCCTCCATCCTTTGTAATTAAACCAGCCACAATTGAGTTCAATTGCACACCTGAGGCCCCGGCGTAGTAGTTAAAATAACAATAATTAAGTTGTAAAGAAGCCAGAAACAAAAAGAGCAATAAAGTAATAAAAGTATAGACAAAGGCAAGGCCTCTCTAGCGCCATCAACGGGTTGTTTGTTGTTTCCTCTACTTAGTGGCATTGTCATCGACGCCATCGCCATGAATTTGACTTTGATGTACGCTTCAGGGCTCGCCTTAGTGTGGACAATTATGTACTGTTGTTTTTAATCTGCTTAAACTATTCAATGCGGAAAATTTACGGAAAACATCAATGATATCGCATATCCTGAAAATGCAGCAAAGCAGGAGCAACAACCAGTACGCCGCACACGCAACAGCCAGCGACACTGTGTGGGTGCTTAACTTATTTTTTTTTTGCTATTTGGTTGTCTGCTTTCAGTGGCGCATCAACAATATTATATTTCAGCCACAATCAGTACTTCGCTGGTGCATTATGCAGGAGCAGAAGAGCAACACTTGGTGGCGCATCGAAGCCTTGAAGCGAATACTTAGTTTATTTTGCAACGGTGGCACATGTACATGTTATATACATACCCACATGCATAAATGTGTAGGCACGCAAAATGCAAGTATAAGTACACACATAAGTATATGTATATAAATGCATATGTTATTTGAAGTGCAAGTAGATGGTGCAAAATAAGCAAATATTTTCTTAAAAAAAAAAAACTCAAAATGTAGTAATATATTTCCAAACATAGATTCATAAATGAATATCTTGCATTATGTATGGACTGTTATTAAATGTTTTGCAATTTGTTGGAGCACTTGTTATGCCTAAGAAAAATGTTTCACTGACATGCCAGTGTTTCTTGTTTGACATAGCCCTCATACACATACATAAGTACCATCTACGACAAAGCAAAGGTCAAGAATAAATATGCAAATGACTAACGCAATAAGATAAAGGATGTAAAATATAGCAAACACTTATATTTTTTTCTTTACAAACCCCTTGCAATGCGTAGTGTTAGTGATACAACGATTTGATGTGGTTTAAGCGAGAAGTAACTGAGCTTTCGTTTATGCTTATAAAAGTTGTAGTTCCATTCATGCAAGACCCAGTGATAACTGAAAAGCCGAAGGGCTGTTTTCTTATGTAAGCAATAAAGTTGCTTTCAGTAACTGGGTAGATAGATTGTTCCTCTCTTTAAAGCTCGTTATAAGTGTGTTGGGGTTGGTTGATTTTTCCGACAGGGTGGTAAGATGAGTTACTTTGGAACGAATTTCCGTCATCCCTCGTCAAGTTTGGTTTGCAGACAAACCGGTTTCGGCGTTGTGCCATCTTCAGTGTCATTTTTCGTTCTGCCTGGTTCGAGTTTTTATCCTTCATTTATGTTCATTTAACTTAGGTAATGTGATTTTCGTTGATGATTAATTATTAGAAATGCCATGGTGTCCTTTTTTTAGAAGCAGGTAATAGGTTAATCTTAGCTGTCTCGATATTAACATCCGTTGTTGTCGCTGTATAGTTTTTTTCCTGCAGGTAGATAAAAGTCGGTGATTTTTGCCCTGGTGGTACTTTCTGGTGTGTTCCGAGTGTCCATGCCTGCCTTGTTGTTTTGTTGTCATTTTTCTTTTTCTCGTAAATGAATTTTAAGGGTTCGAATATAACATCCGATGCGGTATTTGTCTGTTCGTTTATTATTTTGCTGTCGAAGGTTTTTAGTTTGTATATTTCCATATTTTCTGGTACGTTTAGCCTGGCCTTTATGTTGTGCATGCAGTAGTTTTGCTGCCTTTCTTATTTGCACTCGGTTTCTGTGTCCTTTTATTATAGTCCCTTATATGTTTGCGAAATCTTATTTTTGCTAATTTGCACGTTGACTTTCCAGTATAGGTTAAAATCGTCCAATTTGTGTCATTGTTTTCTTCTGTGTTTGGCTTTCTGTTTTTGTGCTCCCTTCCGATTTCCTCTACCAGATCTCTCTTGTATCCGTTATTAACGGGTATGGCATATATCGCGTTCAGTTCGTTTTTGTATCCTTCTTTTGTTAGGGGTATTTGCTCAATTCTATTGATCATCTGTCTAAAGGCGGCTTTTTTATGCTGATGAGGGTGGTTCGAAGTATTATGTACTTTTGTATCTTTGGCTGTGGGTTTCCTAAAAATTTCATATTGCAGACTACTGGTGTTTTTATTTATTTTGAACGTCAGATCTAAGTAACTTAGCTTTCCTTCCATTTCTTGTTTCATTGTGAACTTTATGTTGCTAAGCTATTTGTTGAGGTATTCCAGTATCTGGTCTTCATTTTTCTTCGTTATAAGACATATGATGTCATCAACGTATCTGGCGTAGAACGTCGCTCCTAGTTGGGACGTAAACGCGAAAAGAATACAAGAAGAAGAAAAAATTTTGCAAGGAAAACATAAACAAACGATTTTGTCAAATTCATTGAGAGCGGAATAACGGTACCGAGATGGGCGCCACCTTTGTTCTCTACTTCGTGTGATTATTGTTATTTCACCAGAAGCTTCCACAGATTTTCCTGCGACTGAACTTAATACATACTTTGCATATTTAGTGTGTACCTACATTAGTCTACATAAATACGAACGCGTATGACTGGGCGAGGCTGCGTGCAATACAACTCAAGCTAATTTTCACGAAGCTAATAAAGCCACTTCAATTTTAAAAGACAACAGAAGCTAAAATTTGTTTAAGGATAGGTTAAGTGGATGCTCAACAGTTAGGACGCACTGCATATATGTACATACATATGTACGCGCATACTATTGTATACAATAGTACTATGCAGAAAAACGACAACAACCGCATGCTATGATAATACAACTACACTCATTCATAAGAACATTTGGCTAAGTGGCGCCTAAAGTTGTAAAAGTACCTTATTAACAAGAATGTACGCACACACGAGCTAAACAAATAAGAAAAAATTTATAACAACAATAACAATAACAACAGAGAGTGCATAAATTGCAAAAGTTCAACTATGTACTCGAATATATGTATGTATGCTTTTTGCTAACCCAAGTATATTTATGTATGCACACATTTGTGTACCACAACTTATGGGCAAACATTGTCACTGTTGTCAGCATTAGATCTCTTCAACTTTGGATGCGCGCTTGTGCGTGCCACAACAACCGACTGTCAACAGCCAACAGCCAACAGCCAAAACGTAAATGCAGTTGCATGACGTTGCATGGAAGCGAGTGAAAAGCCAACGAAACCAACGGCCAAAGTAGGCAATACGTGAAGGAGTAAGCAAGCGTGAGCCCATAGTACACACACAAACACCCACGCATACGTAAATACGTATGCGTAACTATATATATATAAAACGGAGTGCAACTCAAACAATTCCTGCATAACTTGGCGCGAAAAGAATGAAAAAGTTTACGACAAAGAATTTCAAGCGAGTTTTGTATGTATGTACGTTGAGTGAAGTGGATACTGCGGGGCACCGTGCAATAACGGTATAGCGCGCTTGCCTTTATGCGCACACCTGTGGTGTGCATATAACTTTGTTTGAATTATTTACAATAGATAAGTAATATCCCAGCAAAACGTTTAAACTTTTTGGGAAGTACATACCTATTTTTGTATCAAGTCGCATCAGGACAATTTTCGCTTATCCATTGCATTACATGTAATGCAAAGGGAAGAAATTGTACCCTTATACGATTAACTCCAAGGACTTGCGCGTGTTAAAATAAAGCATTCTGTAAACGAAAAGGTAAGCGGTTACCCTCGAAAAGTGGTTCCCCAATTTGGGGTAGCCGCTTACCTTTTCGTTTACAGAATGCATTATTTTAACATGTGCATGTCCTTGGAGGTAATCGAATAAATGTAAAATTGTCTTGAGGCGACTTGTATTGCATTACTCTATTGTTACAAATATAAGTGCTTCCCAAAAAATTAAAAGTTTTTGCTGGGATGGTATTCATACATGCGCACACACATATATACTACATACCAATGCATATGTATATACCACAATCTTACAATTGCATTGGTATAGGTAAGTGTACATTTTACGACTTTCCACATTCTCAAGTGGGAATTCTTGTGATGCATACGGGTTTGGTTTGAGCTGCAAGAATTTCTTTCAACTTTCGAAAGGATGAACGTGACAAAGAAGTGGAATACGGGGCAATGCTCCCTGCTGACATTTACTATTGCCGTTCTTCATAGCGCTCCCCCCCCCCCCCCCCCCCCATCTAAAATGCCTTCCATTATGGTCTAACGCTGGATTCGTTTCATTTATTTGCCTGCTATCCTCTGCTGTCATCGTGTGCTGCTTTACGCGTGTACCTTTGCCAGGATGTGTGTAGAGATACATATTTATGTAAGTATGCGCATTTGTGTGTGTGTATGTGCTGTACCTATCAGCTGCCTGTCATATGTCAGTAGCGTTGATGACACCAAATAAACGAAATAAAAATAGGTTTATATTAAAGTATTAGAAAAGAATGTCTCCCAGCAATGGCCAGTGTGCTGCTCTTGGGATCTGCTACGTAAAAATTCCATCAAATGAAAAATTATTCGCCACTCAACACTAACACTTGCTCTCAGAGAGCACTCTTCAACAAACCGCTTTTACCGCTCTTTACATACCGCATCTGATAAAGTAAGTGGATTTCGGGGAGCCCTAAACAAGAGCTGGTACGTTGAGGAATGTCATGTCACTGCAGATAAAAAAAAAAAGGTAAGGGACCATGCATCGTGCGCAACGCGAGCTAGGTGGGAGTGATATAGGCAGCTTAAGAGGAAAACGAGATCTACTTCTCCTAATAATAAGGGAGTGTGAAGAGTTTGAAATGTGGGCCGGAAGAAAAGTGCCCAAAATTTTATAAGGATTATTCAAGGCCATAGAGAACTTGTGTAAATAAAAACCACACGGCGGCCTATTGATCGATCTCCAGAACAAACTTAAAATATTGAGAGAAGAGTTCTACACTCAGCTGAATGGTAATAGGAAATGAGCACGAAAACCTAGACGAAGACGACGACCTGCCAACTAAGCTATAGAGTATAGAACGCAAGGTCTTGTCAAGCGTAATGTAAACAGCGCTGAAGCCCACCATCAACAAACCCATTTCACCTTACACTTAGGTCTTATTTTATGCGGTACATGCGTTCCTCAGAAAACCGCATAAAAAATAAATAAATCTGTATAAAAAAGTTCTTCACTTTCATACAAAAACAGGGGACGCGTTCCAGCTATTTCAAAAACCGCATATTCATTTAGCATTTGTATTAAATTTTATTTTCAGTGTAAGCGATTTTGGCCGAACAAATTTACAACTTTTTCGTGTTGCCTAGCGTAATTTAAGGTAACAGTAACTTTAAAAATCCATTACACCTGCATTGAAGCCACGCAAATAAATTATGTCAAAATTAATTAGTATGAATCTATAACTTTTTCATTTCAATTTTTTTTGTGGGTACTTTTTCACCTGTTTTTCAAAAATCTAAACTCATCCTATCTTCTTTTAAGTACGTTTGCAAGTACATACATACAAATGTTCAGATATACAGTGCATTGCAGAGTATGTACATTTATGTATGTGTATACGTGCATACATATTATCCACCCACACACATATGTAACTGCTTGCAAAAATTGTCAACATTCAAGTAGGCGAACAATATGCGAATTGTAAAATAAGTACGTTACATTGCAAAAACTCGCGCGACTAGTTTCTAAATGGAGTAGTCCTTGATAGGTCCCCATGGAATACACACTTACAGTAGGCGGACACTCACCGTCACTCAAATTTTGTCCGCGAAAAAAAGGTGTCCAGTCAAGGGGGAAGGTTATTTTCTAGCATGGAGCGAGAACAAATGGTATGGTCTAAACTAAATAAGAACATAACTTTCGGTAGTCGAGAACGTTCTCAACGGGAATTGTATAGGAACAAAACCCTGGAAAAGAGTTCCCCAAGCTAACCAAATGCGAACAAAATTTTCGGAAATATTTTTAAGAGAATAAAATGGGAACAAAAGTTCCAGGAAAGGTGTGGCAACGAACAAAATCAGAATAAAAGTCTAAAAAAACTTTCTCTCGAAGAACAATTTTTGAACTAAAGTATCAGCAACGTTCTGACAGAGAACAAAACTTGAATAAATCTTCTCCAGGGACCATAATAATTATAACTTTTATTACGAAAATCGATCTTTAACAATTTTTTTACTTTTAATTAATTACTCTTTAAATAATAGATATTTTTTATTTTTATTTTATAAATCCCAAATAACAGTTATTTTTAAGTATTATCTTAATAATCCGCATATAAGTTACAAATAAAAATCAGTCGCTGACCTTTATTTTTTAAATCATACTTATAAAAGACAAAATGCAAAAAATGATAATGACTTTTATAAGTACGACTTAAAAGATAAAAGTCAGTGACTGATTTGTATTTGTGAATTATTAATATAAAAATTACTGGCTGATTTTTAATGTTGAATTTTATAAACAAAAGTCTTCAATAATTGTTGTCTAAGACATATAATATAAAAATTAAAAGTAATTTTGTTTGGATTTATAAAAGAAAAATTAAAAAAAATTGTTATTTTTCAATCTTGCATAGAAATTACAAAACATAATTTATTGTGAAAGTAGATTCTCGGTGAAAAATGAAATCGAGTGGTAAATATGTACCTCTTAGCAGTAGAACATTTCTTTCGAAGTGAATTTTTCAATGGCAGTTTTCATCAATAACTGTTATGTTCGGTCCCTGATCTTCTCTGAACTAGTCGTGAAGAACGAAAGCGAGAAAAAATTGTTTCTCATACCGCTGTCTTAGTTAAAATGTTTGAATATAAAATTTATGAGAGAAAGAACTGAAAAACAACTAAGCAAATTAATCCAACGAATGGTTTAAGATACGAACTTTTCTTGCAAAGAAAATTAAAAATTGTTTCATAAATGGACATTTCACCCTAATGATAAATAATCTGATAGTTGAAATGAACCAGCATTCCTTTGGCTTAGAATTAAGTGAAGCGATTTTTCATCCCAACTCGCAGACGTCCCTCTCATTCTTAACGTTAAAAGTACTCAAAACTTTTTTTTTGTCTCTAGCAGTTCGTTCCCCAGACTTTAGTTCTTATTTGATACTCCTTGAAAATGTTCTTGAAACTTTCGTTCTCATTGGCAACGTTCCTGAAAGTTTCGATCTTTTTCTGTTCTTCTTGAGAACGTTTTTGAGAGGTGTGCTCCCATTTTTTAATTTTTCAAAACTTTACCGAGAGTTTTATTTGCATTTAATTATTTAGGGAAACGTTCCCGAATCTTTTGTTCTAATTTTGTTCTCGTTAAAATTTTTCTTAATACTTTCGTTGCCGTTTGGTTGTTTTTCGGGAACGTTCTTGACATTACATTTTGTTCTCGAGCAGAACTAAACCAAAATCGGTCCCTGATTTAATGCTACACCGCTTATTTGGTATCAGATATAATTCTGAGCCGCTAAGTAAGGTACGTAGAATGTAGAGTAGTCGCTTTCGTTCCCTACGGGTACAATAAGCGATTCAATGATATTTACTTACGAAAGCACCGAAATTTTACATTCGGCATGGACATAGTAGACAAATTATTCGCCTTTCTTTGGCTCGGATTTCATCTACATAGAGACAACGTTTACTTCTATTTTAGTTTTTAAAAAGCGTATAAGGGTATAAGGAGCACGCTCGAACCAAAGTGGTCGGCAGGGATATTAGTTTCTTATCACTTTGGGAGTGATCTCGGAGTCATTCCGCACTAATCGCATTTATGGCAGGGTATTTATATCGCATATGGTTGCAAACAGCAAGCAAACCCATTTACAGTTTTCACTTTGCATGCATAAGTCATCCTGTTTTCCATTCACATTGACATCCAGCATACAAAATGAGACAACAAACAAGCGAAAGGAGGGGAATGTACGTATAAGTGTAAAAATAAAATGATTAATGAAAAACAACCATGTGCCATGTACACCACACACATGTACACCAATGCGCATATCAACATACCTATGTATACATTTATTTGCACACATTCTTAAACTTAGATAACGTTAAAGTACCCTGCAGAAAAAAAATAAAAGTAAAAAATTAAAAAACAAATATTTGCTGCTTTTGTTACGAAAAATTTTTAATGTATTTACTGGATCTATTTTATAGGTGACAGGTCATCCTCTTCTGCTACAATTTCTGGTGTGCCATTTTATGTTATCACACAAATGGATTGACCTACAATTTGACGACAATTATGAGCGGCAGCGGATTTTTAAAAAGAAACTTTTTCCCGACAGAAATACGCTCGGTGGTGCGCCATTGCCCGCTGAGGGCCAATCGCTTGTGTAAAAAACGTTAAAACTAGTCAAACCGCGAAGCGAATCAGTGTCCTACATAGTGGTCGAATATTTTCGCAACCGGAGATGCATTACCGTAAATTCAAGTTTGTACACATGCATATGCATATTTTATGTCAATGTTTGTAAATGCAAAAAAAACACCAAATACATATTTACATACATATTTATAATGTACTTGAGTGCTTTGCTGCATATACATATATGTATGTACTTATATTTATATAATTCATATAATTTTTTTTAATAAACGTTTTATTCCCTTAACTTTGTTTGCACTCGGTGTGCATCACGCATTTTCAAGTGCCACTTAATAATTTATTAGTATCATTCATAAATTGCCTGAGAAATTGCAGAAAGTCTACAAATCTGGCTTTAAATGCGAAACATTTTACACTTAAGGCTTATTTCCACTATGTCAAATTTAATGGCATTTGTCGTCAAATAAGTGAAAACGCATTGTCAAGTAAGATTAAAACGCTCTATATTGATGGATTGCGATCAGGATAGGTCTTTAGTCGTGTACGTGTGCTGATAAATCGGCGATCTGTCTGTTTTTGACACAAAATTTTATCGGTAAAGGTATGGATAAAGGCGATAAAGTTCTGTCAAAATATGTCGAAAATTTTTGGCGTCAAAATATGACATAGTGAAAACCAGCCATTACTTACATATGTATGTACCTTTACATTTGTTTGTACAAATGTGCATTAAAGTGGTCAAATGCGCATTAGAGTAATGAAATGCGATGCTGAATCGCTGTGAAATTGGCAAAAATATTGGTGATTTTTTCCAACAAGCATCACGGCACACGGTGAGTTAAACTAGTTTTTCAAGATTGAAGTTTAGGACAAATTAGAATATATTCCGAATCAGAACCTAAATCATTCGTACAGCCCTTTTTGAGAAATTTGAATCTTTATTAAAAATATCTTCAACAATTTTCCTACACATAGAGCCAACATACAGGTGGGATTTTAATCTTCAGCAATCGTCATAGATTGTTTGATGGGTACTTTTTAACATATTTAACGAACTTTGTCGCCTTTTGATTTGCCGAACGCAAACCACAGCACATGGGGAAGCAAATACGTCAATGAACGAGGTGAGTTACTTTTTGAATTCATACTGAGAACAAACTTAGTCATAAGTAATAGAGGTAGGGAGCCTACCTGCACGTAACCTTCGTCTTAGAGCTTGCGGAAGCTTTAGTCAGAAGCTAGATCTAGGCTGAGGAAGATACTCTCCAATTCACCCCGAGCTGCCTCGTGATGCTTGCTAAGATCCGATGGGATGTGGACGGAAACTGGTTAGCAATCCCTGAACCTTCTCCTGAGCATGCACTTTCCAGGCGCCACAGATCAGGCACTAATTGCTCCAATCAGAGAAAAAGGTCAACCAATTACGGTAGATCCTCTCACCAAAGAAGGACTAATTTGGGCAACAAGATCCTTCAGGTCTTATAAAATTTGCGGGTCCAGACAGTGTTTCACCGATTCAGCTGCAGCAATCGCTGGAGTTAAGTTCAGAATGGCAGTAATGGTGCCACTGATTGGAAGTCCACCAAAACAGCGCTACGCGAAATCGTGTCCCGCACCGGGAAATCCTTAGCGATAAAGGAATGTACAAATTAAGACTAATCAGAAAGATGAACCATGAAGAACGGCCTGGGTGTTAACCCGGAAAAAACTGACTTGGTTCTGTTTATAACGAAGTCTAAAACCCCTTCACTGCAGCTCCCTGCCATAGGCACCACGACATTGTTGGAAAACAGTTAGTAACGTGCGCCGCTGTGTGGCTGCGGGAACTCTCCAGCTTAAGAGAAACTCAGGATGGCCACATTGCATTCTTAAAGAACATAGATATACTGTGCACGGAATACATTGCATTAAGTCTAAACTTCCATTCCAGATAGAGAATTTTTATCAGCAGGGGCTCCTGAAGATAACGGATCACTCCACTTCTACACCGATGGTTCTAAATTAGAGAGCAAGGTAGGTGTACGGTAAGGCGGACTAACTTCCAAGAGAGGGCACTTCCATTCCATTTTCGCAAACCCCGGAAGGGTTTAGGCATGCCTGAAAGCTCATTTTAATGGATTTATCTATTAAACGGGCAAAGGACGGATGGCACAGTCTAACAAGTAGCAGCAACACAAAGCTTATGTGGGCAAAATGGAATGAGAGGAGAAATGTCTCCTCAAAGGAGACTTAGCTACAGCCATGGGCCTGCTAACAGGCCCTGTTGCCATTGGAAGGCACGCGAAAAGGCTAGGGATCCCCACAACGACTTCTGCAGAAGTTGCAGAGATGAAGAAGAGCCGGTAACCTTACGTCACCTACTATGCGAATGTCCCGCACTTTGCAAAAGAGGACGCAAGTTGTTGGGCTCAGAATTCTTCGAGGGTTTAACCAACATTGCCGCCGAAGTAGTAATTCGGCGATTCCTGAGTTTCGCAGACTCCACCCGATGGTTTGAGTAGGAGGGCTGTAAAGTCCCGAGTGGTATCACAACGGACCCAAAATCTTAATGGCTTTAACCTAGCCTAACCTAAGGCAAAAAAGGCACTGGGAAGATGGTTGCCCTTAAAATCAGATGGTTGCTTAACACGACTTATTGCGAAATTCGTAAACTAGACACGGAAAAGAAGGCAAAAACACAGGGTTAAGAGTAAGATCAAACACTTTGTTGACTGTGGAAGGGAAACATTTTCAAGAAGAAACGAAATTACTTTTAAATATTGAAAACAAAATAGAAGCGCCGTGTTATAAATTAATATATACAAAAACTTTTTCTTGCGTTCGAAAAGTTTCTGATAATTTCCCATATGATATATGTACATACGTATGTATACTTGTACACATGTACATAACTGTCAAATCACATGCAAGTGTGCAATGGGTGAATATAAATTTACTTGTGCATTAACATTTAAGATGCAAAGTGAAGCGTAAAACAAGCGGAGTAAGGCAAATGCATCAGTTAGTGCAAAATAGAAAAAAACGAAAGAGAAGGAGTCAAAATAGATACTAACGTGTGTATGCTTGGGTATGAATAAATGCGCGGGGAATTATTATACATTTACATGTACATACACATGTACATTCGTGTTTATTTTTAAGACTCTACGCTGCAAAAAATGGGACTAATCTGGGATGACTACGGGAGCAATCGCAAAGGAACATGCGACTAATACCACCTTTGATCTCTTTATATGGAATGAACTGTTCGCTTTTGATCTCTTTATATGGAATGAACTGTTCGCTTTTGTTCGAGCATGTCCTATGAAGAGAGTAATTGTTCTCCTCTATACCCGAAAGGGTATAAAAAGCGACTAGTCACTTTTAAAAAATAAAAATAAAAATTTGCGCCAGCTGCGATTCAAACCAGAGTTCTCAGTTTTGTTAGGCGAATACTCTCTCTATATGCCAACGCAGCACATGAAATTTCATTGACTAAGTGATTGAAAAAGTTGTGGAACAAATTCTTTTAATAAAGGGATATTTTTCCGAATTCCGCAATAAAATCTGCGTTTTACCAACCAATTATTTCATGTATAGAACCCAACAAAAAGCCTGAATCGATCGAAAGTGTGACATCAATTTTGGTGTCCGATATGAAAAAGTATGCCTCATATAGCCCAGTCAATCGTAGATAAAGGATATGCCAATTTCAAAAAAGGCATGCTGATTAAAATAACAAATGTCATATCTCTGAATTTGGCAGGAAATACTTTTTCTTAATTAAAAATTATTGGCAATTGACGCATCGCTACTTATATAACTGACGGTTTGTTACTATTTATCGTATCATGGTTAAAGAAATGGCATATCGTATCGGCATAAGTTATGTAAATAGTTGC
>NW_023458558.1:46718613-46726494 GCF_013731165.1 Rhagoletis pomonella
CTCTTCGAAACCTCACAATCACTCTTTTGGGCTTCCTTCGGCTTAGTCGATTTGGTATCATTCGATTTAGCTGGCATTAAAAGCTTCACACGCTTCTGGGCTTTACTCATGTTCGGCTCATACTCGGTGATCAATATCATTGTGCTGCTCAACATGCTCATCGCCATGATGTCTAATTCATATCAAATAATTTCGGAACGCGCAGATGTTGAATGGAAATTCGCACGCTCTCAGCTTTGGATGAGCTATTTCGAGGATGGTGGCACCGTACCGCCACCATTTAATATAATGCCATCAGTAAAGTTGCTGCGGAAAACTCTGGGCAAGGAGGCACCAAAGCGTACTAAGAGTTTTATGGTAGGTATACATAATGGGAATCCAAATGTCAGTTTTGCCAAATGCCAAATTTAGAGCTGATTCAATATTTTAAAATGTGATGTATTTTGGAACGAACATCCGTCATTTCTGCAATCTTTAGTGTCATATGTCGTGTTCGTAAACTTATTTAAGTAATGGAGTACCTTGTCGAAACAAATAGGCTGGGATATTCTCTTTGGTTAATAAAGTATAATTTGTAAGGAAGTTGGACAACTTGCGAAAACTAAATATCTTAAATATTGGCTGTCATAGAAATATTAAATTATCCACGAGGCCTTCTTAATAACTTTTCAAAGAACAATACAGCAGTATTGTCTTCCAAATACTAAGAATGTTCGTGATTTTCGTATTCGCCATATGCGATACCACGTTTGATGTGGTTGCCTATTCCACAAGTTTAATAGTAAATAATTACAGTAGAAGCTCATATTTGGTAAGTTCAATTAGAAATCCATTCAAACCCTCTGACGGAAATAAGTTTTTTTGCTATCTTGTGAAATTTTCGGACTACCTTATACGTGGTAATGCATTTGGCTTATTGCGCGCCAAGCGCCGAAATGGTTTCCGATGTCCTTTGCCTTCCAATCGCCACAGAAAATGTGGAAAGAATATTTTCCCAAACCAATTTGAATAAAACAAGAAATAAACTAAATATTCCAGTAGCCTTTAGTATTTAAAGAACTAAAAATTAACAAAAAAAATTTTCAGAAGTTACTAAATTTGAGGTATCGAATAATATGCTTGAAAAAATTAACAGAGCGATTTACGAAAAATAATGAAACTGAATTTCATTAAAAGAAAATGTGATTTGAATTAACCACTTTGTAAAGTATTTTTTGTTTATTTAAGTACAATTTGAACGCTTTCGGTTATTTTTGTTATTTATGTTTAAGTAAATTAAGAAACCTTCATTTCTAAAAAAAAACTCTTCGTTTTTTGAAGGTTACAGTTTTTTCGTCGATAATACCCTTTTTGCGTAAACTTACAGTTTTTGAAAAAAAATTTCTGGCAACACTGAAATCTACAAAGATATGTAAACCAAAATCGTGGCTCTCTTAGGAAACCAGGGACCAGTTTTTTGAGTTTAAATTGCTATTTCAAGCAATTAAATTTAGCCTGGAGTTTATATCCTACATTATATTCAATTTGTGACTACGTAACCAAGGCTTAAATCACACAAAACTAAACGAAGTAAACAATAAATATTTCCTATATCCCTAACCTACCTCACTCGGCAATAAGACATATTTACATATCTTACGCTATATCATGTGTGTAGTTGCAAAAATAAAACGGGAAACTCTTCAACAGACAAACCCCTTTGGATTGCAGATTTAAATAGATTACAGGTCATTATTAACAATTTCACAACTTGAAAAGCTGTGGCCAAGATAGATGTTTTGCAGTTGGTGGTCTTACGTCAACGCCGCAGTGCACCAAAGCCTAGCTGCACCAGCTGCTACAATCGGCGCCAAAGTTGTTTTAGAAAAATCAAAAAATTTCTAATCTGCATTTCATAGTTTGTAGCAGCAACATTTTACGTCTTTTCGCTTACACAACACACAACATACTATCACTTCTCTTTCCAACTCAAACTCTCAACGCGCTATCCACTCTCTCCTGTCTTTGCAGCGTAAAACTAAGGAGCGCGCACAATCGTTACACGACAAAGTCATGAAGCTGCTAATACGGCGTTTTGTCACCGCAGAGCAGCGAAAACGCGACGACTATGGCATAACCGAGGATGATATCATTGAAGTGCGTCAGGATATTAGCTCTTTGCGTTTCGAACTGCTGGACATTTTCCAAACCAATCGCTTCAATGTGCCCGATATTGAGAAGAAAACAGCAGGTAAGTAATGAACAGCTGTGACAATGAATTGATGAGCGCGCTCCCTAGCAAATTTAAATGTTTAATGTGTATTTACAGCTGCGGCGGCTGGCACGAAGAAGGGTAAGGTAATGGAACGACGTATACTTAAAGATTTCCAAATCGGTTTTGTTGAGAATCTGCAACACGAAATGACCGTAGGAGATGAGGGTAGCAAGGATATCTTCTCATCGTTGGCGCGAGTAATTGGCAAGAAGAAGTCGCTGAAGTCGGGGTAGGTGTAGGCAGTCAATGGATGAGCGTTTAAAGTGTTGAGTGTGCTTTTTATTTGCTTACAGTGACAAGGATTGGAATGCCATTGCACGCCAAAATACAATGACTGCAGATCCGATTGGCTCGAAGCGTTCGTCCATACAGCGACATAGCCAACGCAGTCTGCGGCGCAGGATTATCGATCAGGCGAACGAAGGTCTCAAGATGAATCAGAATCAGCTAATTGGTGCGTATAAACTGTTTTTTTTTTTTGAAAACATTTATCTAACCTCCAAATTAGTTTGGAACGTTTTTTGCTCTTTTAAAATGTCTCACATTTACTCAGTGATGCCAGACATTCTCTGTTAAAAATCCCACGAAAATGGGGAAAAAATCCCTCAATTACCCACATCTTGAAAATTTATCCCTCAAAATTCCCAACGAACAACATGTTTCAGTAGTAAAGAAGTAAAATTCATATAAAATAATAATAATAGTTTGGCGCTTACACATATGTGCTTTTCCTCCAATTTGTGGCGGTCCCCTTGATGTGGTCACACAAAGGGGAGGGACCTACAGTTTTAAGTCGACTCCGAATGGCGACTGTATTTTTATGAGAAGCTGTTTTTCATGGCAGGAATACACTCGGAGGTTTGCCATTGCCTGCCGAGGGCCGACCGCTGTTAAGAAAAAACCCCTTTTCCTGCATTTTTTTCACTCATTCAATTTTTCACTCTAATTTTTTTGCTCACTCACTGCTATTTAACATTTCACCAGATAATTTGTTCCGCTTTTTACATGAAATACCAGTTACAACTGAAAAGATTCTTTCTTACTCAGCGCTTGAATTGGTTAACGTAAGAAAATTTTCGAAATTGTTCTTATACTTTTTAACAATTATATACCATTTCACTCCACATCACATCTTCAGAACGATTAATTAAGTCGAATGTCGAATATTCATGAATTTTGATCAATTATGCAACAATAACTGCGTCAAAAGAAAATCCCTTATTTATATGAAATGTCCCTTTTAATAATTTTTGATGCAAAATATCCCTCAAATAGGGAAATTTCCCACAATCTGGCACCACTGCATTTACTACGAAATGGTATTTATTGTATTTCCTTCCCTCACAGAATATAATCCCAATCTCGGAGAAGTAACTCGTGCCACACGTGTTGCTTATGTCAAGTTCATGAAGAAGAAGATGGCTGCTGATGAAGAAGGTGCCGCGAGCGCCCCTGCAGATGCTGAATCCGTAACAAGTACCACCCTTAAGGATGAAAAAGCTGCAGGCGTAAGTATTGGCCGCATTCAGATGTGTACTATATACATATACACTATAGCTAATAATTTACTCCATAACTTTCTTCCCTTCAACTGCAGTCAAAGAAGGTCAAGTCTGATGAACAGAAAGCCGCTAGCGATGAAAAAGCTGATGCCGTTTCCAAAACTTCAACTTCCAAAGATGGCAAGCCGGGCGATGGCAAACCGGCCGCACCAGCACCGCCTGGAAAGCCCGCAGCTGGCGCCAAACCAACCGATGCTGTAAAGAAAGACGATGCGGGAAAGCCTGCTGCCGGCGCTGCGCCAAAACCAGCGCCAACTGCTGCCAAACCTGATGCGACTACAAAGAAGGATGAAGCCGCTAAGCCCGCAGGTGCGCCGGCTGCTGGCGCCGCTAAACCAGGTGATGCAGCAGCCGCTAAGCCAGCTGTTGCCAAACCCGGCGAATCTACAAAGCCTGAAGCTGCCACAAAGAAGGAGGATGCGGGAAAAACTGAAGCTGCTAAGCCCGGCGCTGCAGCTGGCGCTGGTGCGACCGCTGCCGCCGCCAAAGGTGCTGCACCAGCTGCGCCAGCGGGTGCTAAGCCAGATGCGCCAGCTGCTGGTGGTGCCAAACCAGCAGATGCGGGACCGGCGACTACGAAGGCTGCAGGTGATGCTGCCGGTGGTAGTGGTGCTGGTGCTGCAGGTGGTGCCGGAGCAACTGCAAAAACGGACGACAAAAAGGCTGATGAGAAGAAGGGTGACGAAAAGAAGCCGGATGACAAGAAGCCGGACGACAAGAAAGCAGCAGCGCCTGCAGCTGCCAAGCCAGTTATTAAGGTGGGTCAAAGCAGTGCGGCAGCTGGCGGTGAACGTGGCAAATCGACGGTCACAGGTCGTATGATATCTGGTTGGCTATAAGGTGGGAATTTATATATGTATCTAGGAGCCAACGATCTACATAAGTATTTTCAAAACAAACACACTTACATACTGAGCTTTGTATGAGACAAATAAATTTATATTAAATTGAAGTCATTTTAAGTGAAATAAATAAAATTTGATGAAAATGTTAAAAACATATATATGTATAACTATTTCAATGTTTTTCAAATCACAGATAATTATTTACTAAAAAACCTTCGCCTCATCTTTTTCTTGTTTGGTTTGTGACCGCCTCAGCGATTCTGACCAAGTCCAAGGAAGCATGCCGGTAATTTTTCTTCTGTGCCAAGTAACGCCAATTGGAAATCTTAAGTGAATCCAAGTCCTTCTATACCTAGTCTTTCCTAAGCAGAGTGACTTTCCCGTTCCTATGTTACCACCAGCGGGTTCCGAATTGAATTCTAGGTCGCTCTGGTATTTAAACCTCCTCTAACAGATCTATTCTGCACGTTACCAAAGATTTTGTAACCGGAAAATTTTATTACCAAAAAATGTTACCAGTTCTTGTCACCGCGATTCTGTGTTTCTGGAACTCCATTGATTGAAATAAATGCAAGAAGACTGTTTGAGCGGTTTTTTTTCTGTCGAGAGAAGAGAGCGACACTAAAAAAACACAACTCGCGAGATTTGCTCACATACATTTAAGAGTAGCCATATTCCATATCTGATACTCAAGATACTCATATAAACTTGGAATTTATTTTATTTTTTTTTGCACAAAACGATGGCTCATAACTTTGATCATTAATATATTACTCCTAAAGAATTCATAGAAGGGTAACATATTTCTTGCTTTTGAAACTCACATTTCTTACCTACATAATATGGTAGACAGACGGCGAAAATTAATTAGAATTAATAAGCAAATTAATGCAAATTAAAATTTTACCCTTACAAGGTTCGAGTCCCACGGCCAGTAGACTTTTTTTATTTCTTTTTCATTCTTTTTTTTATAAGTTCTATATTTTTGTACCTTGCTTTCAGTTAGTTATTGTTGACTTTTTAATAAAATTCAACTCTTAAAATTAAAATTAACTAATAGTAAAATAAGAAATGTGTTATAAAATAAAGCAAATGAAAACAAAATAAAGTAAAATTAAATATATAAATAAAATAAAATAAAAAAATATTAAAATAAATAATAAAAATAAAAAAATTTTCGCAATCGCTCCAACCGAAGATCGAACCTGGCAGCTACAGGCTTGTAGCCCGCAACTCTCACAACTCGGCTACCGCGTACGCGAAACTCGCCTGCTTCGTTTGCTTTTTTGAACAAAAGACAACAACTGGCCGTTTTTACCAGTGTTGTCATCGAAAATTCCCCGGACCCGAGTTAATTCCCAAAAATTTCGAGCATTTGTTCGGCTGCTTATCCTCATTTTAAAGAGGAAAATGCATGAGTTAAAGCAAATTAAGGCTGGTTATGCAAATAATCGAGCCCGTTTGTCCACCGTATAAAACTCCTTTCGAGCTCATATATTCTGGACGCGGGGAAATCAAATTTCATCGAAATAACACGCACTCTGAAATTTTATATGTATCAGCCGCTTACTTTGAAAGTGGTATAAAGTAGTCACTTCATATCCCTTGGACTTTATTGGCCGGTTAGTTGTATCTGGACGCGTCCGTTATTCGTTCAATTTCATCCAACAAAGGTAAAAAACGTTTTCTTAATAGTATATGTTAATAGAAAGATTTACAGATGCATTCGGTTACAAGTAACTGGTAATTTATGTCACTTTCAAAATAAACGGCTCATATAAAGATAAAATTAATCTTTGAAAAAGGAATTCATTCGTTGGTTTAATTAGTACTACATATTTGCGAATTAACCACCAGGCCTAAGCATATTTCATGTTTTATTATTTTTTCTGCAGCAATTCGGTGAGTAATAAAAAATTTCCTTATAATGGTGGCGTAAAAATTAAGCACTTACATACATAACAGTGCTTAAAAAAAAAAAACATTTTGTTGCAATGCATAAAAGCTATCTCAAGTGATTGTTATTTGTGATAAAAAAAAGAGAAACGGATTTTTTTATTTTGAAAAAAAAAAAATTAAGAGATCGCGCTAGTCGGTTTTTTTTTATAAAAACGTTGACGTTCTAATTTTTTTATTTTATTTTAGTGACATATTAAAATGCTGCTAAAAAGGTTAATGGTAAATGTAAAAGCACATGTAATTTCCCTGGTATTATTGGGGAACATCACCTTAATTACTTACCTGTCATGAACTGTTAGAAGAGGCCAGTTCCCGAAAATATGATTTCAAAAAGATACTATTTACGCCTTGTCATGGGCTGGAACTTGTTACTAAAGGGTTTCTGGGGATTTTTTTTACGAATCTGAAGTCGGTTTTTCAAAATTCAAAAAGGCAGATCCAAAATGGCGATCATTTTTTTTTTTTAATGATTGGATTTTTTCGAAACTCGACATGCGGTAGTTTTTGGGGCCGCTGATTACGAATACAAAGTCAATTTTTTTAATTCAAAATGGCGGTTCCAATATGACTATAAAGGTAAAAAAAGAATACTAAAATTAAAACGTTGATGCTGAACGTTTTAAGCATTTTCATGGGTTGAAACTCGTTACCAATCATTTTTAAAAAAATGTATCGCCATATTAGTACCACCATTTTGAATTTTGAAAAACTGACATGCACTTTAACATATTACGTAAATAAAAAAAATAGAACATCAGCGTTTTTATAAGAATGTACACACTTTCGTACAGAAACTGATAAATTTTAAGCCACACATGCAAATGCATGAACTAGCTTACGAATTTAACATCCGCTTTGTTTAGCAACATCCATAACAACGCCAGAGGCAGCAAAAGTAGCAGCATGTTGCTAAAATGTCTCGTTCTATCCACCTGTTGCAAATGGTGTACGGATAAAAAAAATAGCATTGTCAATGGGGTCAAGAGTGAAGGTTTGCCGATTTGAAGAACTATTTTGCCTATAGACTTATTTTACAGTTACTTTTGCGCTCGAATAATATTTCGCCAAACTAAAGCTAGTGAAGCGAGTATGCCGGTATGAGATTTCATAAAGCCTGTTACCATTGTTACTAATACGAGAAAAAATTGTCATTCATGCGGCTTAAAAAATCCACACATTCGCAAACACATATTTGTGCACACAAAAACACATATGTATGTACATACATATCGCTGCCTAAAGGTGAAAAGGTATTATTCCA
>NW_023458558.1:46726594-46742312 GCF_013731165.1 Rhagoletis pomonella
TTATTTTATTTTATTTTATTTTATTTTATTTTATTTTATTTTATTTTATTTTATTTTATTTATTTTATTTTATTTTATTTTATTTTATTTTATTTTATTTTTATTTTTTCCTTTTTATATTTCATTTTATTGCAATTTAGACTCGAAGCAACCGATATTGGTGAGGTTCTACAGGGAGACAGCATCCGAATCTGAGGTACCTTTTGCGAAAAAATGGCAAAAAAAGACTTAAGATTCGAATTCAGTGGGTCAAAATACATGTCGGTAGGTTTAAATAACGCACCCTTGTGCCGTTGTTATTATTTTTTTTATGCGCGAATGAATATTACTAAACAAATCTGCATAAATACAAAGAAATTCTAGTAGACTTACATATGTACATACATTAGACATTAGTGAGTTGAAATCGTGTGGCATACGCTATATCATATGGCTTCTACATAAAGAAAAAGTTGTCTTGCCTGTATAAAATTTTGCAATAGATATCAAAATAATTCAACTTGCAGTGAAAAGAGAACAGAAGCCTATGCAAGCAATACTTTGTGTTCACGTTTAGTATATACATACATACATATACATAGCAGCAATTAATTTCATTTAAAGAAATGGCCTGTGTCCATTTCCGCTGTAGCGTATGTACTCGTATGTAGTGCATATTTTTTGGCGCAATATCTGTAGTATAAGTGGTGGTCTGGACATACAACATTGCAAGTTGATCGTTGTAAATAAAATGTATGTACTTACCACATGATTTCTACCTGACGCAATTCCTCACCGGTCATGGTTACTTCCGAGAATATCTTCATAGAATGTGAAGGGTGGATTCACCGTTCTGTCAGTACTGTGGAAACGTCGAAGATAATGTGTACCACACATTCTTCACCTGCGAACACTTCTTTATTTCGCGCAAAAAGTTGGAAGAAAGGCACGCAGACATAACTCCGAACAACATAGTTGGGGTAATGATCTCCAGCGCAGAAAAGTGGGAAGCAGTTGCGAGATGCGTGAAATTCGTACTCCGCTGCAAACGAGAGGACGGTTGTCCACTGAGGACACCCGAGTGAAACGCCCCTACAAAAGAGCAGCCCCAAGGCTCTGACAGCGCGCTCCTGCATCTGCAGACATGCAGAATTGGGGTGCTAGATGCGGGATTCTTGTGCGGGCGGTGGGAGTTTGGGTTTTAGTGGGTAGCCCAACACGCTTCGGTGGGAGTCCCACACTCGGGGAAGGTTGTATAGAGACTAGCGCCCCCGGCCAGTGCATAAAGCATTTCCCTCTCCTACGAACAAAACAAAAAAAGACTTACCACACGAAACAAGTTACAATGATTATTCACGATCGAAAAAATAGCGATTAGATATCATCGAA
Organism: Rhagoletis pomonella; assembly: GCF_013731165.1. Taxonomy (NCBI): domain Eukaryota; kingdom Metazoa; phylum Arthropoda; class Insecta; order Diptera; family Tephritidae; genus Rhagoletis; species Rhagoletis pomonella. The sequence continues at coordinate 46,727,963 of NW_023458558.1, forward strand.
TAAATAAATCTTTCAAACTAAGTTGTTCATATCAGAAAAAGTTAAAAGCAATTACTTTGGGCTCCTCTGTGGGGGAAACCGCACGAGAAGATTTGTTTTTAATGAATTGTAGTCTGACACTGACGGGGTTAAGGCTTTCGATGATGACGTAGAAACGAATTGGATGGCAGGGTTTTCTTACTAATTTTTAATTTCCCTACTTTGTTATTATAATTTATATCCATATTTTAAATCAAATGCTGAAAGTAGACTGAGGAAAAGGAAAAGCCTAATTTTTGAAACGAAAAATTTGTTTATACATACGTATGCATGTGTACCCTGCAATCCAAAGTTCCCGCAATCCTAACGAAATCTTGAGGAGTATCTCATTTCTATAACTATTTTTTACGAATTTTCCAAGATTTTAATTAAATGAAGTGGTTGACATGAACTCGTAAAGGAATTTCTGTACGAAAAATTAGAAAAATTCAGAAAAAATCTGCAGGCAATTTTTCACAGAGCAGCATTACTTTCATAGCTTTACCGATTTTCTTCCGAAATTTCGTAAAATAATCGAATTGTGCACAGTTTATATCAAGTCAGAAAATTCGGCAAAAAATCGGATGAGATCTTAACGAATTCCTTAAAATTTCTCTAAAATTCAGAATACTCTGAACAAACTGTTTGCAGGGTATATAAAATAAAAATAATAATGTGGCCAAATTTTCCTTGAAAATTCTTAATGGGCCATATGAATAAAAACTAAGCAATTACCTTTTCAGAAAACTGCATTCCTTTTACTTCAGTTTTGTTTCAAAAAATCGAGTAATAGTTCTGGAATTTTAAGAAAAATCAGCTTTTTTTATTCATGCGGCCCAATAACTGCACTTAGCTGCATACAGTCTCGATAAGCCATACAAAAATTCGATAAGCCATACAAGCACTTTTCCTAATAATTGCAGCATAAAAAGCCAATTTCAGAATCAAAGACTTCTGGGATAAATACCAATAAATGTTTACATCAAACTAAGTATGTAAATAATTGTATTACAATTAGCAACAATGTATATGAACCATATTCAAGGCTGAGTCTTGAGGCAGGGTAAGACCCAGCACAATTATCGATTTTTTCTCATGCGCCTCATTTGCGAAACCTCACGTGCTAACGGCAGCCCCAAGACTTACAAAGCGTCAACTATGAAAACATTCCACAAGAGCAATGCGCCGTTAGTCACATGCATTCATGCATCAACGCGCATTCTTTTTTTTTTGCCATCGTCAATATTATTAAAAAAATATATTTTAAAGGCAGCTGATTTAGCGAATCCTCAATGTATTTCATTGTACTACTCATTTGTTTTTGTCTTTTTTTTCTGGTCTCGTGTCCGTACTGCTGATAGTAAGCTAAAGTCTGCTGAATCGATTGAATATTTGCGACTTTTTCAATGACCGACTTTTATTGTACGCTAATGTAATTAGTAGCATATACCAAGGCGTTAGGCCAATTTATGCTCAGTTCTTCGCGAATTCTTGAACTCTTAACAACAATATTGCGGAATTGAAAAATGTCAAATAAAATGTCTGGGAAATATTGAATGCCTTAAAGGAAGGATATATTTAACTCAAGGATACTGGCACAAGGATCTAAAGGGTTAAACGATCCTTGAAAGCATACTAATTGTGGATTACAACTGGAGAGGAGAATTCACTAAACAAAATCAAGTACCTACATAATAGTTTGTGTAAAAAAACAAAAAAAAAAACAATTAATTAAAATGAGCTTTTATTGAAGGCAAAAGATATGGTGGCTAAAAGCGTTAAACTAAAAAATTTAATATGTTTGAATTATTTCAATAAATGGACAAAATTTGCAAGGATATTCTGAGATTATGAATATTGTTTTAGGAATTATATGAGGGCATTAGGGCCAGTTGCAAAAGCCTATCTGCAAAATCAAATAAAATTGTTTAATGGGAAGGAAGGATCTTTAAAAAACAAATGCGGTAGTTTACTAAAAATTTCATTGCACCTACGTGATATATAAAAATCAAGTGTTATTTATAAAAACTGTCATTGATTTTTCGAAATTTTGTTTCGAACGGTCTTCCGCATCTTATTTCATAAGAAATTCATGCTACTATTTACAAAAAAGTGGAAAAATTTGTTATACAAATAAAATAAAATCTGGAAAAAGAAGTCTGATGAGGAGATGTGGTGATCGCCAAATAGCAGCTATAATTTCTACCGCTTAAACTTTGTCGCCTTTTCCATTTTTCCTAAATAATATAATCAAATACCCGGAAATATTCTAAAGATTCAAATTAATAAGTTTACAATTTTTATAAAAATTTGGTGAGATTTCTTAAATTGTGTGAAATTTTGATTTATATGGTTTGGTGAAACCTTGGACAATATTTTAATACAAAATTAAGCATAAAAATTTTACCTGAAATCATTGTAAATATTACAAAAAAAATAATCACGTGTTGAATTGTTTGAGCCACTGTAATGGTGTTTTCGTTTCTACCCAAAGCTGTCGCCTCTTGATAGCCCCTTTCTCTTTTCGGGTTCGATTCTAACCTAAAGGTAAAGGGTGAAGAAATTTTGTCTTCGTTCCTTAAAATGTGACACTCTTGTAAAGCAAAAAGGCACACTCTTTGCCCTTTGAAGCTTTGTCAGTGGGAGACGGTTGCCCTGAAAATCAGATGGTTGTTTAAAACGACAATAGTAGGTTCTTTCCCGTTCTCAACGAGGGATCTCACGGGATCCCAAAATATGCCCAAACTCAAAAAACGGGTAACAGAGAGCAAAACTTCGAACGTATTGGATCGTAAATGTCGTGTTCTTCCTGCCCGAAGGAGTCCGCACTTTTTCTCCGCGTAAAAATTAATAAAGTGACAAAGTGCATATCAGCTGTGTTGTGTTTACATGTTGCTTGCATTTACTTTGTGCTTTTAAAGTACATAAATGCGTTTTTTTAGTATTCCCCTTATTTATGGAGATTTTTCCACTTATGAGAGCAAATTTTTCCCTTATTCTCTTATTACGGGATCCGGTTCGGGTTTTGCGGGAAATAGCCTATTATGAAATGCGTGGGCCAGACCAGAGCTTCCTAAACAGGGTACCGTGAAATGATTAAATTTTGCCTGTTAAATAATTCGACAGATACATAAGAACAATTCAGAGCTGCTTCATTTACTACCGCTTAAAATTCGGTATGAATAAGCTCGGCGGTCGGCAGTCGGCAGTCGGCAGTCGGCCGTCGGTTTGAGTTGAATACGCAAAGAAAAGCTCTGTAAACAGCATAACGAGACTTATGATTGTCGTACTGAGTGTCATACCCATACAAAGAGCGTTGCGCGTTGTGCTTATTAGCTTGTTTTTTTTTCTAGCTTGTATGTGTTGTTGGCCGCTGTAGCCGAAGGATTAGAGGTGCATTTTACCTCTTCGAATGACCGTGTTTCGAACCCTAGTCATAGAAGTATCGCAAAAAAATATATATAGAAAATAAGTATTTTTTTAACAGCGGTCGCCCCTCAGCAGGTAATGGCAAACCTCCGAGTGTATTTCCGTCATGAAAAAGCTTCTCATAAAATCCATTTGCCGTTTGAAGGCGGCGTAAAGCTGTAGGTCACTCCTTTTGTAACAACATCAAGTTTACAACCACAAATTGGAAGAGAAGCTCGGCCAAACACTAAGCCTGTAAGCGCCAAAACATTGTTATTATTATTCGAATATCCATCTCATAATATTTATGGAGAGGTCGGGAAAGTCAACAACCGTGTTTTTGGCGAGAAACAAATTATCCTCCTTTAAAAGAAAATTTAATTTCTGGATTACCTGTGTGAAAAAGGAAAGCATTGAATGTTTCCCACTTTTATACAACTTTGTGAAAGAAACGCCATGAATTACAAAATAAAATGTGAAATGTCATAGCTGGAAGTAACCCAGTGGGAAAATGTTATGTATAGTATTCGAAAAAATACTCAGTAAAACAACACACATTCGAAAATGCATTTTTATTCCCAGGGCAATGTCCTAGGAAAAGTGAGGCTTTCGATTTAGCATTACCTATTATCGAGAAATGAATGTGTTTTGATATGAAATTTTTAGATTAGGGTTAGGTGTGAATACCATGAAGTAGCTAAAAAAAGCTAACAACTTCTGCTCGAAATTGGATGCTACTCTAGAAATTCGCATCCATCTTTCAGGCATAATGCTGTACTATAAAGCAATATATAATTAACAAAACAATGAAAGAATTTTATTATTCACATTAAAAGTTAAAGTATGTATACTATTTCTAGTAAAAGCTGTTATTCATATTTAAATTGCAGTGCCTTTGATTTTTAGTCATTTAATGTGGGGTTCCATAAAACGAAAGATATTTAGTGTGGGTTCTATTATCTTAAAAGTTTGGAAACTCCTGAGCTAAACCAGGAAAAGAAGGCATCTGATTGTGTTCATTGGAGACACTTACTTCAGTATGTGTAGTACACTGAAACCGAATTTACCTTTCAGGAAAGAGGACAACAATTGTGTACAAATTGCAACAATAAATAGTTGTTTTGTAACTAGTTATGCCAAAAAAAAGTCTTAAAACTGTAAACAAGCAGGCGTTCATCTGACCATATTGTGCATAAGAGTTGATGCATGCAGCTCCTCGGCGCCATACTTAAATAGGTCTGCAGGGAGGTTGTCAGCTGCAGAAGTTTGGTTGTTTTTCAGCCGCTTAATTGCCATGAACAGTCTCGTTATGAACAGGCGTTGGGATATCGACTCCACCATCGTCATCGACTGTGGACTCGGGTTCGTCTTCTTCATTACTCTCAGTGTTGCTACCATTCAATAGGGTGGAAAAGTGTTCCCTCCATAATTTAAGTACATTCTGGGAATCTGGTCTTGAAACCTTCCGTTAATTGTCGACCTTTCTGATCGACTTTTCTGACATTTTTTATCGGCAAATACGTGCAGCTTCCCTCTTCAGTGCCCTATATCAGTCCTACATAACTCATGTTGCGCCCGATCGTATCGTGGCCCTGTAGGCAGCAGTTTTTTCACTGCACCTTTGTGACATTCCGCATCGTACCAGTTGTTCTTTCGGGCTCGCTGGAATCCGACTACTTCAATGGCGGTGCTTCGCGGTCGTACGTAATTAGCGGCAAATGTGGTTCCACTGTTCACGTATGTCGGTTTGCTGAAAAGTCGCAGAAGCAGGAGTGGGAGTCGAGTGGCGAATAAATTGGCTGCAACAGATAGTGATCCGAGTCAATTAATGGCCCTCCTCAATACGTTATAAGAAATTGTCGGTGAAGGCTGAATTTTCAGACAATGGCACCACCTTCTTTGCCCACCTTACCATTCAAATTGCTAACATTATTTTCAGATCCTTTTCTTCCACCGGGATGAACAACAGTACTCGCCAACGTAGTCACTCTCCCAACACAAATCCAACACCGAATTTGTGCTCATTTACGCGGCAGCGGTCGTAGACGTGGCAAGCCCCACGCATATTTTGCTTTGCCCCGTCCATCGCATTTCTTGGATGGCGGTGATGTCGGACTTTATCCTCCACCAGGTAATTACATCGTTGTCCTTTAAACATTTTCTGTGGCCGTCATCAAAAGCAGGCGGTGTCATCCGAGGCTTCATTATTCCTGTCATTGGTAAATGTGTTTACATGGCGAGTTCCTAGCCCACGCCAAGTGCACAACCCGTTGCTGGAATACATTATAAATAGTAATTCTAAGTAAAAAATTATTACTAAATTAGACCAGGTTTTTCCTCCAAATCAAAATTTACTGTCAGAAATAAAAACCAAAAATGTATAATCTATTTAATTTTGTTATACTTAACTTTATCCTTATTTCATTAAAGCTTTATTGAAAGTAGCAAATCAGTATTTGATGGAATTCTTTTTATTGTAGGGTCCATAAAATATTTTAGTTAAAATTCCGTATCAATTTTCGACCGCGAAGAACTTCCTGAAGAACTGAGTGCATGCACACGGTAAAATGTCGCAAAAAAAGCCCGCCGCTGATGACCCTGAACAGGGTGAGCCCACCTATAACATCTCATTGGGCGAGGAGTATATGCTAAATGAGATTGAAAAGAATTTCATATTAGCTGCTGAACGTGGTGACATACAGGGTGTGAAGAAGTAAGCAACCAATCTCAAATAATCAAATTTAATAAACACCGTGTGACAAAAACAAAAATATTTGAAAACACATGAAGCTATCAATTAACTCACGAAACTATGTAGTAAAAATGCGTTTTTAGTTTTTATTTCTGAAGTTAAGATTTTTTATTTAATGATTTTGTAATTTTAATTGTATGATTTAAAAAAAAAAATATTTTAAAAATTCAGTGCAATGTAGAATAATGGGTACCAAATGACAAAGAATTAATAATAAAATAAAAGTGGTTCACGACGACGAATAGGTATTCAAAATGCTTTTTTAATTAATTTTATTTTTTGAAACCAATTAAGCTAGAAGGACGAAATTCAAGCATAAGGTCGAGTGTATATTAGCCCTTAACACATACAGTTGCTATCAGCTAATTAAGCCATTAAAAAATCGCGTTGATTTTTTATAATTTTTCCATACAAAGTATATTCGACAATTTTATTTGTATGCGTAATACGGTCTGATAAAAAAATTATTAAAAATTATTGCGCTATAAAACTGAATACAAGTTTGAAAATTTTGATTATGAAAAAATAATAAGCATTAAATATATAAAGGAAGAAAAATAGCCAAAACTTATCGAAATGTTGCTGACTTAATTAGTTGATCGCAAGTGTATGTAAGTTTTTCAAAAAAAAGTATTGCAAAATTTTGAAGCATATTCAAGGATGAAATTTTAATTCCACAGAATTTTCTGTTTAATTTTATACCCATACTTTTTTCTAAATTGCACTGATTTTTTCAATAATATTTTGAACCAATCATATTATTAAAATTTCAAAGTCCTTTAAAAAATCCTGACGTATTTGGTCCATGGTTTCGCGTATATATTGATGTTTTGCGTGTGTAAAATTTACTGTCGCATGGGCGGTTATACTATTTAATTTATACTACTAATATGCTGCTGCAATTCTCGTCTTTCCAGAATTATCGAAGACAACAAGGATCAACCGGATAAATTTAATTTAAATTGTGTCGATCCGCTCAATCGGTCTGCACTCATTTCCGCCATTGAGAATGAAAATTTCGATTTAATCGTTGTGCTGCTGGAGTGTGGCATCGAAGTGGGCGATGCGCTGTTGCATGCCATATCGGAAGAGTATGTTGAAGCGGTGGAAGAATTACTGCAATGGGAAGAGACGCATCACAAAGAGGGGCAACCCTATGTAAGTATGTGCGGAAGTTTGCTTGGCACCTATATACATGCATACATACATATGTATGTTCGTATGTATGTGCACACTCAAATAGATGCATACGCGTGCATCAACTAAAGCACATTTTTTGTGTGTTTGTATGTATGTATTTACATAATGCTAATTTGATTTTTAATTTGGCACATTCCAGAGCTGGGAAGCTGTTGACCGTTCTAAGTCGACATTTACACCGGATATCACGCCACTAATATTGGCAGCGCATCGCAACAATTACGAAATACTCAAAATCCTATTGGATCGTGGTGCTACGTTGCCCATGCCGCATGACGTAAAGTAAGTGTACCTATTTATGTTTGCACGCACGTATGTACGTATGTCGTATATGCATGAATGGGTAGGGTACATTATCATTGCAACTCTGGTACCTGCAATCCGCTGTAAATCAACAGCTCTCCCCAATTATTGTGTTATTTCGTAGTTGCGTTGTAACAATTTGCGACTATTTTGCTCTGCACTAATATTGACCTATTTGGACGTAACACTTTTTTAAACAATCACTTTGGTACGCTCACAAACACACGTACCACGCTCATACATATGCACTTGCAAATCAACAACTGTATCAAAATGTCCACTGATTGTATCTGTTAGGTTTTGTCACCTACCTTATTGTTGCTATTGTTGAGCCTGGTAGTTCTTATAGCCAAAATTTCTCGGTTTCGGCACGTTTCCTTATTTGTGCTGTCCCTGCACTCAAGCACTACAGGCCACGCCACGCCCGCATGCGCATGTTTACGTGATTTTCTAACAAGTTTGCATTGTTTTTGCAATGTTGTCGATGTTATTATCGTCAGCTGCTTGGTGTTGCATGCCGCATAACATGATGTTGAAATAATTTGAATTTATGTGGCCTACCACAGTTTTATGATGGAGTGGGTTTTATTAGCATTGAGTATTTCATATCGCAATATACATATGTGTGTACTTACACACATATGTACATATAACCAATTTCGAGTTTCTAGTAGTGAAAGTGAGCAGTCGTATGCATAGACTATGAAATATCCCTGCAGGGAAATGACAAAGCAGTTCATAAGCTGCTAAACGGTAGATAAGGTGGTAGAAACCGACTATTTCATTTACTGTTATGAGCTGTTTTGAAGGGCTTGCAACCACTTTCGATTATGCGATTAGCAACGTTTGTATTCGAATTATCACATCCGAAACCAATCGAAATTCTGTGATGGATTTCTTTACAAAGTTTTCTCACTAAAACATCTATTTTCCTCCGCCTGAATTGGCAGTAGTATGAAGGAGATCTGTTCAGAGTTTCCTACGTAAGTGTATGTAGGCTTAGAAAAATATGGTTGGATTTTTAAAACCACAAAAAATTCATTTACCCTCACACACACCTTGCCCACACTTCAATGGAAATAAGCAGCTTAGAACTATTGTTTTGCGGCTGGATAGAGACAGCGTTACCTTTATGTTTACGAGCTCACCAGGTATACCTGCGATCGATCTGCTATAGATAAAAGCACAACTGAACAGCTACTTTCTTAAATCCGCATTAACGGATCTTTCGAATGGCATGCCAGCGCATAAACCAGTTAGCCATTGAGACTCTTGTGGTAGCCCAAGCAAACTAAAAAATTTATTCCTTTAACTGGTGATGCTTAGGCAAACTACCCTGCAACTGGTATGACATTACTAATACGTCTCCAGAAAAGTGCTGGTACGTTGGTATTTGTAGGAAATCAAAAATATGTAAATAAAATTTGCTAGTACTTAGTTACAAAACTATTAAAAGATTTTCTTGCCGGGATGGCGTGCATATACCAGTAGCACGAGCATCATTAGTATGTTTGGACTGATGCTGTGTGTGTTTTGGATTTGTTGAAGAATTGGTAGAAATTTGAGGAGGATAGCAAATTGTATCATTTAGTTTTTAAGTTGGTTGCAAAGCTCAACAATTATTTCTAATATTATGTGTTCGTTTAAAATTTTGACCCACATTTTTTAGAAGGCGCTCCAGAAGGAAAGTGAGCTAGTTATGTTTATAATAAACTCCGGTTGCTAATCAACTACAACTAAACTTTCATTCTATTAGCTTACAAAAATGAAGACTTGAATGCTTTAGGAATGCCACCGACTTTTTCGACTCTGCAACTGCAAAAAACGCTTTTTAAATTAATCTTGTAATGCCTAACCCTCGAAAGGTTAGGCCAGCTTGGGAGAAGGTCCGCTGAAAGTTTTGGTACGACAGTCTTAGAAATCGCCGTCAAAATCAAGAACTTGGAGTTCTAAATTAATTTAGTGAAAGGATAAATACTTACATACGAGGGCAATTTAAAAAGTCAGTGACTTTTTGAATAGAAGGTATCTTTATTTTTCACCAAAAAAAACATTTTATTTCTCAGAAAAACACTTTTTTAGCTATATTCCAGTGTGTTTCCAATTTTTTAATTCTTTCCGAATAAAAGGGTTTTCAAAGATCCTCAAAATAAACGTTTGTTTCAGTGATGACCTCTTCATGCGATCCATGCTTTCTGTTTGGAAACAGAGAATAGTCGCTGGCTGAATCTAGTGTATGGGGTAGTAGTTCGTAGCCTAATTGATGGATGTTTTCTACGTTGACTACACAAGCGTGCACCCGTGCATTGTTGAATCTAAAGCTCTGAATTATATTCACCAGTGATTGTTTTCTCTTTTTTTTTTAAGATACTCGTTGCTAATAATATCGCGTGCATCCCAAAATCCTGTGGACATGACCTTATTGGCGTACCTACCCAGTTCGGCATTCTTTGGTGCACTTCTTCATTTTTGCTTTTTCTCTGGCGCATTGTGGTGCATCCATGTTTCGTCACACGTCACGAAAAGGTGCAAAGACTCGTTCGGATTGCGGCTGAACTCCGCCAGACATTCCTTTGAAGTGGCCATACGGTTGAGTTAATGGTCATGTGTGAGTAAACGCGGCACCCTTTAGGCAGCGCTACACACTAAAATTCTCCGATTGTGCATAGATTTTATCGTCGATTTCTGGCGCGACGACCTTTTTGGGCGACCTTAACGTTCAGAGTCACTTGTGCTGGTACGGCCAGAACGAAACTCATTAAACCATCGAAATTGATGTTGCGGAATCCCCATAGTATTCATAAAGTCCCTCCTTGGTTTCGGTAAAGGTTTTCTTACGCAGAAGATATTGCTAGTCAGCACGAGATCTTCACTTTGGCTGTCAATGTCTACTAACGATGACAGTTGGCGGGAGCAGCATTCATTTAAACCAGTACAATGGGCTTAGTTCCAAAAAAAATCATTTAAACTTACTCCGCGCGAAATTAAAAAACTTCACTGACCTTTCAAATTACCCTCGTACTATATGGAGGCGAACGCCCTGCCGTAGAAAGAGGTCAGTTACCTAGATTAGCTCGAGACTATCTAGTAAATAAATTAGTTGTAACAGGAATGGGAACAATATGATATAGAAAATGTTTTGTATCCCTCGAATAAAGATTTACCTCTGGTAGGCCAATTCTGGCGGTACCGTAGTATTCTAATAATAATTGGTTCGACTGTAGATGAACTTTGCTGTGTTAGTCCAACCAGCGCCGGATAATAACTCTTCGTCTTTAAGGCAAAGATAAGATTTTGTCTGGGTGAGCAATTTGATGTTGGCTGCATTCAAAAGATGTTCATATGTATGAGGTCTTTTACCGCACCCCAGTGCTTACTGAGTTTTGTGTTTATCTTCTCGGTAATTGTAAGCCACGAATAAGATCATCTGAGTCCGGTCCCACAAAAACAAACGAATAATCTTCGCTCGTTAGTTCCACGGTGGCCTCGTCTCGTTAGATACCTCAGTGATCCATGTACCTCGCTGTTAAGAGTTGATAAACTTCATGGACACCAGCCTCTCTGAAAATATATATACGTATATACATATAAACGCGCCTTTCAAACCATTCTGAAGCAGTCGAGATTACCGAGAGCTCGGTATGAAAGACTGTAGACCATCTACCCATCGAAAAAGCAGATTTTGTGCTAGGTTCATAAATCCTTGCATCTTTTCTATCCTCCAACATTGAACCGGGTGTGCTGCTATGTGTATATCTCAGATCAAGTTACAGCGATCTGACCCCTAGGCCTGCAATTTTCTGACAAACCAGAATGTCTGAGAATAAGGACTAGCTTTGAAGTTTATTGAAATGTAGTTTGACAGTATTTTACTGCGTTATTGACAGTATTGTGCGTTAACAAAAAACTCACACGATGGTACTTTCTCATATCTCTTCTGAATTGTGGTCGTTAAAAACCCGCTGAAACAGATCTCGTGACACTTTTGATGAAGGTTAGATTTCAGTATAACCTTATAACCTGATCCAAACATACTTTAACTTCGAAATGAAATGGTCTTAAAGTGGACTCGGCGTAAACCCTAGTAAAACAGACCCTCTACTAGTGAATATAAAATCCTGCATGCGATGTTTACATCAATTAAAAATGTTTGCTCTCTGATTTTGCTTTTTACAATATTTGAGCAGTCCAATTAGGAAAAATGTGACAATTATTCGTACAAAATATGCAACGTACATCATAATTTTGACAGCGGTATAAAATTCATACGTTTTGATTAAAACTTATATATCTTATATATACTTATATATCATTTTATGTATAAAAGGACTTCAAACATAGTTCTTGTTTTCGAGGACCTATATTAAAAAATGCACATTAAATTTTAACCGGACAGTAGTACACCACATTTGACCAGTGTGCAAAAAAGGAAGAAGAGGGCTATAGTCCTCATCCTATTTTGTTTTTCACCTTAACAAATTTGGAAATGTAATAAAATCATAACCAACTCTACGCTTTGTTTTTCTTTTCCTCTTCACAGATGCGGTTGCGATGAATGTGTCAGCTCACAAGAAACCGATTCACTGCGACATTCACAATCGCGTATCAACGCTTACCGTGCACTTTCCGCCAGCTCCTTAATAGCGCTTAGCTCGCGCGATCCCGTCTTGACGGCCTTTGAACTCTCGTGGGAATTAAAGCGCCTACAAGCGATGGAATCTGAATTTAGAGCGGAATATACGGTAAGATATGGAATGAACTCGCAAGGGCGGAAAGCAAATATATTACTACATACATAGATACTAAATAGAATAAGGGCAACAGAAATAGGAGAAAGGCAAATCAAAACCAAAGTAAAACTGCAAAGTGAAGTGCTAAAAAACAACAGCAACGCCACAATAAGATTACCACTAATGCGCATTTAGGTTGACGAAAGAGCTTTATTGTGACCATTTAGTGATTTGTTTAGGCATTTTTTTAGACGACTGCATACTCTGACACGCACGGTATAATATGCTGATAGTGGTACATGCACACATATACATACTCTTTGGATGTATAAACAAAGAATTTTTTGTCTTTACTTGCTTTACGTTATTTGCTGCTTTCCAACGCATAGGAAATGCGTGTGGGTGTGCAAGAATTTGTCTCATCTCTATTGGATCACGCGCGCACTTCAACCGAACTGGAGGTAATGCTGAACTTCAATCACGAGCCCACAACTGATATTTGGATGCCGGGACAGCGGCAAACTTTGGAGCGTCTCAAATTGGCCATACGCTACAAGCAGAAAGCGGTAAGTGCACACTAAGGCAATGCATACTGAATTAGGCATATAAATTAAATTTTCGCATCTTCTTCTCTTCTGTTACTGCCTACAACGTTTTCCTCATTGCTCTTTATTCAGTTTGTGGCGCATCCGAATGTGCAACAACTGCTGGCGGCCATTTGGTATGAGGGACTGCCCGGTTTTAGGCGCAAACAAGCCTCACAGCAGATCATAGAAGTGGTGAAGCTCGGCTGCATGTTTCCCATTAACAGTATGAACTATTTGCTAGCGCCAGACTCTGATGCGGGCAAATTCATGAGAAAGCCATTTGTGAAATTCATATCACACTCCTGCTCGTATATGTTCTTTTTGAGTAAGTTATATAAGTAGAAATGTTAAACAGAATATTAAACAGAAATTGGAAATTTGTACTTTTTTTGTAGTGCTTTTGGGCGCGGCTTCATTGCGTGTGGTTGATCTTGCCTTCGAGCTTTTGGGATTCCCTTGGATGTTAGCCATGCTGGAAGATTGGCGAAAGCATGAGCGTGGTTCGCTGCCGGGTCCCATTGAGTTGGGTATTATCACCTATATTGCCAGTAAGCGAACACTAGTTACATCCATGTTGAATGAGTAATTAGATCTGAATTTTATTTTATTTATTTTTTTTTTTTTTTGGGTTAAGGTCTTATCTTCGGTGAACTGAAATCTCTTTATTCCGATGGCTTATTCGAGTATATTATGGATCTTTGGAATATTGTCGACTTCATATCAAATATGTTTTATGTCACGTGGATATTGTGTAGAGCGACGGCGTGGATTATAGTGCACGTTAGTGAAATATTTGCTTTTTGATTTTATTTTCTAAGTATACACTAGGCGATAAATGAAAGTCAGTAATATAGTATTCACAATTATTTCCATGAAAAAAAAAAATTGTATTAATTATTAATGAAAACATAGTTCATTCTCTAATATTAATCATATATATTATAGTTTCACGCTCTATATAAAGTTCACAGAAATTCAAAAAATTATATCAACATTTTCAACTTTTTATTTAGAATTTCTAGAAAATTTTCATTTCAATTTTAGTCTTATGAAGTGCAAGTTTCAACCGGCTACCATCAGCAGGATAGTAGTAGGTTGAATAAGGAAGAGCTTCCCTGCTGAAGTCTAGAAAAAAAGTCTGATGAGGAGATGTGATGATCTCCGAAAGAGCTGCTACAACTTCTACCGGTTTGGCTCTGTTACTTTTTCCATTTTTCATAACAAACAAATAGTGATTTTTTTTGGGTTTTTTTCCTTGCTTGTTGTAACGGGTGATTTTTTAAGAGCTTGATAACTTTTTTTTTTAAAAAAACGCATAAAATTTGCAAAATCTCATCGGTTCTTTATTTGAA
>NW_023458558.1:46742412-46745352 GCF_013731165.1 Rhagoletis pomonella
ACTAAGCCGAAGGAAGCCCAAAAGAGTGATTGTGAGGTTTCGAAGAGGCTATGAAAAGATAGAGAATTTGTATGAAAAGATGCAAAAATTATTTCCAAATTTATTTTATTTTTTATTATCTTATCTTATTACATTAAACGAGCAATTCTTGTATAAAAATATATATATCCACAGGGTTCTCGGAAACGGCTCTAATGATTTTGATGAAATTTCGTAAATAGATATTATCTCCGAGAAGACTCATATAAGGTTGCCACTTTTTTGAAATTTTTACAAATTAATTACAACATCATAACATGGGCATCAAATGAAAGGTATTTTAAAAATCTCTAATTCGAAAATATTTTTAATACTGTTGCCACCATTTTGCACGGCATATTTATTGAATTTTTTGGTTAGAAAATAAAGTTACAACATTACTATTCATCGGTAATAAGAGAAAGGTTCTTAAACATTGTTTTCCCTCAATACAAAGTATTAGTGTAAGGTTGCCACTTATTTGTACACAATTTATCTAAAACATCGAAATATGAATATCAAGGGAAAGGTATTGTTGAAAACTTTTGTCTGAAAATATTTTCTATCAGAGTTGCCACGCTTTTATGTAATATAAGTTTTTACTTTGTTAATTTTAATCAGCTATTTCTTGGTATGTATACATAGGGTTGCCACCTAAAACTTAAACTAGAGTACTTTATAGATACCAAAATCTATTTTTTTTTAAACTTTCTTCCAAAATATTTTTTTAAAGCTATCTAAGTGACTAGTATTTGATACTCGAACCTTAAAAACATTAAGAAGTATGTGCACTCCAAGAAAAGCTCGGTCCACTTGGTACTATTATATAATATCTAATTCATTCATTTACTTTTGTTAAACTCTTTTTTTCTACTTCATTTATATAAATGTGCATTTATATTTTCTCTTACTTCGAAAAACGTCGCCAAATGGTGCAAGCCTTTTCCTGATCATCGAAATCCGCCACATCCGGATGCAAATGATAACACTTATTCTTCTCTAATTCCGCATAGTACCACAGCAGCTGGTTCAGTCCACAGCCGAAGGCAAACAAAACCAAAGTGTAGATAAAGAAGAATTTTATGATGTCGATTATCATGCGGCCCAAAGAAACTTGCAAGGGTCCCAAATGTGGATTAATGGAGAAGATATGGACCAATTTCAAGTAGGAGAAGACCATGGCGGCAGCAAACGCACCTTCGGATAGCAACATGGGATCGAAAGGATGCCAGTGTTCGCGGGGGAAGTAGGGATCAATGCCGCGGTACCATAAATCACGCTGAAACAAAAAAAAAGATAAAAAATAACTTGGTAAAAGAAGATGGTATGAATAGCAATGTGTGTGTAAACTATAAGCATGCCATAAAGTATAATTATTTTTGACATGTTTTCTTTGTTTTTAATATAATTGCTACAGTTTAAATATCATGTGTGATATTCCGTTTAAACAAATAATTTGGCTGAGACATTTAAGTAATAATTGAGATATCTTGATGAAACTTTGTAAGAGAGACTAGAAGAACATTTTTTTTTTAGAAGTTGGAAAAAATTTTCTGACCACTGTTTTGTAGCTACCATTAGGACACTATGTCATTGAATGACATGCTTTTCTTATGAATTAATTGACTTAAATTTTTTTGAACAAATGATACCGGTTTTTTCTTTGCTCCTTACATTTTTTGGCATGAGATTTTTCTCAGACTTTACTGCGGACTCAGAACTTTTCCTGACCGTTTGGGACTTCTCAATGGTTATTAGGATTTTTCCAATGTTTAAAGTTCCACTGTCCATTTTTACTTTAACAATGCTTTTTATGAATTTCTAAAATATTAACAACGAATATTACTGGCTGTTTTTCGCTAAAACATATGAATGAGGCAAATATTTCCTTATTTGGTTAAAAAAATGGGAATATTAATTAGTTTATTCTTTAACACTAGGGATGGCAAAGTCGACTTCGACTTTCGACCAAAATCGACTTTTTACTCCAGAAAATCGAGCTTTCGTGATCGAATTTCAGTTTATGAAGGTCGACTTAAGTCGGCTTTTCAATTTTCACTTTCGACTCTCGACTTTTTTTAATTCATTTGCACTGGCACCTCTTAAATTAAAGCGTTTCTTCTAACAATGCCGCGTAGTGGTGTTTTGGTCTTATTAAAAAAAATGCCAATAAAACTGAAGATAAATGTAAAAAAGGTGGTGGAGAAATGAGTTTGCATAACAGTACAATAACACAATCAAATCATTTGGGAGCATTATATAAAATTATTAAACAAATGCAAATTCCTCGAATTTAAAAACAATGCGAACTTTACAATCTTCAGTTAATAAAGAGGAAAGACATTTCATGGAAGAAAATTTTTTCCGTTTCTACAGACAGTCTTAGATCAAAATTTTAAACACCGATCAAGATGTTGCTGTTATTAAATTTCTACCAATACTCGCCACCTCTGTTCTATCGGAAAGGTTTTTCTGCCGTATAAGGCTTATAGCAACGATGTTTAGAAATCAAATTTCCGGAGACACTTAGGCCAAATCGCATTTATGCGAGGTTTGAACGCAAAATGATTCCGTTAGTTTCACTTTGAAATTCAAAATTTATATTAAGGTGTTCATTTGAATTACGCAATTTCACACTATCGTAATTTATGGCTGATTCTTAATATGCGAGCAACACAGAGGCTCCATAAAATTTGTATCGTTCATTAAATGTAATATTTATAACAAGGAATCTTCTCGCACAGTAAAAAATTTTCAAAAAGTGGTTCGCGATTACCAAATATCGATTCAAGATTTTGTTTAGAAATCTTCCGAAATGTTTTTTTTTTTTGTGAAAATTTAGAAATGTTTGAATTATACCGTGCAACTAAATAACGGGTGATTTTTTTGAGGTTAGGATTTTCATGCATTAGTATTTGACAG
>NW_023458558.1:46745452-46748470 GCF_013731165.1 Rhagoletis pomonella
CATAGTTCATTCTCTAATATTAATCATATATATTATAGTTTCACGCTTTATATAAAGTTCACAGAAATTCAAAAAATTATATCAACATTTTCAACTTTTTATTTAGAATTTCTAGAAAAGTTTCATTTCAATTTAAGTCTTATGAAGTGCAAGTTTCAACCGGCTACCATCAGCAGGATAGTAGTAGGTTGAATAAGGAAGAGCTTCCCTGCTGAAGTCTAGAAAAAAAATCTGATGAGGAGATGTGATGATCCCCGAAAGAGCTGCTACAACTTCTGCCGGTTTGGCTCTGTTACTTTTTCCATTTTTCATAACAAACAAATAGTGTTTTTTTTTGGGTTTTTTCTTGCTTGTTGTATTTAGTTGCACGGTATAATTTAAACATTTTTAAATTTTCACAAAAAAAAAACATTTCGGAAGATTTCTAAAAAAAATCTTGAATCGATATTTGGTAATCGCGAACCACTTTTTGAAAATTTTTTACCGTGCGACAAGATTCCTTGTTATAAATATTACATTTAATGAACGATACAAATTTTATGGAGCCTCTGTGTTGCTCACATATTAAGAATCAGCCATAAATAATGACAGTGTGAAAATGCTTTTATTCAAATGTACACTTTAATATAAATTTTGAATTTCTAAGTAAAACTAACGGAATCATTTTGCGTTCATACCTCGCATAAATGCGATGCTATAAGCCTTATACGGCAGAAAAGCCTTTCCGATAGAACTGAGGTGGCGAGTATTGGTAGAAATTTAATAACAGCAACATCTTGATCGGTGTTTATGTATACTCATGGAAAAAATTGTCTTGCATGAAATGTCTTACCTCTTTATTAACTGAAGATTTTGAAGGTCGCATTGTTTTTAAATTCGAGGAATTTTCTTTCGTATAATAATTTTATATGATGCTCCTAAATGATTTGACAGTGTTGTTGTACTGTTACTAAAATTCATTTCTCCACCACCTTTTTCACATTTAACTTTAGTTTTTTGGCATTTTTTTTAATAAGACCAAAACACCACTCCGCGGCATTGTTAGAAGAAACGCTTTAATTAAAGAGGCGCTAGTGCAAATAAACTGAAATTCGATCACGAAAGTTCGACATTCAGAAGTAAAAAGTCGATTTTGGTCGAAAGTCGAAGTCGACTTTGCAATCCCTAGAGTTAAAGAATAAACAAATTAAAATTCCCATTTCTTAATCAAATAAGGAAATATTCGCCTCATTCATTTGTTTTCGCGGAAAACAGCCAGTAATTTTAGCTGTTAATTTTTTAGAAATTCATAAAAAGCATAGTAAAAGTAAAAATGGACAGTGGAACTTTAAGCATGCGAAAAATCCTAATAACCATTGAGAATTCCCAAACGGTCAGGAAAATTTCTGAGTCCTCAGTAAAGTTCGAGAAAAATCTCAAGCCTAAAAATATAAGGAGCAAAAAAAACCGGTATCATTTGTTCAAAAATATTTAAGTCAATTAATTTAATTCAATGACATAGTGTCCTAATGGTAGCTACAAAACAGTGGTGAGACAATTTTTTCCAACATCTAAAAATATTTGTTCTTCTAGTATCTTTTACAAAGTTTCATCGAAATACCTCAATTATTACTTAAATGTCTCAGCCAAATTATTTATTTAACCGGAATATCACAAGGAGCGGAATTATTGATTTTTAAACTGTAGCAATTATATTAAAAACAAAGAAAACATGTCAAAAATAATTATACTTTAAGGGCCGTTTGCACCATGTCTAGTTAACGCTAACTGGAGGTACATCCTTCAGTTAAGCACGTTAACTGCTTTATCGATCACATGTTATATGATGGGTGTCGATAACGTCGATAAAGATGTTTAACTGGGAGTTAGAATTAACTAGACATGGTGCAAACGGCCCTAAGTCGTATGGCATGCTTATCGTTTAAACACACATTGCTATTCATACCAATTTCTTTTACCAAGTTATTTTTTATCTTTTTTTTTTGTTTCAGCGCGATTTATGGTATCGCGGCATTGATCCCTACTTCCCCCGCGAACACTGGCATCCTTTCGATCCCATGTTGCTATCCGAAGGTGCGTTTGCTGCCGCTATGGTCTTCTCCTACTTGAAATTGGTCCATATCTTCTCCATTAATCCACATTTGGGACCCTTGCAAGTTTCTTTGGGCCGCATGATAATCGACATTATAAAATTCTTCTTTATCTACACTTTGGTTTTGTTTGCCTTCGGCTGTGGACTGAACCAGCTGCTGTGGTACTATGCGGAATTAGAGAAGAATAAATGTTATCATTTGCATCCGGATGTGGCGGATTTCGATGATCAGGAAAAGGCTTGCACCATTTGGCGACGTTTTTCGAAGTAAGAGAAGATATAAATGCATTAAAATATAAATGAAGTAGAAAAAAGAGTTTAGCAAAAGTAAACGAATAAATTAGATATTATATAATAGTACCAAGTGGACCGAGCTTTTCTCGGAGTGCACATACTTCTTAATGTTTTTAAGGTTCGAGTATCAAATACTAGTCACTTAGATAGCTTTAAAAAAATATTTTGGAAGAAAATTAAAAAAAAATAGATTTTGGTATCTATAAAGAACTCTAGTTTAAGTTTTAGGTGGCAACCCTATGTATACATACCAAAAAATAGCTGATTAAAATTAACAAAATAAAAACTTATATTACATAAAAGCGTGACAACTCTGATCGAAAATATTTTCAGACAAAAGTTTTCAACAATACCTTTCCCTTGATATTCATATTTCGATGTTTTAGATAAATTGTGTAGAACCGAAAATAAGTAGCAACCTTACACTAATACTTTGTATTGAGGGAAAACAATGTTTAAGTACCTTTCTCTTATTATCGATGAATAGTAATATAGTAGTATAGTAATAAGATAAGATTATAAGAAAATATATATTTGCAAATAATTTTTACATCTTTTCATACATATTCTCTATCTTTTCATAGTCTCTTCGAAACCTCACAATCACTCTTTTGGGCTTCCTTCGGCTTAGT
>NW_023458558.1:46748570-46751233 GCF_013731165.1 Rhagoletis pomonella
TGTACTGAAAACGTTTACGTTGACATTAAGAAACGGCCGCAAGATTTTATTTTTTAATTTTTTTAATCATTATCTCTTTCTATTTAGCAAGGTGTCGAAAAACGTGTTTCTGCAAAAATGTAAAGTTTGTTTGATTGGGGAAATTTTCGTTTGGGGCAATGAAAAAAAGCCCCAGAAATGGGCGTGATAGTTTAAGGACTAAAGTTAACAAAACACAGATTTACGCAGAATATGCATCAATAACATGCTATAGTTTAAGTAATGTTGAAGTTATAAGCGTTGCAGTAAAGGATTATTTTCGAAAATGGACTTTATATATTTTTGGGAAATGCCGAAAAATCTTTTTAGTAAGTTTTCAAGACCATGGGTTTTTTTTTTAGTTTATTTCTTGCCTAATTTGATATATAACAGATTTTAAAATAAAAACATTTTTAGGCGCCGGGGCCACTCGTTCGTAAATTATGGTTTATGGTTTTTGTGCTACACATCCCCTAAATTTAAACTATATGTTTAAATTATGTACACATAGGATACATGTGATTTACGTAGGTTCTCACTAAAAACGTTCCTGTAAATATAATAATAATCTTGCTTTTTTTACTTATGGAAAAAACTTTAAGGCATTTTTTTTTTGCTTTTCCAATTTCTGCGAATTGTGGACTTGAATTTTTGGAAGCACTTTATTTTCCAGATATTTAGAATTCCTTTCTTTAACTTGCCAATAAAGTTTTTTGCATTGTTTCACTTACTTACAAAGTAAAGTTTTTACACTTTGTTTTTATTTAAATTTTTACTTTTATTTTTCGTTATTGTTCATTGTGCAGTTCAGAAGTTTTTATTTCACCAAATAACTTTTAAACTCTTTTTTGTGCCACCTTTAAAACTCAAGTCAGTTTTGCGCACTTACCAGCTTCGGAAAATCCAGCTAAAGCCACGACAACAACAGTCGAACAAATGATAAAGTCCAAACAGTAGAAAGACTTCATTTTGATAAAATCCTTTGTTGTATAACAAAACTACCCGACAGCGTTAAAAAAGTAAAAAAATAAAAAAAATAAACGAAACTTTGAATTACAGTTGTTGCTTTTTTAAGCAGAAAAAATATCGGAATATTTAAAAATAACCGTCGCTAATTTGACCACCAACAAAGAGCACTGAGCGAATGTGATTGTATTTCTAGCTGAGTGAAAGTGTAAATGAATGGTAATGACAAGCGGTGCCGAGCAATCACAAATAGTCACAAGTTCTCACTCTGCTTACTGGTTACTTTGCTTGTGTTTGGCTGTTCGCGTACTTCGTCTTACCACGTTCACCGAAATTATGTTTGATAGCTGTGAAAACGCATGTCCTTTTATAGGAAAAAGACAAAAGCCATCGCCGGCAGGCTAATGGCAAAGCAACAAAGCGCATCAATGTGGCAACATAACTACAAATACAACTGCGGCAGCAACATTGGCACCAGTATCTACAAACGAACAGCGGTGGGGGCGTTAAGGGTGGCAGCAGCGGCTAGGAGCCCACGCATAGCGGAACTTACTTACCACTAACACCAATAGCCATTGATGGGATATGTGAGCAACATCACCACTACACTACACCTATTTACTTGAAAGGGAACACATTGTGGGCGACGGGTGCCCTTACTGGGGTGTCGTGTGTCGGGTGTGTGCGTGTATATATATGTATATGTTCAAGCACACATTTCACTGAGAAAGTGCTACAGCTAAAGCGTATGTAAATATTCAAAAGAAATTGTAAAACAAATTTTTTTTTAAATAATTTTATTTCACACAAATCTACAAATTCTGTATTTTTATATATGATTTTAAAACGAAATATTCGCAAAACCAAAACGAAAAGTGTAGGATTGTTTATTTTTTTTTATTAAGGAATATAACTGAAAATTGATAAAATTACGCTGAAAATGTTCATTTTCAAAACTAAAGCGAAACGTTTTAAAAATTTTTTAATGAAAATTCTTTTGTGACAAACTGGCACTTTTAAAATAAAACCGCAAACTTGATTACTGCAAATGTAATATGAAATCGTTTTAAAAATAAAATAAGATTTGTTAACCTTTACAAATTTGCTTATCATGAAAATGTTTTCAATTGTTTGAATTATTGGTCGAAAATAAAAATATTGTGCAAATAGAGAAGTTACGTAATGTTCCTCATGTATAAAAAGTTAACTTAAGGTCTGGCTTGATTTTAAGTAGGTACAAATTCCTCTTCTCAAAATATGCAGGAATAAATCACAACCTAAAACGTTCCATACAATTCTGAAAACGAAAAATTTTCTGTGCAGACATGTATCGATTGTCCCAGCAAAAAATACAAATACCTCAGAAATGAATGTGGAATCAAAAAAAAATGAAAAATCGCTTCTCCTTTCCCTTCTACAAGGCATTACTTTAGCATGATATGCTCATGACGGTAAATAATTACATACGACTTTGCATTCCCCGTAATGGTTTAAAGAAGGGAAATACAGTATATATATCGTCCCCTAAGGGTAAAAGGGTGCTAAGTCAATTTTTTTGGAATTTTTTCAGGAGAGGCGAAAAATCTATTTAGTTTCGTATTACCTGCCAAACAACTTCATTTAGAAAAAAAGTGGAATAATACCTTTTCACCTTTAGGCAGCGATATGTATGTACATAC
>NW_023458558.1:46751333-46753924 GCF_013731165.1 Rhagoletis pomonella
GTATGTACATACATATCGCTGCCTAAAGGTGAAAAGGTATTATTCCATTTTTTTTTTCTAAATTAAGTTTTTGGCAGGTAATACGAAACTAAATAGATCTTTCGCCTATCCTGAAAAAATTCCAAAAAATTGACTTAGCACCCTTTTACCCTTAGGGGACGATATATATACTTTATTTCCCTTCTTTAAACCATTACGGAGAATACAAACAAACATTACGTAACTTCTCTATTTGCACAATATTTTTATTTTCGAATAATAATTGAAAACATTTTTATGATAAATTGAAATTTGTAAAGGTTAACAAAACTTGTTTTAATTTTAAAACGTTTTCATATTACATTTGCAGTAATCAAGTTTGCGGTTTTATTTTAAAAGTGCCAGTTTATCACAAAAGAATTTTCATTAAACAATTTTTAAAACGTTTCGCTTTAGTTTTGAAAATGAACATTTTCAGCGTAATTTTATCAATTTTCAGTTATTTTCCTTAAAAAAAAAAATAAACAATCCTACACTTTTCGTTTTGGGTTTGCGAATATTTCGTTTTAAAATCATATATAAAAATACATAATTTGTAGATTTGTGTGAAATAAAATTAAAAAAAAAAATGTTGTTTTACAATTTCTTTTGAATATTTACATACGCTTTAGCTGTAGCACTTTCTCAGTGAAATGTGTGCTTGAACATATACATATACACGCACACACCCGACACACGACACCCCAGTAAGGGCACCCGTCGCCCACAATGTGTTCCCCTACAAGACAGCTGAGTATCATATGAGTACTCATATTATCATTATCCCTAATCACAAAAGTGCTTATCAAAGTCCTCATTTTCGTTCAGGCCATGGGAAAAAATTGAGTACTTTCCCCTCAATGTTGTCATCAGAAAGTCCTCAGTACTAATAGTCAAACTACTCATTTATGCCGTACTACAAAAACAAAAGTGTAAATGTGTGAGAATTTTTGCCTAAAGTGCTCAGCAATGTCTTGTAGGGTCCCTTTCAAGTAAATAGGTGTAGTGTAGTGGTGATGTTGCTCACATATCCCATCAATGGCTATTGGTGTTAGTGGTAAGTAAGTTCCGCTATGCGTGGGCTCCTAGCCGCTGCTGCCACCCTTAACGCCCCCACCGCTGTTCGTTTGTAGATACTGGTGCCAATGTTGCTGCCGCAGTTGTATTTGTAGTTATGTTGCCACATTGATGCGCTTTGTTGCTTTGCCATTAGCCTGCCGGCGATGGCTTTTGTCTTTTTCCTATAAAAGGACATGCGTTTTCACAGCTATCAAGCATAATTTCGGTGAACGTGGTAAGACGAAGTACGCGAACAGCCAAACACAAGCAAAGCAACCAGTAAGCAGAGTGAGAACTTGTGACAATTTGTGATTGCTCGGCACCGCTTGTCATTACCATTCATTTACACTTTCACTCAGCTAGAAATACAATCACATTCGCTCAGTGCTCTTTGTTGGTGGTCAAATTAGCGACGGTTATTTTTAAATATTCCGATATTTTTTCTGCTTAAAAAAGCTACAACTGTTATTCAAAGTTTCGTTAATTTTTTTTTTTGTTTTACTTTTTTAACGCTGTCGGGTAGTTTTGTTATACAATAAAGGATTTTATCAAAATGAAGTCTTTCTACTGTTTGGACTTTATCATTTGTTCGACTGTTGTTGTCGTGGCTTTAGCTGGATTTTCCGAAGCTGGTAAGTGCGCAAAACTAACTTGAGTTTTAAAGGTGGCACAAAAAAGAGTTTAAAAGTTATTTGGTGAAATAAAAACATCTGAACTGCACAATGAACAATAACTAAAAATAAAAGTAAAAGTTAAAATAAAAACTAAGTGTAAAAACTTTACTTTGTAAGTAAGTGAAACAATGCAAAAAACTTTATTGGCAATTTAAAGAAAGGAATTCTAAATATCTGGAAAATAAAGTGCTTCCAAAAATTCAAGTCCACAGAAATTGGAAAAGCAAGAAAAAATGCCTTAAAGTTTTTTCCATAAGTAAAAAAAAGCAAGATTATTATTATATTTACAGGAACGTTTTTAATGAGAACCTACGTAAATCACATGTACCCTTAAGATATATGTTAAATTTAGGGGATGTGTAGCGCAAAAACCAAAAACCCTAATTTACGAACGCGTGGCCCCGGCGCTTAAAAATGTTTTTATTTTAAAATCTGTTATATATCAAATTAGGCAAGAAATAAACCAAAAAAAAACCCATGGTCTTGAAAACTTACTAAGAAGATTTTTCGGCATTTCCCAAAAATATATAAAGTCCATTCTCGAAAATAATCCTTTACTGCAACGCTCATATCTTCAACATTACTTAAACTATAGCATGTTATTGATGCATATTCTGCGTAAATCTGTGTTTTGTTAACTTTAGTCTCTAAACTACCACGCCCAATTCTAGGTTTTTTTTAGTTGCCCTTAACGAAATTTTTCCCAATCAAACAAACTTTACATTTTTGCAGAAACACGTTTTTCGACACCTTGCTAAATAGAAAGAGATAATGATTAAAAAATTAAATAATTAAATCTTGCGGCCGTTTCTTAATGTCAACGTAAACGTTTTCAGTACA
>NW_023458558.1:46754024-46782783 GCF_013731165.1 Rhagoletis pomonella
AAATCTTGCGGCCGTTTCTTAATGTCAACGTAAACGTTTTCAGTACAAAAGAGCAGATGTTTTTAAACTAATACTTAGGACGGATATTCGGATTCATCAAAAAACCTGAAGAGGTACATATTCTTGTGGTCAGCTGGTTAAGTTAGGTGACATTTTAACAAGTGGCTTCATTTCTTTCGTTTGTTTAATGTTTATTACTTTTTTATAAAAGTCTAGCGCATTATATAACCAGCACCTCACAAATCCACATTTCAAACTTTGTACAAAAATTAAAAAAAATTCAACAAACTTTACGAATTACACCCAAAAATTTCCAACTTTTTATTCAGTTTTTTTTTTTAATTGTAATTATGTAGCCGATTAAATTTCAGTAGGACAAAGCGCAAATTTCAAGACGTTAGAAAATCGCAATGATTTTTAATAATTTTTTGTCTCGCGGTGTTGTCCATTTCTTTTTTTTTTTTTATATGGAAGAAAATGCCTAGCACGGTCGCAAAAAAATTTTTACAGGAAAATTCCGACTGACTTTTATATTTGTAGTTATAAAATACTTTCATGAGTAAGAGTTTTATTTTTTATAAAAAAAAATATGAAACCTTGTGCAATATTTAAAAAAAAAATCTTCATTTTGTTTCAAAAAAAGAGGCACCTACTACTTTACGCCGCCTTCGAACAGCCAATGGATTTTATGAGAAGGTTTTTCATGACGGAAATACACTTAGAGGTTGGCCATTGCCTGCCGTGGGGCGAGCGGTGTTAAGAAAAAACAAATTCTCAATATTTTTGAGACATTTCTTTGACCAGGGCACGAATCCAGGTGATTTGGATTGGTAGAACGCACCTCTGAGCCTTCGGCTACAGTGGCCAACAAAACATAAAAGTCAGAAAAAACAAGCTGGCAAGCGCAACGCTCAGCACTATTATGTAGGTATAGCACTCGGTACGGCAATCATACCAACTTAAATAATTGCCTCTCGGTCATGCTATTTATAGAACTTTTCTACCGGTAAATTTTGTTACCGGTAAATAAATTTACTTTAAATTTGTAAACCCCTTTCGCATTTTCCCGTGAAATGTGCAACACCAGAATTTCAGCAAAACTTAATTGCTGAAAAAATTAAAACGCTACCGGGGTAAATAGAATTTCGGTAGCAAGAAGTGGCGACAATTGTCGGTAACAAAATTTTCTTGCTAAAAAATTTTCGGTTACAAGCAGAAAAGGCCTGTAGGAAGCTCTACCTTAAGGTATCAGGGCACGGTGGCATAGTGGGAAGATAGAAGGCAGAGGCACTTGCAGGAAGTAGGGCTTTACCAGCCAGGAGGGCACAGGCGTGCTGCTCGCTTCTTACAAGCCCATATTAAGAGCACATTTCCTTAAAAAAGTAGGTAAAGGGTGCATGCATATTCAAACTTTGTGTACATCCGAATTCATTTGACATAATTGGGAGAAATTCTCACTCTCAATTTAGCCGAAATGTCAATGGTCGTTGGGCAACAAGCAGGACATTTATGGAAAAGAAGGCATGCCCCACGCAATTTTTCTGTGTGAAATTAATATCAGCTAAAATATTCCATTATTTTATTGTAAAAAGATGGCAAACGTCAAAAAGTGTAAAGGCAGTAAATAAAATGTGAAAACATGACTTGGCTTTTGTAAAACAGGCTTTTCCGCTTTTTTCTATGTTCATGTGTTTACATGTTACATGAGTACTACACTCAACAACTTTGTCCAATTAGCTTGGTTTTGACACAAGTTATTTTCTTGCCATAACCAACCTTCTCCCCTTAAAATGAGCATAATAAAATAAGTATGGTCACATTTACATAAATGGTTTCTTTCAGCGATTAATTATGGTATTATCGAAATTCATAAATTAAAAAAAGAAAAATATTTACTACATGTATCGCAGAAATGCCTTGAGGACAGATTCCTAAAGCAGCTACTCTTCATGAAATACCAAATTTTCACTTAAGGTTTCAGTATTCCCAAATTCTCCACCGATATTATTTATATTCAGAATGCAGATGCTGCTTTGTGATACATTTACCAAAAATCGCTGGTTAAAAGAAAATAATACGAATATTTTTGAAACCAATTTGTGAAAAGTTTGTTCAATGCTCTATTCACGTTGAGCAAAAAATTTCGAAATTTCAATCCGTAAATTCTCTCAAGGATTTGCGTTTTTGCGAAGGCTGCTCATCAATGGTCTTTGCGAATCGGCGCAAGTATCTTTGTAACATAGCCATAGCTACGCTACAGGACATGAAATGTAATCCAAATTGGTGCTGCCATTTTCACTAGTTATCACTATAATTGGACGACTTTTTACCACCAAAAAATTTAGGCTAAGCCATTTTTAGCGAATGAAAGAACAGAACCGCTAGTTTTGGAGAAAGCTAAAAAAAGTCGTATTTTGCATTTTAGCGATGGCGAAAGTTAGAATCCGGCTGCTGTTCGACACTAAATATTCAAATCTAAATATTTTAGCATCCTTTCCAAATTGTTTTCCATAATTTTCGTCTTTCTTTGATAAATAATTGCTAAAAGGATGCGTTTTTTCTTCAAAGAGTTTCATGGAACTTTCAAAAATATGAACAGCACTAAATTTTTTTCAACATGGCTGACAACCGAAAAAGACATTTCTCTTTTCGAACATCCAATCTGCCTAACTTCAAACAACTCTCCTTTTGTAATAGCATGATAGCCCAGAAAAAAACCGTTTTTCTTTAAAACGGCTGGAAACGGCGGTTTAAGTAAAATAAAATCAACTCACTACATCTTAATTTATCAATTTCCTTTTCTATTTTGTTTGCCGAAAGTTAAAAAAATTATAAAAGCTTACATAAAATGGTAAATTGAAATTAATACGAAAATTTTTGAGGTTATGCAAATGAGTTTGTTTTTTTTTTTGCAAACAAATGATAAAAAGTCGCTTTTTAAATTGGGACATAGGTTCTCACTTACAGTTTTGTTTTCCAATTAAAATTTTCCTTGAATTATTCGAGCTTTAAAAAAAAAAAATGCACTTGAAACTTAAAAATTAAACCCGTATCCTCTAATTAGAGCACATAAGCCGGGAACGTGAAGATTGAGTCCTTTTATGCTCCAGAATACTATACAAGTTGCCCGGTACACATCAGCTATCAAAGCTTTACCAATTCATACAATTGGTATACAAAAAGACACATGAAAAGACACATAGTATATTCGCCATGTTTGGAAAGTTTGGTTATCTATTACACTGAACATATTCTACTTACCATGCTTATTAATTGCATAATGAAATCTCCAAAAACGTAAATTTTGAGTTACATCTCTGTATTATTAAACGTGCAATATAACAATTCAACAAGTATTGGAGCCGAGAATAACCAAAATTTGACATGTATCATTAACAAATAAAGCATCTAAATGCTACTTATGTATATCCATCTACATACACTCAGACATGTACATATGTAGGTATTAGAAAACATTAATCACGCTAAAGGCAACAACTACTGATTTTCACTGTGATCACCAACAGCGCACCCCATCGGTTAACCACTGCGTATAAGCAACTCAGCAGCCTTCGCCACTTTCTTTTCTATGTGCTATGATGGCCAATAAGGAAACGAACTGGGTCGTGGTTGATGTTTGCAATACGCTTTGTCTTGCTTACTTGCTTACTTACTTATGCTACAAATAGCTTACAATGTCTCTATTTTCACCATTTTTCCTTTTTTTTTTAAATTTGTGTTGTGTGTCCATGCTGATGCGAATATCCTTGCCATTCTGGCAGTTGTTGTTGTTCGTTCATAGTGTTCGTGCTGGTAATTTGTTTAAATTTAGTGTTTAATTTGCATAGATTCCCCATCGAAAGCAGGTTAAGCTTAGTAAATTGTTTGAAATGTGCCAGCTGTGAGAATCATTTGCGTTGGCATCTCTGCTTAAGGAACTCTACCTGATAGAGCAGACGGACATATATACATACATATGTACTAGAGAAGAGCAGGAGTGGCTATTTTTGTGACGGTAAATCAATGATGTACAGAGAGAGGTTTTTATTCAATTTGCGCTCGTATACAATCTGCTTGGAAACCCCGAACAAGTGAAACTAGATCCTTGTCTCCAAAAACGTACCAGTTCTCACTAGATCTCCGCCAGTTCAAAAGCAGTGAAATGTGGTACATTTAAAAAACTATTTTATTTCACCTTTTAAAACTAAATACATTTCGCTTGCTAAGAGTGATAAGATGCTGCTAAGACCACTTTTTCTAAAAATTATATTTTGATGCAAAAGGCAAAAACGATTAGAAATGAATCGTTTTATAAAAGACTCACAAATTTTCTAATAGGCAGCATACTCAGTGCGTCTGACTCGCTAGTCGGTTTGGATGTATTTGTGGAAATAAATATGTATTAGTTACACCGACATGACTCCTGGACTGACTCTGAACGATTCAACTGTGTGTAGTCGAAGACGAGTCAACCGTACACAAATGACTCTTGAGTCAGACGCACCGTGTATGCCGCCTATAAGTCTAAAATATTTAGTCACAGAAAATGTGAATACAAAATTTTTATTAGAAATCTAAAATCTCAGTTATGCATCCGGCGTATTTGTAATTCGTATTTTTATCGCTGCGAGTTTTAAAAACTTGAAACAACAAACCCTAAAAGCTTTTTTCGCCAAACTTTAAATTCATAAGCTCACAATAGAGAAAATACCGAATCTTCAATAATCGATGACAAACAACCAAGCCAGCAAGAAGCACAAAACAAAAAGTGTTCCACCGTCCCATCACCTTCAAGGCAGGATGGGCAAATGGGGTTGTCACTTACGCCTATCGCAGTCAGATGTTTGCGCAACATGAAGTGAACAGTCAGCAGTCGAACAAGTTGTATGCAATCCCGTCTATCAATGAGAGCAAAAAACTAAATAGACCTCTGAGATTGAAGGCAACTTCAGTTTTGTCCACCTGCATCCCCACGATGGCTCCCAGTCAGATGGCTGAGCGAAGTATTCAACCATTTTCTGATGGTGGCTTCGATGTCCAAGGTAGGGAGTGCTGTAGCTCGTTGCGGATCGAGGAATGCCTGGTCTAATCCAACTGTTGCCAAATGGTCAGTTGTCTCATAACCAAGTACTCCCGAGTAACCTGTCACCCAGAGTAAAGCAAGCTCTTCATGTTTACCGACCTAATTTTATAGACACTTGCATTTCCGAACCAGTACTTACTTAGAGGGCTGGCCAATGCCTTAAGTGCAGCTTGGCTATCCCTGCAGACACGTTAACTCCCTGCCCTCATCCACCTCTTTTCCACCACGTAGTCCATGGCTTTGAGGATTTCATATAGCTCAACCTGGGAGACCGAAGCATATTCGCCAAGAGAAAAGTAAAGCTTATTACTCTTAACTTCGAAAAAGTCCCTAGATCCTGACCCAGAGTCAGTTTTGGAGCCATCAGTAATGTGTGAGTCCTGGCTCAGTGCTGGAATTAAACCAGCATTCAGCCTCAGGGGACTCAACATTATAAGAATCTCTTCAACAAAGGTAATGGTGGCGTACTATCCTATGGCACTGAATAAACACTGAAGGATCGACTCTCTGCCACCGGCAATGTCCAACTCGCCCGCACGCAGTATTATTTAAACATCCATTTCTTTTTAGTCTGCAGATGGGTTTTAAGGCGTCCACACGTATGAAGACACAAAGTGACGGTAAGTGCAAAGTGCGTCAAGACCACTATAGACGACTCAAAAAATTTTAATTAATTTTAGTGGACCCTCACTTACAACTCGTTCACCCCCATATTTTTTTTTCACGCCAACGACACGCGTCGTGTCTCCCGTGGACCCCTGGGGAATCACTGCCTTAGATGAAGCATACATATGTATCTTTGGAATACATCTGCAAGACATCAGACAGTCTTACTAGCACTCATGTGTTACATATTTAATAGCATCAAAAATGGTATATGATTGCTGCGGCATACTAAACTCTCTTAGGGCCGGTTGTACAATGTCTGGTTATCACTACCTCCCAATTAAACATCATTATCGACGTTTTCGACATAATGCATGTAACATGTGATTGACAAAGCAGTCGTTGTTTTAACGGGAGCTTCTACCTCTGATTTGTGTTAACCAGACATTGAACAACCGGATGTTATAACCAAGAATACGATACTACTGGGCTGGGGGCATAAAGAATAAGAATCCATGGCCGGAGGGATTTTGTTGGCAGGCCAAAAAAGACACACAAGAAAAGACACACAAGAAGGCAACTGGGTAGACAAAAAAATTAGCAAGCATTGGATTGAATACCCTGCAAACTGCAAAAATTTTATTTTTCAGTAATATGAGAATGAAGGACCTATAAAAAGTATATGCAGTCTTTTACGTGATGCTACTTTTTTAGTAAAAGAATATTAAAAGGGCGTGTCTTGGGCTGTTGCCGTTTCGATTACTTTTTTTAAATATCAGTTAGGCTACTCTGGCCCTCATGGCTTTATATGTAGTTGGGCTTCCTCTCTTCTGGACCACTCTAATGTGCATATGTACACATATTTGGGGTATTAATAAGGCACTCTTATTTCGTATTGTTTAATATCGTAGACTTTTTTCTGTCCAAAAACATGTAATAGGGCGTCCGAAAGGTATCGTAATAGTCATATTTTCCGATTTTTTCAGCTATACATATTAGAGAAAAATTTAGTTGAAGAACACTTTCTTTTTTTAGCTCACAAAAGAGGAAATCAAAATTGATTTCACATGAATTGAGTTTTAGTGAGGAGCACAATGGAAATTTTATTCCTCCACAAGGAATTCTGGCGAACACTCTCTTAAAATACATTACTAAAAAAAAATTAAGGGCGATCTAAAAAAAGTAAATTAAAGCCAAATAAACCGGCTATCTGATCTATATGGCGGCTCACTGAAAACATTTTTTTACGTCCGTGGACCAAAAAATAAATAAACAACTTGCAAAGTATTGCACTGGAACCTTAGCGCCTAAAAATGTTTAGCCACGAAGTCTGAAAATTATAAATGTGAAAATAAGAATTTTAGAGCTTCAAAGCTTTTGTAAATTTTCAACACGACAATTTTTCACCGATTACAGCCTTGCAAAAATCAGCGAAAAATTTGGAATTTTTTTTTTTGTTCGCCTTAATTTTTTGGGCCTGCATAGATAGGTAAAGCCTAGCCAAATTTTTTTATTTTTTTTTTGTACTATCGAAACCAGATAAAAGTTGGTGGACCCCCATTTACCGCTTGTGAAACCCCATTTTTTTAGGCCAACGTAGACGTCCGTAGAGTCTCCCGTGTACACCTGAGAGTTCAATTGCACCACTTTGGTAATCACTGATTTGAAACAATGCAATGAATATTTCAAGCATTCGCCTTTTGGTAACCATGACAGACACAGCATGCTAGAGAAGAGAGAAATTCTTCCCATCTCTACATCTAACGCTGACAATTAATTTCCAGCCGATTGATGGCAATGTTTTAAAAACTCCCAGTACGCCACCTGAAATGAATACGCACCGCTTCTGCTAATATATTTGCATAACCAAAATATCTACTGTGTTTTTATGAACTTACACACAAGCATACAAAGTTGAATAAAATGCAAATAATTTGAACGCATTTGTTTATTTATCTTTAAAATCAAATTCGAACTCGTTGCAAAGTATTCCCGGAAATTTTTGAATTTCATTTATTTAACATTTAAATACAACAACAATGTCTATAATGCGTAGTTAAGAAAGCCACACATATCTATGTATGTATGTATGTGTACATGTTTGAAAGTATGTATCTGTTCTCGATTACAGAATTGGATCAAAAAAAACCGTCGCACCGCTGGTGGACCATCCGGACTCATAGCCTTCCCCCGCGTCGGGCGCAGCGATCCAAACCTGGTCAATAATTTGCATGAAGCTGACATCTCAGCGCTCAGCGACGGCATGTATCCCGCCTCGTTGGAAGACTATGAAGGTAAATACATACATACATACTTATACATATATGTACATACAAATATATATAGTTGCTAATGCAAATTAATGAGTACGGCAGTGTGAGCCTGCGTGTGTGGTTGTTTTTTGTTTGAGTTATTGCTAAATTTCTAATTGATTTGACTTTTTTTTTATTTCTGTTCAACAGTTGAATATCCGAAAAGTGAAATAAAACGCGCCAGCTTGATTGCCTTCCCACGGGTGGGACGCACCGATGCGGAGTTAAGAAAATGGGCGCGTATTATGGCATTGCAGCAAGCCCTGAACAAGGGCACTGGTCCCAGCGCTACTTCAGGCCTATGGTTCGGCCCACGTTTGGGTAAGCGTAGCGTTGATGCACAAGTAAAACAGCAACAACAACAACACAATTCAAAGGCCAGTGGCCAGAAAGAGCTTTATTAGGCTAAAGGATAGCAACAAAAAGAACAACACTAATGACGATGACGACACTCTGCGGAACCCACTTGGATAAACGAATTTTATGTATCTACTGGAACAATGCAAACTGTAAAATTATATGGTATTTAAGATAAAATAAAATTAGTTTTTTTAGGTAAGAATAAAAAAATCTATTAAAAACTTAACGGACGAAAAGTGGCACAAGAATTTTATTAATAATTAAAATACAAAATATTTTAGCTAGAAAACGTTTGCGATAGGAAAATGTACAGGATGCGTAAAAAGCGTTTGAACTAAAAGTAATCAAATAAAAAAAAAATATTAAGATAACAGTTTTCGAATTTGTTGATTTTGCAAAATATGTGCCCTCAATTTCTTCCACTATTTATTTATTTGTTGTACAAAAAAAACCAATTCGGATTTACCGGTGTATATGTATACGTTTTGAGTGTTCAACGTACCTAACTAAAAATAAATATTTAAACTACAAAAACAAGATTACAAGTTCATGCCAATTGCATTAGTGTTGCTTTTGTTTTCGTTACTTTTTCTTCAAATGGGCTGGTGAGGGCTTTCATTGTTATGCAAAGGCAACGACGACAAGCAGATTTAGGTACTATGTAAAACTGATACGAAAATACAAAATTAAATATATATGTATGTATATGTGTATACATATGTACGCACAAGCATCCCTCTCCGCTACACCTGTATTTTCAACTGCTGACGCACACACACACCCACGAAAGCACACACACGCGAGAAATGCATAACAATGAAAGTCCTTTGAAAATTAACACAACTACATGCATATTTATGTATGTATATGTATGTATATACAACAACAACAACAATTACTAAAACAAAATGGCACACTTTTGCAATGGCTATGAATACAAATACATAGTGGCAACAACGACTGCAACTTCAACTACGGCTTCGTCAAGATAAGCTTGATAAAGAAAATATTAGAAAAGAAAAAAAAAATACAAATAAATAAATTTAAATCGAAAATCGAATGTGTTTCAAAGCAGAAATTATTATATTTAATATATGTACATATGTACGCAAATGCCTAATAAGAATTATACAAAAAACAAATTAAATTAATATGCACACAACAAAAAAGCAAAAAATCTTGACTATACAGGCCTGTTCTGCACATCGCTAAATTTGAAATCGGTGCGATTTGCTAAATATTTTTCAATGTACATACATACGTTATGAAAGTAATAAATATTTTAAATGGAAACTGCTACAAACACATCAATTACGTCACATTCACCGTTTAGAAATCACCAAAAAATGTTTTGTAAATTGCATCGATTTAGAATCGTACGATTTGCAAAACATGCCGGATATTTACACATTTGTACACACATACATTCATAATATGTGCTCACAAAACAGTATTTTGCCTTGCATTGGCGAGAAGATGGCACAAAGTGTAACGAAATTATATTTTTAAATAATGTAAATCAGTGTTATTGTAATTGTTACTTTTTGACATGATAAATTAAAATATACGTATATTGAATTTTACTGCAACTAATAAAAAAACAAACACGCACAACGGTGCAAAATTTATTGAATGCATTTTCTTCACTGTGAATGTGAAGTATTGCACATTCATCCAAAAAAATGATTACGCCTGGGTCACACTACAGAAGTAAAACTTGCTATTAAGCTTAATATTAAACTTACACTTCGTCTTCGCTATCATATTCGTATTCTTACTCGTCTTCTTTTTATCTTTTGAATTTGTGTTCGTATTCGTATTCATATTCATCTCGGCTTTTGCCTTCATATTATTTTTCGAATTCGTATTCATATTCGCCGTCGTACGCAAATTCTTCTTTTTAATGTTCTTCGTATTCGTGTTCGTATTCGTCCTCTTCTTCCTTCATATTCCTCTTTGTATTCCTTTTCGTGTTAATGTTCGACTTAGTATTTGTATTTGTGTACTTCATGGTCTTTATATTTTTATTCACCTTCGTATTCATTTTAGGTCCCTATTCAACTTCGTCCCCGTATTCGTCCTCCCATGAGTCTTCGTTTACATCTCGGTATTCATCTTCGTAGTT
Source organism: Rhagoletis pomonella (assembly GCF_013731165.1). Classification (NCBI taxonomy): domain Eukaryota; kingdom Metazoa; phylum Arthropoda; class Insecta; order Diptera; family Tephritidae; genus Rhagoletis; species Rhagoletis pomonella. The sequence continues at coordinate 46,764,511 of NW_023458558.1, forward strand.
GTCGACGTATTTTTTTTAACTGCAGTAATCATATTCGGCTTCAAATTCGTATTCGTCTTATTAGTATACGTCGTCGTAACGAAAAATGCATTTAAAATGACGCACAAGAAATGGAAAAGAAATTTTCTTCTATCAAAATTTGTTAAATCATTTTGCAGTCCTCAAGAAATAATGCCCGTATATTTATTTCTTCAAGAAAATTTACAGCAAAAGCAGTTGCTTTTTCAAGCAGCAGAAATAATGCAATAAAAACATTTTGTGATTTTTCTTGAGAGCTTGATTCCAAGCTTAACTCGATAACTAAAAAATTAATACATTTATACATCTCGATATAAATCGATAAACTGTGGATACCTCTCTAATTTCCACAACTCAGTTAATTTTAATAGCTCCATATAGCGAAAGATATCGACAAATTTCAGTAACACGTTTCACTCTGGTAACACGATAAAATTCGATAAGCAGTGATAATGCTATACACTAATATAACATTGAAACTTCGATACCTCGATATATTTACAAATTCCAAAAACTTCGATTCGATAAGATGGATGTTTGCAGAGGTAATGGCAAAAAGCCGCACGTTTATGGCTATCAAAGTTTTACTATTCAGGAGTTGTTGTCTTTTGATTTGTCACATTTTTTTAGTTGGAAGTACTGCTCCATCTTGTCTCAGCCATTCAACGGAGGGGTAGGCCTTCTATGTCACTTACATTTAAATATATTGAAACATTCACTTGGACTATGCTGGCAACAAAGTCAGGTAGTCGCAACCAGCGCAGTGTTCATTTAAACCCATAACTGTAGACAACAGTAGAGACCTTTTGGTTTACCCTGGACCATTTCCAAGCATCCCTGGAAGAAAGTCTTACTCGATAAACTTCCTCAATGTTGAACGAAGGTTAAGTTAGGCTAACTTGGCTGACCCATAAGATATCGTGTATGCCATTTGTTAGTCTTTAGTTCTACCAAAAATGTGAAGACCTGACCTTAAACCTGCCACGATACACTTTTTGGCAAGCGCTAAACATTTTCTAGTCCTTTGGTATGTATTTTCTTTCAATGCAGAAAAGTATTATCCGTCTGGCAAGATTTTTAAATGTTCCTCCAAGGTTTAATTCTATATTTAGGTGACTGAGCGAGGGTAGGTGATGTAAAGTGATTTCCATTAGTAGGTGTACCCGGTTTTAGCTAGCATGTAGGAGGTAGTCAAACAATATCTCTTAAGTTACACAACTTTCGCTACAGCACGAACGGCCTGAAACCATACTGACAGGTTGGAAACTTCGGTTTATGAAGTGCTTCAGTCTTTCACACAGTACCCTCGAGTAGAATTTATAAGCAATGCTGAGAAGGCTTATTGCGCAGTAATTAACGCAAACAGCAGGATCACCTTTTTTATGGATAGGGCAAAGCATCCTACGATTCTAATTGCGCTTAAGAAGTTCAGCCTGTTGATTGTTCGCTGCTGGCTTTGAACAGCTCTACCGGTATAACTTCGCCTCTGGGCGCTTTCTTTCATCTTCACAAGCACAGAATTAGCTACAACTTAAAAATCAATAAATACAAATCCCCCGTTAGATTTGTATCTATTGATTTATTTGCAGAAAGCTAACTCTCTTCTGAAAAACTACATAAAATCGGTTATATTTAAATCCTAAACAATATATTTTATTGTACACTCGAAATTTTAAAATAAAAGTAGATACTTATTTATATTTTGTGCTATTTTGAAGTAAATTTGTGCAGCGTGTTTGCTTATTTATTACACAAAAGTCGATATGTATCTATTTTTCATTAATCCTATATATGAACACTTTAATTATGCTCATCCTTATATCTACGCAATTCGCTCTTAATAGCCTCAATAAGAGGCTCCGCTGACAAATCCGAGCGATTTGACGCCGATCTGGGTGGACCAACTACCTGAAACGTTTCCGAGCGTTGAATGGGTCCAGCGCTAAATGGACGGGTGAGTGGTGAATGTGAACCGTAAATACTGCCACCCCAAGCGCCGCTAGCAGGCGAAGGTGGTTGAGTGGACTGATTAGATTTGCTGGTTTTCGCTGGCTGCGCAGTAGCCGGGCGGGCCTCGCCCTTATGTAGGCGTGCAGCGAGACTAAGATAAGAAATTGAATCGTCAAAAAAAATGTACTTATGTACAACCGAAGTGAGAAAAAAGCTATACTAACCTTGTCACTCCTGCCGACGAACCGCGATTCTCCCACTTGGTTGGCTTACGCTTGTGGCTGAAGTCGCGAGTCGGCAACGGCATCGGCAAGTCATCTTGACTGGAATACATTTGCATGGCGCTTTCAAGCAAATCCTCATAATGATTTCTTATCGCTCCCGGATTATTGCCGTACCTTTCGTCAAATCTCTTTATCATATCGTCTATTGGAATGGTATGAAATAGAAGAAGACAAGAAGAGGAAGAATGTAGAATAGGGAAGATTTTGCATTTAGCTTGGGAGTGTCAAGTGTTGAGCTGTTTGGCTGTTTGGCTGTCTGTTTATGCGCATACGTTTAGTATTCGAGCAATCAATCAATCATGCAATCAATCAATATATAAAATTTTTGTCTACATTTGTATCTCATTAGCTACGGTGGTGGAAGTCTCTAGTCTACGCTTGGCTACAATAATTTCTACGAGCACTCAATAATCAATAACGTTCCCTTTCCCCTTCTTTGTGGTTATCCCCAACATCATTACCCGCATCAGCATCAGCATCTAATGTCTCATTCAAACGTTTCTTATGCCTTTCCCAAACTATGGGCCCGACAACGCCCGGATCGGGATTATCACTCTGCGAAGCGCCTAAATGCGCGTGCGACGATGGCGCTTTCGGTGTGGTGAAATTTTCTATGGTTGCTATTGTTGTGGCGTCTAAAGTGTCGTGCCTGCTCTGCTGTTTTGGCAACGGACGAGCGCTAGAGGACTGTTTCTTCGCAGTGGGATCTTCAACATTATCGTAGTATGTAACGAAGACCGGGTCTAAGACTCGATTCAATGGCTGTGGCAGTGAACTTTTCGGGAATGCTTTCACAGAAGCCATCGATAAGAACGAACCAATGCTGCCGGTATCAGAAGATCTTTCTGTCGGCTGAAGTGCGCGTATGATCTCTTTATTTATAGCTTCTGTTGGCTGTAGCTGTTCGCCGTCATCCTTATCGCCATACATGCTCTTTTGGTGCAACAATTTGTTGCGATGATAGTTGTTGTGCGGATTGAATGATTCATTCTTTTCGAAATTTGCGTATGCGGGGCTTAATTGATCGTCGTCCAGCGAGCCGCTGACAACTTCATCGCCTGAAGATTGGGCTGCATGGTGTGTGCGTGGGCTGGTCTCTAAAGAACCCACACGGTTTTCTGAGAGATATCGTCGTTTCGTCTTGCGACGTGTCTTATCATGTTTCTTTTCTGTAATTACAGTAGTGTAAACAGCGTTCTCGCGACCTTCTGCTTGATCGTACTCGTGCTGGTGTGCATGCCTGCGACGTTGTTTTTCGAATAGAGTTGCAGCCTTTTCATCAAGCATGCGTTGAACATCTGGTGCTGGTGGATTAATGGGGCAGTAGACTGAAGAGTCCGATGTATTTTCCGAGGAGGTAAGCGAATCACGACGATATTCACGTTCTCTTGGCGGGCTGGGGAAGTTGATACGTGGCTCACGCGTATGCCGGTTGCCGTCGTGTTCGAAGGAGAAGTTCTGCACGCCAACGTCACGTGAGTGTGCGGTTGAGCGGCCTGTGTCCAAACCAGTTTCAGTGGAAGCGCCGCGCCCTGATTGCAGTTCGGCGAGTAGCTCATTGCGACTTGTTGTCCTGTGCGTGTAAAATGTATGCAATTAGAAAATTAAAAATTAAAAGAGAATAGAGATATTAAAAGTACCTTTGTTCCTCCAATCTATGTTTCTCGCGCACACGCGAACGACCCATAAGTAAAAGAGCTACTAGAAGCAGCAGCAACAATAAAATCGCTACCGAAGTAACCACAACCAGAGCTGTGTTATTTTGTATGGAATCTATGAAACCCGCTTGACCGCTGCGTATGGCCGGTGCTAAAGGTGTGGCCTGCGGCTCGCGCAGATATGCTGTGGACCATTAAACGGTAAAATAGTTAAGTTCGGTCTTCCATTGAACTAAAATATTTACTATGCCTCGCTTACGTTCAGCTTTCATATAGACCTCCTGCCCAATGATATTAGCCGCCTCTGTCTCGGACACCAACTTCATGTCGTTAGCCGCCGTTACAGCTAACACTGGACGACCATTAACGAATACGGAATAGATAAGCTCGGTTTGATTTGCGATGGGACGTTGATCGCTGCAAAAAATGAGTAGCGAAAAACACAATTGACTCTGCAAATTCTACTCTGCCTCAAACACTCACATTTTCTCATTGACATCCTCATCGTATCCTCCCACACTCTGTAGGCCCCGCCGTAGTTCCTGCTCTGTCAAGCGTGTGATATTATGGATGACCACACGTACTTGCGCGATACGCAGCAAAGGGTTTTGTGGTTGCAGCGGTACCAATGAAGCCTGTGCATCCAAAAGCGCTGCCGTGGCCTGAAGTTTTTCTGATCTCGCATCCTGCTGTATCAGCTCCCATGGCACTATAGTCATGTAGGGTATGGGTGGTATACTGACGCTTTCTTCGTGTGTACCATTTATTTCGAAAATAGTTGACATAGAGTAATCATAAGTTTCAGTTGTGCTTGTGCTAGAGAAAGAATCACCGTTTTCTTCAGAAGACGTTTCCCACTCAGTGTTTCTGTTGACATTCCGTTTTGGTTGTAAGGATCGCGGATTAGCTGGCACATCGCCGCCAGCCATGTCGAGCATCTCGGCGTCACCGTCGAGTTCTGTTTGTAATTGATGAAAGTAGTGTGTATGTGGTGCACTTAGTGTCAAAATTAATTAATATTAATAACTCGTTACATACCTTTTAGCGTTGTGGACTCAAATGGTGGCGCGCCGGTTTTCTGATGACCACGCCTGTTCCTGCCACCCGCTGATACTGCTATTCCGGCGATTTGTTGCGCACCATTGATACCCAAGTGCTTTGACTGTTGCCTGAGATTGGAAAATATCGGAAAACCAGAATAAGTATAGTGCTCGTATTATACTTAAGTTTTATCAAAGATCCCCTGCATTTGGTGATGGCGATATAAACCCTAAAGTTTTTTTTTATGTTTAACGGGTCTGCAATGAAGTACGGTTCTTTTCCTCACAAAAAATCAACTTAATTTATTGAGAGACTATTCGGATTCTGCAATATTTCCTTAAGTAAAAGCGGTTAAACGTTCGTACTTATAATACGCACTTGATTTTAAGCCATACTTAGATAAGTATGGCAATGAGATTAAAGTGAAGCTTTAACGCTGTGTGCGAGTTGACCTAAATTTTAGTACCTAGCCCACTGAAAATTTCCAGCCCTTGCAAAATTTAGGTAATCAACAGCTAAAGCTGTGCGAGTTCGTTTGATAACCTAAATTGTTTGGGCATAAGTAAAGAATCGGGCCCGTTCAGCTTGAAAAAATAAATAAATAAAAAGTGGACATTGTCCGCCCTCTTCCATTAATTATGGCGGTATAAAAAAAATGTGCAAATTAATTGCAAAAAAAAATTGCATTTCCAACCATATCCACCTTTTCAAAATCGGTTCAATAATTTTCGAAAATTACGCTTTTGAACATATCTAAAATTCCACTTTTACCACCCCCCTAGCACCCGTAGCACCTCTCCTTTCAATTTGCAGCAAAAAAAAAAAAGAATTTATGCCATGAAAATCAGGAATAAGGGGCGAACCACGATCACTTATTCTTTTTTTCTAGCTCAAAGGGCCCTAATCCAAAATCTAAGGCATACTGACGTTTTTCTGAAAATTTTATATTTTGTGATAAAAATTAATTAAAACTTCTAAAAAAAAATTATTGTTCGCTTAATCGCTCGCCCAAATATATTTTACAGTTTAATTTAGGTTGAAAAGAATACTCGAATAAAATCTAAATTGTTCCTATTCACTGCATTATCGACAATTTCCAGTTATTTAGGATTTTCTCTATTTACGTAACAATTTAGACGTAGTCGCACACAGCGTAAAGGACCAAATCCTTTGAGGTGATAAGTAAGAAACCCTAAGTGCGGCTAAGGTAACTCATCCCAGTGGGAAAATGAATTGTGCATCGCAATCGAAAAAATAATCAGTAAAGCAACCCTTTTTATATTCCAAAATGCATTTTTTTCCCAGGGCGATGTCCTAAGAAAAGTGGGGTATTCAATTTTGCATTATCTAGTATCGAGAAATGAATGTGTTTTAATATGAAATTTTTGGAACTTTTTGAATACATTAGAATGCTGATTACATAGTTAGCAGTAATATTATTATTATTATAATATACATTATATTATTTATCACGCATGTAATGCATTACTACTTTCCCGACTGGGATCATAACAGCCGAAACTTTCTTGAGCTTGAGATCTGCGCACCACGCCCCAAACTTCTAAAAGATAACGATTATCCTTAAATTATTGACTATTTTCCAATTTCCAGCGATGAAGATGCCAATGTTATTCGTTGAACTAAAGAAATTTATACAAACAATAACAGGTTTGGTTTTTATTAACTCTAACTTCACTTGCATTTCAGCTGAGATAACGAAAAGGACTCGATCTTATTGAGGAGATTAAAAATAATTTAACTCAAATGGAGAATAAGCAAGCCCAGGAAATTTAGACTTAAAACAAAATAGTAGAAAAATAATAAGGAATTGAAGATCCCATATTTTCAAAATGGCGACTTCTATTTTTTTATGGTTTTCAAAAGTAATTAAATTTTTAGTGATTAATTTATGATATTAAAAACTTAAATCGGATGAACACGAAAAGTTATAACGTTTATAAAAAAAAATAGTATCAAAAATGTTTAAGTGTTATATAAACGCCAATTTTTTTCTTAATTTTCATAAAATACTTAATGGTAATATTTTTCATAATATAAGGTTTGAATGCACAGAATATTAACCAAATAAAAAATAATAATTGAGAAACAAATAATTTGCAATTTCTGCACTTAGTTACTACCTCGTAAACGCCAATCGATATAAACGCGCCAACTTTTCCTCCAACGATGGATTATCTTTCTGCGTATAAAAACCAGACATTACTGTTAATAACCAATATCTACGATCTGTTGCTGAATAGTTGAGTGGGGGTAGAGCGCCCGTACCCCAAGTGCCACCACCATCATCTGGCGGGCAATCCAAACAAATCGGTATATCAATTTCCTGTGGAGGGCAGAAGGAGAGCAAATTGAATTCAAAGTATAAACAAGTCGTGTATGTAAATATGTGCTCGTGACTTACATTATTACCATCGACGTAAACCGTTGCTACTACAGTCTCTGTTTTAACAATCACATCTTTTCCCTTGCTAATGCCAGTATGCACCTTCTTCAGATAATCGGGCGGGCCATCGCCAGAACCGGTCCAAAAGAAATCCTCAAGGTGTACTTCTTCACGCATCTCCGGATAATCGTCGCCTAAGTCATCGTCTGCGAAAATATTTTTGGTATATACATATTTTTATAACAGGAAATAAATTGTGCAAAACAGATTTAATTCACCGAGTAGTCAGAAAACAAGTTTTTCTTGTTTTTGATATTCAAAAAGCAATAATAAATTAGTTCATCATTCTAGTACATATACATATACATATAAATATTTAGATGTTACAAAATTTTTCTTTTATTACTAAGAGTATTTAAAAAAAAACAAAGAAAGCAAACATTTTTCAAAGTACAACTTCATGGTAAGGGCAACATTTCCCATCTCCCCAAAAAAATCCGTTCCAGTGAAAAAAATAAAGCCTCGGATGAGCCCCCCTTTTGATAACGACCACGGCATACGTTAAAGAACTATGATTTGAAGGCATGCACCAGGAATATCTGGAAGGTGGCTCTGCCCGGCTATTTGATGTCCTCGTAAGGACAAAAATTGTTTTGGACGGGACAAGGTATGAAACATCTGGGGCCTTGTGACATCTACTACCGCTGACATCTATCGGAGCGCAAATTTGGTGTTGAATTTGTGGCGGCAGAGCCACTCCGTCGAGGAGTACCGTCGTTCCCCCCGGGGGACGAGCGCACAGCCACAATCCGCATCAAAGCGAGATTCTTCACCAGCTCGCTCATCGATAAAGCATCCAAGGATCTCTTCTAAGAGCGCTGCCCTCAATGCCAAGGTGGACAAGGAAAGGGTCCTTTCCGTTCCTTATATTAATATTTGACGCAAACATGGGAAAATTCAGCCTGCAGTACGAAACGTCCGATAACGAACTGAGGCTTATCGACTTCGCCGGAGTCCGAAACATGGTAGTATGATTAGTACTAGGTTCAAGCATAAAAATATCCATTAATCTCGAAAAACGGGAGACCAAAACGATTATGTTGTGATAGACGGAAGGCACGCTTCCAGTGTTTTATACTTACGTACACTCCGAGGGCCAAACATCGACTCGGACCAGTATCTTGTGGCAGCCGATATAGACACCCGCCCCTGTGTAGAAAACAATGTGTTCCCAAAAATTCAAGGAAAGCTCTACGTCGAAAAGATGCAATCACAACAGACGGCCAATGCATTCGCTACTCGACTCTCACATCTGCTCTCAGAGAGCTCTGCTCAATATTGATATTTGGTCACCAATTCGTGCCCATTAATCAAAAATAAAGTATTTTGAGGTTTTATTCTCTTGGGCTAGCTAATCAGCTAGCATGATCAGTGTGAAAGTGTTGGTTGACGCAGCGCTTTGAAAAGTAAAAATGTAATGCTAACGTTTAAAAGAACGCCAAAAGCCATAGGGGTGATCGATTTTAATTTTGTGAAATGGGTTTTACTTCCACAGGTCAGTTCTATATAAAGTTGAATTTTAAAATTTTTTAGTGTGATCAACTGATTGGTATTTAATGAAATATTCAAGTGAATTCTTTAATAAAAAGAGTTTAAAGAAGATATCATAAGTCATTTTCTCCAGGTTTCACCAATAAAAGATTTATGTTTATTTCAAGATAATTGTATTTTAAACTATAATACTAAACATTGAATCCGACCGTGTTCGAACTTTTGTTTAAATCGCGATTTGGTACCATATAATATTGAAAGTTTTTCGTAAGATAATTTTTTTTAAGTTAACTTTTTTCAACCAATTTCGTGTAAGATCCACACAAACATGATTATGTTATAATTTAATAGCATTTTTATTTAATAATAATAAATATATTCCAAATTCAGCATATTTTCTTTAATTTCAGGCGCCATATTGGAACGGCCATTCTCTCTTTGGTTAAATTTCGAATTTAGCGACCCCATTAACTCATAATTAATATAAACATAAACCATTCTTACTATTATTTTTAACACAATTATTGTGTTTAAGATTTTTTGTTTTTTATTTTGGCTTCATATTCAAATTCAGCGACCGCAAAACCGTCTGTAAACCTGAATACATGTGAATATGTATACTAATTTTTTAAATTATGTGCACAAAATTAGTATCAGATATCACTGAGTACCGCAGACGATGAAACGATGGAATGATGGGTTGATAGTAGAGAAAGAGGGAAGCCGACCCCCACTGCGATGGAACACCAAGAAGAGAAGGACTTGGCTTCACTCGCCATTTCCAATTGGCATCAGTTGGCACAGAAGAGAAATAACTGGCGTTCTTTCTTGAACTCGGCCAAAATCGCTTAGAAGATAAGCGATATTGTCCATAAAGGCAAATACATGCATACATATTTCTTATGTGTGTATTGAGGCATACAAACTGTCGTGTTATTTTCTCATAAAAAATATTTTGAATTCTTATTGTTTTACTCGCTTATTGCAAGCTGTTGAATATTAGTTGTTTTTTTTTTATACATTTTTTGGTAACTATAGAAATATTCGCAAATTTTCCAGACTTTGTTTATCGACAAATCGTCAATTGTTGCCAACGTTATATTAGTTATATGTGGTTGTTATGTTGTATAGGTTGTACAAACATAAATAAAATATGTATCTAGTAATTTTTACAATAGAAATCTTTCACTGCTAAGGGTTGACTTGTTGTTTGATCAATTGGCATAATTTCGCTATTATAGCCCACCGGAAATATTAACTAGATGCTTAGGTAACAATCTGTACTGAAGTGGATTGTTTCCCCAACACCCTTTGGGGTATAAGCTCTTCGTAGACTTGGTAAGGTGGGTTATTTAATGCCAGTAAAATTTCAAAGAAGCTCATTGGTAGTGACAAGGCATTAGAATAACTGGACCAGTTTTTAAATTTTTTTATTTATTTTTTGTTCACAAGGGGTCAGTGCACAATGCCAGTGAACAATTCTTTTCAATATCGATCACCATGAAGTTTCTAAGTCGACATTCGTAAAAGCAACATGCTACATTCTTTGACTGCTCCAAATTCGAAAAATCGTATGTATGTATTAGGGCGGGTCAAATTTTTTGCTTCAAAAGCACATCGCGACTACGGTTATTTGGGTCATTTCAAGCATTTTTGCTTTTGCCCAAGAAACCATAGCTCTAAAATCAATTGCGAGCCAATGATCCAAATAATCATAACCGCGATGTGCCTCTGTTAATTTTTGTTTGGGCCTCTACAAATCGACCCGCCCTAGTATGTATGTATTCTTGGAATTAAAGTGCATTCTAGTCACTTCAAAATATTAAGATTTTGCTTTTCCTCATTTTCGTTGTTGGTGTTTCCACCACAGCAGCGAATTGAAATACAGCGGCTACGATGGCTTAGTCATGACGTACAAATGGACAGAAACGCTCCAGTTCTGAAAGTATTCAACGCGGGTCGCGATGCCGGTAACAGAGGAATACCTAGGCCTATTCTCCGTTGCGAAAACCAGGTGGAGAATGGCTTCGCTTCACTTGGCATTTCCAATTGGCATCAAATGGCACAGATGGGAAACGACTATCGAGCTGTTTTGGACTCGGCCCAAATCGCTAAGGCAGTTACAGAGCCAAAAAAGAAAAATAATCAACAAAGCTTTAAGCCACAATTTTTCACAAACAAAAAAGCATAGCTTGTAGGTAATAATTTACTCTGGCAAATTATTATTTAATACATATTACAAATAAAATACAAACATCCGCAATTATCCGCATATTCAAATACATACACATATTGGGCGTACACTTGTTATGGGGAAAGTATTTAATTTGTTGCCACTGATTGACGCATAAGCATTTAATTACAAAAAAATTAGGTTACAAACACGTTATTCGACAAATAACACTGATCAACAAAAATGTTCGGCAGGCGAATAAAAACCCAATCTCAATGGGTTTGGTCCGTGCAACCAGAAATCAATATGAAACATGCATAATTCGCTCTAGCTTTAGAGCAGTTTTATGAAATAGAAGTGACTAGTAACAATCCCCGAAGATCGGGGTGTTCCGTAGTCTAAAAAATCTGCATATTTCTTTATTCTAAAGACCACATGCATTGGTAGTTAGCTCTAACTTTGGTATTTTAGCAAGATCATACTCAATATCAATACGTATACTACATCGCTGGCCATGCTAGGGTCTCACCTTGAGACATAGCTGGCCATGCTAGGGTCTCACGTTGAGACTTATTTATTGTTATTGCGAACGTTACAATAATTTTGAATCGGCGACGTTTAAATACAAAACGAAGCGTTGATTCGCTGAGGGGTAGTAAAATTCGTTTCCCTGGTGAATATTATTTAAAGTCCATTATATTACGTTCTCATTGAGTCAAAAACTGGAGTTTACTGGCCATTTTGGAGTTTAACGCTAAACTCTACACTTAAACTCGGAGTTTACCATACAAAAAATTTCGCTAAACTCTCCTTAAACACCACTTTTATTTAGAGTTTATGGGAATGCAACCTTTTTTTACTGGATTTGGTTTGTGTCTTTCATAATCCAAAAATGCAACCAACTTTCCGACGATCTGATTTAATGAGAAATAGTCCGAGGTCGTTCCGTGCACATACATATGTGTAGAGCATCAACAATTTAGCTATGCGAAAACCAAAAATGTGGTTAAATTTAAGTTTTTGGATTTTTTTTTAATATTAATATTTTCTAAACAACATAACCTATTAAAAACCTGATGACGCCAAGATAAAAGTAATTAATTTATCTTTCATGTGTGAATATAATTTATATGCTTTTTTATATCATTAGTCCGATAATACGAAGAAACACAAAAAAATATAAATATATTTTTTTTAAATGTCGTTTATATAAAATTAGTTTTAAAAGTGGTTATAGTATATCCGTCGCATAAAAGGTATTTAAATTATGTTGAAATTAGCATCAATCACTTTTTAAACGGTTAAGTAGTTTCCGAGATATTAAACAAATAAGAAATAGAAAAGTTGACCTCTTTTATTGGCTTTGGTTTTTATTTATACCAAATAATTTTGGAATGGTTGAAATCAGCGTAAACAACATTAGTTCCAAAAACAACGTAGTTACATGACACGTTTTAACCTGTTTTTGATACTGACTTTATAATGTTTTTTGCTTCTCCAGTGAAATAAAAAATTTGTTGGTTAGGGCACAATATGTGTTATTTGTAAATTTTTTTTTCTTCTTCTTTATTGCGAACCTTTTGTTAGATATTTGTATATAGATAATACGTAATGTACATATGTTCTTTTCTAATAAATACGTACATTCGGTTTGTCCAAAAATGCGTGTGAAAAAGTAAAGTTCGAATTTTAATGCTCCCCAGGATTGTTTTATATCGAAATAATATACCCCTGTATTTTTATTTAGAAATCAATAAATATTTAGAGGTCACTTAAAGTTTTCCATGTATTTTATTTGGCGAAAAAAAGAACAATTTTTCGTAGGAATAGTATACAATTCTGAAAAATCAATATTTTTCGATCGGAAAACTCTGTTTCCTTCAAGATACTTGCCGTAATAATACCCAATTGTTTTTTTTTTACTATTTTTAATACCAACGATTTTTTATGGCTACCGTTATATGGGAAGAAATACACGAACAAAGTTTCGTTAATATATCTCAATTTTTACTAGAGTTATCGTGTGCACAAACGGACGGATCGGCTGACAAACAGTCACGACTTAACCGATTTCTCTTTTCATTCCGAGGATGTTACAAACCACAGTTATGTGAACAAAGATATATTGCCTTGTGCATAAGTGCGCTTGAGTATAGAAGCAGTTGCATGTTTTTTTCGGTATAGAACAATACTAGAGGGTGGGAACACCCTAATGTACATAAGCCTGCATTTCTAATGAACATATTGTCCAGTTTTGACAGAATTCTAGTTTTTGTATCGTTAATATTATTGATTGCCCCAAATATAAATATAAAACATATGGTGGATAAATTAACACTTCTTCAACTTGCCGGCAGTTGCATATCTAAATTGACAAAATTATTTATTTATTTATGCTTAAGCGCATGTCAGGTCAGAAGAAAATCAAAAGAAAGTTGATTGAACATGCGACCAGTAAATAAACTGGCATATGTGTTTATAAAGCATGTGATTGTGCTAAAACGTCGTACACGTCGTAAATACACTAGACTGCATCACTAACCATAAAAAAATGGGTACTGTGTTTCCATTGTAATTATAAAGTCTATTATAACTTAAAACTTGCACCAAAATATTTCGGAAAAATATTAAGATTTACGAGAGCTGGACCGATTTGAAAATATCTCCTAAAGTAGAGTTTTTTATAAGTAAAAATAGTTTATTAAAGAATTTTTTGCATACAAATATTTAAAAAAAAACGTTCAACGGAATCGTAATAATGAGATTTTTGATGCTTATTTTAACTATTTCAAATATTGGTATAAGAGAAACTTGAATAACTAGACCAAAACTGTTCCGGTTTAGACTTGTGTAGTATCATTGGAAAGGTGTTTTCTCGCCATTTTTATTTCTTTGCATATAAACTCATTCAAAATATGAAAAGGAATGGTTGGATGAACGGGCGTCATTCCAAGTTCAATTAAGATGTATTGGTATTTGAAAAAAAAAATAGGAAGTGAATTAGTTTTGTTTTGCACAGTAATAAAAATAGTAGGAAAATACCTTTCCACTGATATCTCACAAGTCAAAAATCGTAATAGTTTTTACCCAGTTATTCAAGTTTTTCTTGAACCAATCTTTGAAAAAAGTTAGAAAACAGCAACAAAAGCCTCATTATTATGATTCCGTTGAAAAGATTTTTAAATACTTTTATGCAGATTTTTTAAGCTTAAACTGGTTTGTCATCTGAGCAAAAATCAGTTATTTCTAACGCTAACGCTGCATGAAATAATAATAAAAACTTGACAAAAAGTTGATATAGAATTTGGAACCTCAGCGTACTTTTTCAAAACCATTTGAAGGGAGATGCTGCTCCTTGCCGGTACTATCGCGTAAAACCAACTTTGGTGATTCCTATTTTCCCGTTTCCCAATAAATGAATTTTCCCTCATTTCAGAAGTCTCAGACAAGTTGAAGTTCGAAGGTCAGTTAGAGGTTGAAAAGGGCACTTCCGAAAAAAAGGTTTCAAACAAAAGATAAGCTTTTTTATTCTCAGAATCCGAATCTGTCGGTCGAAACCGGAAGTCGGTAATTCCATTAAAAGATAGAGCATCTCCGATTTGTTAGGTAAAATTTTTTCGTTTTTTCAGTAAAAAAAACATTTCCCTCCATTTGCACCTAATTAAAAAAAAAAAATTTATGAAGACGTTGAATTTATAAGGAAACTCTTAGGATGCCTTTTATTAGTGGACTACTTGGATTTCCACGTTACATAGATTTTTGTAATTTCGATACGCAGTCGTAAAAAAGTGGAATGCATCTTGTTGTAACACGAACTCTTCTAAGGTAAATCAGTCTATTGATATCCCTCAAAGTTATTTGCGTCATAGGGTTTTCACCACAGTGGCATGTCGATTTCAATACAATCAAAAAGCAAATAGGGTTAATACGCACACCGAAAACTGGCCTTACTATTTTTTGTCGTAACTAATCCAAACGACGTGTTTATATAACCGCATTTATACTAAAACTTAATTTCCATTAAAACACAGCATTTTGTTTTGCTGATAAAATTAAGCAAACAAAACAAAGATTCCGCGCCTATAAATATAAATTTGCTGGATGTACACTCACATTATGGTGGTCCAAAAATACATGTGAAAAATAAAGTCGGGATTTGTATGCTCCCTTCCCCCCTAGAATTGTTCTATACCGAAAATATACCCCTATTTTTTTATTTTGAAATCAAAAAATATTTAGAGGTCGCCCGAAGCTATCAAAGTTTTCCATGTATTTTATATGGAGAAAAAAACACCTCGTAGAAATGGTAAAAAAAAAAAATATGGTTCTCTTCAGGAGATTCACAACCATTTTTTCATAGTAACTATAATTTGTAGGTCCCCCGAAAACCGCAAAAAGTGCAATGGGGGCACCAATAAAAAATCGTTAGTATTAAAAAATGGTTACATAAACAATTGGGTATTGCTATTGATATTCTCCTGAAGAAAACGAGATTTTTCCAATTGAAAAATATTAATTTCCAAAAATGCTATACCATCTCTACGGAAAGTTTTTTTTCCTCCATATAAAATATATGGAAATTTTTGTGCGCTTAGAGCGACCACTAAATATTTTTTGATTTAAAAATCAAAATATAGGGGTATATTTTTTCGATATAGAACAATCCCACAGGGTGAGAGCATTTAAATTCCGACATTACTTATTTTGCACCACCCTAATGTACATATATGTAATTCCGAAAATTTCAATTCTTTTATAGTACAAAATAGGTACATACATACATATATTTATTTGCCAAATTTGAATCTCTACGCCCAATGCTTATATGTATTTTAATATTCCACAAAATTGATGCTTTTCGTTACTAAATAACAATGACTAGAACAAAACAAAACTTGATTTCATTTGCGCCGTCGTCAAAGTCTCAATCAGCCACGCAGAACGACAGGGGTCAACTTGACACAAAGCTCAATTGTCAAAAAGTCAATTGGGACACAAAAACTTGCCCTTCAACATACAGGCGTTCGCCCGTTTCAATAATGACGACCGCACTATAAAAAAAAACAAAGTGTGAACATTTTTATACAAACAATTTGGACACTTCACTTTTACTAAATATTTCGTTATTTAATGAGAGAAAATCAGAAAAAAACTGAGATTTACATATGTATGTTTTAACAATGTCCATTTTCTATTCCAAAAAAAAAATAAAAAATCATAATAACTGTTACTAGAAATATAATTTTTACTCAGTTGAGTCAACCTACCATGACTTATTTGTATGAGCGGCAGGCCAGTATCCGCGACGCAGCTGGCAATCCACAGCGCCTTTAGAGCCAACACAGTTAATAGCGCATTTTTGGCCAACATGTTGACAGCGAGTGATGATTTTCGGTTGGTTAGCCAGAAGAGAGGAGCGACGATAGGTCAGCCACTTAATGCGCCAATGTTAAATAATTGATGAACTTTTAATGGTTTTCGGTGCTCGAAATTGACGTCACTTTCCGTAAATGGTGTTGAGATGATAGGTGATATATATAGATGACAGGCAGGAGTGCAAGTAGGGGTGAATGCAGCAATACTTTGATGCAAGTTTAACATTTTAAACGCATTTTCTTTCTTTGGTTAGACATTGTAAGTTAATTTTTTGGAATACATACTTGCCTTTTAAACCATAGCAAATGGCATGATCTTTTTTATTTATTTTATTTTTATTTTTTATTACACCCTTTGTTTTTCTTAAGGCACAAGACTTTGGCTATTCTGTTTTTGGATTTAACACGTAAATTATAAATCGCTCAAAATATTGAAATTTTCACTTTCACAAAGAATTTAACTTAAATCTAGCGCATTGCATATTTTTAGCGCTCTTCCTAACAATTTCAAATTTTCGCACTGCTAACTCGCTTTGACGATTAGCTTGCCTAAACAAACATTTCATTTATTACACTTCAAAAAATTTCACTTCAAGCATTGGCCACTCACACATGTATACACACCAGTGCACATGCATGCTTCCATACATACGTACATACATATACATATGTATATTACAAAAAAATATGAGGCAGAGCTGTTTGCATTCTATAATTTTTTCCCCCTTTTAGTTAGTCAACAATTTTTCCGCGCTTTTCCGCTTAATACAATTTTTTGCCGCACACACCGTTGAATGTCAATTTAGAACTGAATCATTTAAACTCGCTTACCTGCGTACTCAGCCAGGCAATTCACTTCCATATGGATACAAGTTTGCATGAGCGAGCGTTGCAACCCAGAGCTACATAGCTACTCCCCTCATTCATAAGTTTATTCTTTACTATAGTTCCGCTTTGATGCAGTATTTAAATGTTGTTGTTGTTGTTATTTACGTTGCTACTTCCTTGCTTACTTTTATTCTAGTTTTTTGATTTTCTGCTTCCCATTGCGCTCACTAGCTTGCGCTCTCTTAACGCTCTCTGTTTTGGCCGCTTCAGTGCCTGGTCAGTTACCTGTGGCAACACAACAAAAATTCACAGGTGTAATAATATATTTTGTTTGTAAATATTGGTGCTAGGAAGGCTTCATGATGCGCACTACAGTGGTATTATAATGGTAAATTGCATTAGAGGATTTAAAGCGTTTTCTTTTCTCAATTAAAATGTAGCCCCAGTATATGGCAACATTATGTTAATGTTCCCCTACGCCTTGTAAAATGTTTGCATTCTGCATATGAAAAAAGAACAAAAAAAAAATGCCAATTTGAAAATTCTTTACTGCACAAACTTATTCTAAATTTGTTTTACTAGTTCGAATGAAATTATAAAACTCATTTCCACTACATAAAAAAAAATTATTTATGAAGAATAATTATTGCAAAATATGAATCAAAATCTGTTGGGCAATATTCACACTTACTCATTAACAAAGAGGAGAAAATGTTGCACGTTTGCCGGGACAGAGCACAACAAAAGAAAATGTTAATGTCCTGTGAGAAAAATTACACCGAAGATGGCACAATGCCGCAACTGGTTTCTCTCCAAACCAAACTTGATAAGGGATGACATAAAGTCGCTCCAAAATAAATCAAAATGAAAATAAATAAAATTATTTCTGAAAACTGAATGAAATTAAAAAGAAAAAAATTTGTTTGAACAATGAAATCTAAGAATTAAAAGATATTAAATTAGAATAGAAAAAAAGAAGAAAATAGTACGT
>NW_023458558.1:46792783-46803961 GCF_013731165.1 Rhagoletis pomonella
ACTGTCGATTTAAGCGCATTTAGAGACAATTTGCGATTCTTGAACATGTAACGTGGCTTATAACCATCCTTATCCGCTGTGTACATCGTCACCGTTTCGGTTTCGCTCTTCTCATCGTAGACCGTATAAGAACCCATGACTACGAGATGTTCATCATCGGTACCCGGATTCATTACCATACCAATCTCTTCGCGTTTGCTGCCATTCGGTTCTTCCAAGCTTAAACCATATAACTTTACTTTAGTTGAATCATAAAACATTTGACAAAATATTTGCTTACTTGAACCGGTAACCTTCCCTTGTTGGTGCTTTACTATAGAATTTCGTAAGTATAGTTGGAGAGAGAGAGTCCAGCAAGCCAGCATTGCTGCTTATAATGAAGGTTGCCAGGATGGCAATAAGTAAGAACTGGAAAGAAAATAAGTTTAGTTTCATCTACTACATATGTACATACATATCTGTGGACTTTTGACACAACAATTTTTTGCATTCCGTAGGTTGGATTTAGAGTTAATTTTAAGGAACTTCCAAATAAAAATTTAAAATTTTTTTTTATTTAACTTAGATTAAGATAGCATCTTAAGCTACTTCTATTAACGGTCAAAAATAGAAATATTACATGAGATCTCAGTTAATTATTGCTTTGGAGAGAAAATGATCTCACTCGAGAGAAGTTGTTTTGTCAAATGTCCACAGATATATATATTTAACAAAATCAGTTATTTGTACATATGTCATGTTTTTTATAAACTTATGGAAACACTTTTCGATTGCTTCATTGGTGTTGTAATTATTATTAAAATTATTCACAAATGCCAAGCTCATGATTTCATATCCATAAAATGGTTATTTAGCTGTTCACTGAACTTCTGAGACAACTGCAGGTGCGATTTGAATGGACCCGAAAATCGTTTGCGTAGGCAAAGCCCGCGGGTACGGGCCGAAATATTTGCTGTCAGCACGAACTCGTGCGGGCCTGGCCCCACTAATATTCTTAACGTGCGAGCTTGTGCGTGTTTTTGAAAGTTGATTTTGCACTCGTGCCCATCTCTACTTCATACCAATATAAGACTTTTCACTGTATGAAAACTATCCGGTTATTCCTTAGTTTCAAAATTGGGAGCCGGTTTTTTTGAATTTGCAATTTTTCGAATAACTCGCAAACCAGTTTTGTAAAAAAGGCGAATAATCGAACACCCTAGTAAGTAGACCAAATTCCGCCCATCGATCGATAATTGAAGAAGATTTTCGTTTTCGGTGCCCTTAATATAAATTTTCTGCTTACAATTTTTATGGAATATTTTAACACCCTAACTAGAATTTATTCAAAGCAGGTTCAAGAAAATCCGTTGTGGTAGGTGCTAATGGGTTATCGTTTTCTATAATAAATGCAGGAATTATGTTTGTAGTAGTTTTAGACATACAATTTATGCAATTTTTGGTAGCCACGCAAAAATCAGGTTTTCGTTAAAATAGAGAGCAACAGATTCATCCAGATGAAACCAAAATTTCAATAAAGCCAAGTACATAGAGAATTAAAATATTTGTATGGGTTAAGGCGGTTTCACCTGTCTCACCGAGAGCTCAAAAAAATACGCTGAATTGCATGTAGGCAACTAAATATATCATTTACTGTTTGCTTCAGAATAAAATAAAATGTGCCGAACTGAACGTTGAACCGGCCGCACTTCAGTAACCTCTCCGACAATAAATTTACTGCTGAAAGCAAATAAACAGCTGTCCGGACACCAATGGTGAATCCGGCTTTACTATGCATTTAAAGAACTGGAGTGCCCAAATTAAGTATAGATGGAGTAAAATTGAAAAACACGCTCTCGAAATTTTAATTTTGAAAATTTATTCTTGAAAAGGAGAAGGTTATCAATTCGTCAATTCTTTATGTAAATTACTTGATCAACGACTGGCGTGCTTTGTTGAACTCGGTAAAAATCGCTTAGGCAGTTACAGTGCCAAATAAGAAGAAGAAGACATTACTTGATATTAAATATGATTTTAATTCTTAGAACTTGCTTTTATTTTGTCTATGACTACTAGGCCAAAATTAAATGGTTTTTAGAAAAGGCGTACAAGATTTTTCTAACAATTTTTATTTTTTTTCGAAAGTAAATAAAATACCTTTTAGTTTATTTTTTCGCCGATAGAAGTTAACTATTAATATCGAAAATTACCTTTCATTTAAAATTTTTTATTTTATTAATTATGCGTAAAAAGTTGTTTCTATGTAGTTTATCATCGTCAAACATTTGGCTTAAATCATGTACTGGTTTTGCCACATTTTTTTTTTTTTTGCCAATAGATACCTACGTATGTATGTATGTAAAACGCCAACCAAAAGTCAAGATCGCGAAGACGACAAAAATGGCCTTCGAAATAGCCAACTGGTTTTAATTTATTATAATATGTGTCTATACTTATGTATGTATGTATGTATATGTCGCACACACAAATTTAATCAAACTAACAAATATGAAATCATGTTTGATTATTAATGAAGAAGAATTACACAGCAGGGTCAAGTTTATTTAAGAAAAACCTGGAAAACTATTTCAGTGCCTTTGCAAATGATGCAAACGTGCAACAACGGTGGCCAAGCCTACTTTATTCCAAGAACGGTGCGCTCCTTGTTCTTTAATTGAAGGCCACCAAAACTGATTCGCATTATTTGTTTTAACAAAGTAAATAGAAGGTGGAAAGCTCATCGTTGTCATAAACATATTATACCTCGTCGGAAGTGATGCTTCTCTTATAAAGCCATCTGTGATCCGGAAGGCCCATATATGTAACTGTAGGGCCCTCCATTTGTGTGAAAACATCAAGACGTAGATCACGAATTGCAGCTCAGTCAAGCAGCTTTCCTTCTGCACTTCACAGATACTTTTACATGGTTCTAAGGAAATAAAATTAAATTAAGAAGCGCCTGACGGAATTCGGCACCTTCTGGAAGCTAACAAATAGCGGCACACTCCTCTGCACGCTCAGCCACTGCCAACTACGCATGCATGCTTTCAAATGTTTAGCTTAAGCAAATAAAATACAATTATTGCTTTCAAATGATATCATCTTTTTCGAACGTTTCGAACGTTTTCCGCATACGAAAATTGATGATAACTGTAGCAGTTTTTTCTATTCCTTTTCGGATACGAAAAATTGAACTAAACTGCACTGTCGGAAAAATTTACGTTTCTTTGCTGGCTGGGATACTACATATATATATCATGCCCTAACCGCCAAAAAGATGTAAGCGGTATTTTTTTCAAAATTTCTTTTTGATGCAGAAATTTTCTTACAGCATTTACGTAGAAACGTTTCCACATAAAAAATAAAATTTTGAGGAAAAATGTCGCTTGCATCTTTTTGGCGGTTACGGCTCGATATGATCACCGAACATTTTATATAAACACTAACACATGAGCGGAAAATCCTTTCCATTTGTATATTTCTTGTCTAATTTTCATTTAGTCGTTGGTTTTACGTTAAAATATTATGAACTCACCAGTTTTGGAGATGCCATGGTAAAGCTCGCAGCAGATCACAACACAAACTGAAGCGTAGCCCCCATTATGAATGAACATTTCGCCTCGGTTTGGATTTAAAATAGTAATATACATACATACATAGATATTTACATATGCAGATACTACCAGAAAATCAACAAAACTTAAAATGAACTAGTTAAAAGACAATATTGTGATGATGACGATGGTGATTACAATAGGGCAGAGAATACATACATTTGTGTCGCTTATTGATCATATTGAAATAAACGAAATACGGATACATAAAATTCGAAAATTTATTTTTTATTACGATCTGATCTGTTGCAGCCCAGGTAGGCGACGCCTTCATGCAAGGCAACTTCGAGGAAAATTGCAGTCGCAATATGCAGCCTGCAGTTTCGCCACTAAACCACTATACCAGCTCAACGAGGAGGGCAATATTCAATAAACCGAAATATCCAAGCAGTTGAACTACATCGACGACTCATTACGTACCGTCGCGCGAAACTAGTTGGTTTGCAACGTCCCCAAAAGGGTAACGATTGGGAATTTCAGGAAGCTGCAGAGCAAAATAATGCCACCTAGATAACCTCGCCTCGATTGAGCGCAACTCAAGCTATGTGGGACCCATATAGGCAGCTAAAGACGGAAGCGACTTGTATTTTCCATAATACATATAAAGAGAGAATCCGAAATAAGTGATTGCGAAGAGTTTGGAATGCTGGCCGATAGCAAGAATGGCCGAAAATTTGTCAGAAAGTTAGGCAGACCAACACTTAAATCAACAGATAAAAAAATGAGCCAAATTTGTAATGTAATGGCAAGGCGAAATTCAAGAATTCTTCTCTTCTTTTTCAATTAACAAATACTGAAATTAAGCGTTGAGAGTTAATTTTATTTAAAAATAAATATGAATAAAATTTTTATATTTGTGGAAAAATTTACAAGTATTACTTCAAGTATGGGCAGCTTCGTCTATACAATTGTGGAAGAGCAACTATTGCTGCACTTCTTTGTTTAACCGGCCCCAGACATTAAAGCTTTTGCACTTAATTTACGATTCTTCAACATATAGCGCGGCTTGTAACCATCCTTGTCCGCTGTATACATCGTCACTGTCTCCGTATCGGTCTTCTCATCGTACACTGTGTACATACCCATTATGACTAGTTGTTCATCTGGTGTATCTGGATTCATTACAACACCGATTTCCTCGCGTTTACTGCCATTTGGCTCCTCCAGTCTGCACGAATTCAAATTAATAAATTACACATGTTTTAATGCTTCGACAACTGTATCACTTACTTGAAGCGATAACCCTCCTTTGTGGGCACTTGGCTGTAGAACTCCGTCTTGATGGCAGGATATATGTAATCCAGTAGACCAGCATTTACCGATATGGAAAAGGTGGCAAAAATTGATAGAGCAAGTAACTGAAATTATAGAATTTTAATTCGTTTATATTAGTAAGAACTCATTGGTTACCAACATAGGACTTATGATACACATATCGATAGAAGTTTTTTTTTTAAATAATTTTTTATTAATGCAGAAACGTATCTGATTGCTCTAGAAACATTTCTGCGCCAAAAACATTATTGAAAAAATATCGTCTACATATTTTGGCGGTTAGAGCTCGATATGTAAGTTACTTATTTTAACTGCTATCTCTTACGTAGGCTATGCCAGTAAATAATTTCTTCAAATCAATTACTTTGTAGGGAATATGTCACGTGAACTAATGTTAGGGTCATAGACTACGGATCTGTATGCCGTTTTTCTGGATCAGGTCATTTTTTCAAAGATATTTATGTTTGTATTGTGAATGAGAAAATTCAAACTTAAACAGTGAAAAATTAAAAAATAATAGATTTTTTGTATTTCTTTCATTTGTATTTAAAGCCTGTTCTTTTACAAAAGAATCATGCTACTAACAAATAAAATCATTGGATAAATAAACAAGAAAGCCATACTCGTATGTGGCCACACTCGTACACGGCGTATGAGTAACATTTTCCATGTTAAACGTTTGAATTTATTTTCATACGCAATGCCAACTTAAAATGAAAGTACTTATGTGGGTGTACCCCACTATATCCAAAATCAAAATCCCCATATTAAAGTCCCCAAAATCAAAATCTCCAAACTCAAAATCTCGCGATTTTAAACCTAATTTGAATGTATTTCACACAGAAAATGAAGATTCTATATTCGACATTATTTCTCAAACTTAAATTGAAAACAAATTGTATGACGAATTCACAAATCGTCACCTGAAAGGCAAAAAGACGTAACAACATTATAACTGAAATGGAAAAAGTCGTGACTAAAGATTTTTATCTTTTTCTTAATATGATGTGGGAGTTGTAATTTGATGAAATACATCATATCAATCAAAAACTGAATTTTGAATTTTTTATTAGTTACGACTTTTTGAATTTCAGCGACGATGTTTGTTACATCTTTTTGCATTTCAGGTGACGGAATATTTAGTAGGTAAATGAAAGTTAAAAGAAATGTAATATACCGCAATAACTTAGAATATATTTAGCACGAATTTACATAACCACATAAACCATACACGATTCAAGTCATGGTGAAACCGTGGTGGATGAAGTAAAAAGAGCGATGGACTTGGGCGAGCCTAAGATATTTACCAAAAATTGCCATCTTTCACACAGATTATTTTTAGAGCATTATGAACCATATTTTTGCTATTACCAATCAAAATTCTAAAAAAAAAATGGATTTTCGGCCCACCGTATAACATGTGATCGACAAAACAGTCGATGTGTTTAACTGAAGGATGTACCTCCGAAGACCTGGCAACAACACTCATACGCCATGTCAGGGGCTGAAATGAATTTTTATGAGTAACATTAAGTCATTTGTTTACTAATTTTCTGTCACTTTAACTTTCACACTCATTAAATCAAATTCTGTTCCTTTACTCATTATTATTATTATTTTTAAAAATGCACACGTACTTTTATTATCTCACTTATGCTCTTTGAAAGCTCTTTAGTGATTTGTTTTATATTGAAAGTATAACTTTAAATTAAAGCAAATAAATATGACACATAAATTTATAAAGCAATAACAAGTAATTTTTAAGCAAAGAACTAAACCAACTTCAGTTCACATATAAAAGTTTTCATGTTCCAATGATCGGATAATGGGACCACCACGGAGGTACCTACCACCTTTCCTTAAAAAAAAAATTATTGAAATCGGTTAACGCGGTTCAAAGTTATGCATTAACATACATAAAAAGAAATAAATAAAAATAGTAAGTACTTTCATATCACAGTTCAGTATTTTTGACAACACAATTTTTAAGTTTGAATCAGAATACTTTCGTTTATCATTGTTAGCCGAAAGTTTTTTTTCCGGTCATTTAAAAATTAAATAAATTTCAATTTTTTTAAATAACTAGCAATCTTATATATTTTTTAACTGACCAGTTTTACAGAAGCCATGATGCGTTGCAACACGTTTAAGATCAAGTCATCGACTGATTCACTGTAATCAAAATAGTTTTGCTTGACGGTTTGGCTTCGCATCTTTGAAGAGGTGTAATAACTAAATATGCAAGAATGCTAAAAAGCCAGCAAACATATACATACACATCTCCATTATTTCTTACATAAACTCGTATATATATATACTTACATAAAGGTGAGTATGTATGCATCTTCGATAGCTGAAACAAACCTCAGAGCAGCCATTAACAACTTAGTAGTCAGTTCTAAAATTTTATTCAATTTGTTATTTATTCCTATTGTCCCTTCAATGCTAATATATAATCATGAATCGACAGGTGTAACACTGGCATCATGCATATTGCACTATATCTGATACCATTGACAGTTGCAGTTTTTTACATACATATGTATGTACCTATATGTATACGTAAATAAATTAAATTATATTTTTCGAAATTTCTATTCTCTTGCGGTAAAACCAGCCTTAGTCACATAGCAATGCGTGACTTTGCGGCAATCTGCTCCACGAAAATCAAACACATGACCTTTGAGGTGGAGAAAATGCAAAAGATTACAACAATGCATGAGTAAAACATTTAACAGAGATAATGAATAGTGGTAAAATAATTGTTGTTTTGCAATATTTAATGAATGAAAAAACTGAGTAAGAACTATTTGAGAAAAATTTCTTCAACAACTTACACTAGGGTATGGCGAAAAAAAAACAATTTTTCAATTTCGAAATTCCAATAGGGCCGAAAACGTTGAACCAATTTAAACCGAAACACCCGACATGTAGAACCCATATAGGTACGGTGACCATCCGTCCTGTAATATACGGGACAGTCCTCTCTTTGGACCCATTGTCCTGGTAATTTATTTACTTTATACGGGACGCCAAATGTTCTGTGTTTTTTTTGATGTCCTGTATTTGTCCCGTATTCGGTGTTCCGACGCATTAACAGCTCATTAAATAGTCATGCCTATGAACGAGTTTTAAGTGATGTTGGTATATGATCGTAATTTCTTTATAAACAGTTATTATTATTATTTTCTAATACATACATACATACATACAGTGACCAAAATAGAAATTAGGACTCGACATTTTAGTAAGTTTTGGCTATTTTTCCTTAGTTTATTTAATGTTTATTAATTATTTTATGAAAGTAAAGCTCTTTTCCTAACAAAACCATATGATACCAAATTTCGAACATTGTGCAAAAAATTATAAAAATTAATTCTGAAATCTTTCGCCAAAATTTCAAACTTTTTAATTAGAATCTTTAGAAAAAAATTTGGTTTGCAGTTTTGTAACTCATTAAAATTGAGTATAATAAAGTGCGAGTGGAAAGTGCTGCTCATTTGCTTCTCTTTCAAAAAAAAAAAATGGTTGAACATACTTTGTATGAAAAAATGCAATGTAACACCGCCAACAAAAAAAAATTCCAAAAATTTGTGGTAAGCTCTGCCGACTTAAACTTGCACTTTATTATAGTAAAGTTTAACGAATTTTTTAACAAATTTTACGGGGTAATCTCGAGAAAATTATCCTACAAATGTGTGATGTTACTAAAAGGATACTGTTTCAGGGAAAACGGTGTGGATAAAAATTTCAAACATTTTTTTTGTCCCGTATTCGGCTCTCATAAATATGGTCACCCTACATATAGGCAGCTAAAGAGGAAAGCGACACGTATTTTCCATAATATAAAGATAGAATCCAAATTAAGTGATTGCGAAGATTTTGGAATGCTGGCCGATAGGAAGAACAACCGAAAAGTTTGTTAGAAATCATCAACACGTAATAAAAACGAGCAAAGCCCACCTAATTTTTAATATAATGGCAAGGCAAAATTCAAGAATGCTTCTCTTCTTTTTCAATTAATACTGAAATTAAGCGTTAAGCGTTAATTTTATTAAGGTTACACTCTAAAAAGTGCATGTAAAACTACTACCGAAAAGTGTTTATTTTTCAACCAGAATCTGTTCAAGTATACGCAAAAGATGTTCAAGATTTGATTTTGAACATGAGTTGTTGAAAATATAGACATGAAATATTTTAAATTCCCAACATTTCGAAAGTAAAAATATATTTTTTACAAATAATAAATACTAAGTGCCAGGGGCGCACGCAGGAATATATTTTTGGGGGGCGAAGGATTTATACTTCTAAATATATATCATCAGAAAATACTGAAAATTCACTCTTCAAAATACATTTATGCAAGTTTTATGTACAGTATGAAATAAATAAATAAACTTTTTAAAGTTTCATCAATTGCATTTTATTTACATAAAATTTACAAAGAACTCAGACATTTTCAACCGGCTTCAAAAAAGTGGAGGCTATCAATTCTTCGGAGTATTTTTACTTCTTTTATTTATTCCACCGCATAACTTCATACCGCGTGAACGGATTCCAATAATCCTTTTTTTACCGGAAAGATGGTACCTTAAGGGTCGTCCCGTAATTTGGTTTAGATCCGATCATGAAAATCATGAAAAAATTAACGGTTAAAGATGCACTCAACTTTCAAAAGTAATACAAAATTTTACAAAAGAATTTTAATATAAATAAATTAAATAATTTCACGAAATTTTTACACTGTTTTATTCATTTTCGTCGATTTCTGGTTTCTCATTTTTTAATACTTCGAATAACGAAAATTTAACTGAACTTGTATTTTTATCATGTATGTAACTCATTTTGGTGGAACGAATTCGAAGTTAACAAATTAAATCTTCGAATGCTTATTAAGTACATATCAGTGGTAAACTTTTTAAAGGCTGTAAAGTGTAAAAAGCGTTCAGTAAGTGAGTATGCATTGCGTATTTTTAGAACAATGTTTTCATTCGCAGTTAAACTTTAAAGAGCTCTCAAGAAAAATGAAAAATTCTTACAAAATGACGCACAAGAAATGGAAAAGAAATTTTTTTCTATCAAAATGTCTTAAATCATAATAAATTTAACCCCAAAACCCACCCCTTGTGTGCGCTACGTTACAAATTTGATATGTAAAAGTAAACAGACAGTGTTTAATTTTGCACACACTAGAAGCGGAAACTGGTTACCTCTCTTTATATGCGTAAATTTAAACGAAAATTTTTTAGAAGAAATTTTAAACATTTTATGTGTAACCTATGAAAACGTGAACAATAAATGTTTAAAACTCAAAAAACCAATTTGAAATTTGTTCTACGCAACACATGTGATAAGTAAAAGTAAGCAAGCAGTGTTTAATTTAATTAACACGGTGTGTAAATTTGCATTCATTAAGAAAGGAAACTGGTTACCTATCTTAATATGCGCAAATTTAAACAAAAATTTTCTAGAGTGTATACTATGTTCACGTTGAGCCTTTAACTCGAGTTTATCTGCCATTTTAGAGTTTAACGCTAAACTCTGCTCTTAATCTCGCAGTTTGGCATGCAAATAATTTTCGTTTAACTCGCCTTAAACACCACTTTTATTTGGAGTTAAAGCGTTTCCGAATTGGGTTTGTGTCTTTGTTAATCCAAACCTGCAACCAACTTTACAACAGGTAGTCTGTTCCCGTACTGTAGGATTTAATCAAAAATAAGTGTACTAATCAACAATCTAGCTATGCAAAAACCAAAAATGCGGCACGATAAACTTTTTGGTGTAATCCTGGAGAACGGAAACAGGCTAAATGTGAATAAGAAAAAGTAAACGAACAAATGTCAAATTAAACTCTGAGTTTATTAAACACCCCAGTGAGAACACTTGACAGTTGTTCATAAACCCAAAAGGTTAAACTCGAGTTGAAATTTCAACGTGAATATAGTGTTAGGTGAGGTTATTCTGGCTGGCTGACCGCCCCACATAGACCAATAGGTATCTAGTGATGCCAGATGGAAATAGAGGTTCAGTTAATTATATTCGAAGTATGCATCATTTAGGATGTCAACGCTTTTTGAGAATCTCTGCAGTACTTGAAGCCCAAGTGTTGCCACGTCTTCAAGATAATTAAACCCTGGAGCTCTGAGATATTTTAATCGTGTTTTTGGTACAGCAGAACAATGGCATAGAACGTGTTCTACTTCACCTACAGCAATCCCCATTTTCCTCCTTCTTCGATAGTAACCCGTAACCCCCTACAGCAAGGTATTATGTAGCCTGCTGTGGCTACACGCTCTTTGGCTATTGAGCT
>NW_023458558.1:46804061-46805722 GCF_013731165.1 Rhagoletis pomonella
TTAAAAGATATTAAATTAGAATAGAAAAAAAGAAGAAAATAGTACGTCACGATTAAATTAAAAATGAATATAAATGAATGAAATGTATAAAATATTATTAGCACAATTAAATCTAATAATTAAAAAAAATATAAATTTTGAACAAGTAACTTGTATGCATAAAACAAAACCGACTTCAATTCTCATATAAAAATTTAAGAGTACCGTTCATTTCTTTATGATCCAATCAATGGACCTAGACCAAATTAGTATGGGACCAACTCTGAGGTACTATATTTCCTTTAAAACAATTATTATAGAAATCGGTTAATGTGGTAACATACATACAAAATATATTCCGACGAACTTATAACCTCCTCCTTTTTTTGAAGTCGGCTATCAAGAAAAAGCTATAGTATTCGCGGCCCGAGGTTTCCAATCCGGATCCTTCGAAATCTCATCTCTGCTTTCTGTCAAAATAGTTTTGTACGAGTGCTGCCAGAACCTTTCCAGAGGAAAAGCTTAAAGGGCAAACAATTAAAGCTAAATCAAAATTTCAGTTATGTATGTCTAGAAAAATCTAGAGATATAAATTAACAATTTATATACTTTATGTTATTACAACTTCATAGCAGTACCAGTTAAGTTCAATTGATAAATATTTGTAGGGAACAACTTATTTTACACATATTTAAGAGAATATTTTTCGCAGTCTCACAAAATCCGGCAATTTCGGCTGCTGGAGCGCACAGAGGAGTATACTTTTGTATCTTTGAACATATTATTTCTCAAGCTACATATGTATAAAACCCATCTACCAACTGGCAGTCATAAAAGTCGTCACCGCTACTTGATCTTTCATATAAGTATGGCCGTCAAGTAGAACACAGCCCTTATTGCGATATTAGGCTTCTTTATCCTAAAAACCCCTAATTATGATAAAGTTTCATGCTTTATTTTATTACTGAGTATAAAAACATACATACAAAATAATTTAGACCGCTTTTACTATGTAAATATTCCTCTGCGGTGCGCCGCGAGAAAAATTACATATTTATTCCTTTCGCGGGGGATGAAACGGCTGACTACAACGCCAACTGGTATGATGCTACTAGTATTACGACTAGGTAGTTCTGATGCGGTAACCGACAGTTGACAACCCGTATGACATCGCCATGTTAAAAATACCAGCCGCTAACATTGAAAAGGCATAGAACGTTAACTAGTTGTGCTGAAACGCAAACTGGTAGCATTCTAATTCACAACTATGCATGTATTAGCTTTTCCTGCAGGGTTATTTCACAAGCGCACGCACGCAGTGCGGTGCCGGATATCCCGAGCGCCATCTAGCGGACACTAGGTATTACTAAACGGTGTTTTCTGCTAACGCACGCTTCCTCTGTTATTTTCCCTGTTAGTTAATGTTATTAACAGTAAAAAGAGAAACATTTACTTATTTATAACAAAAATACAATTTCTCAGTAAAAAAATAAAAAATATATGCCACATGTACATTAATATATATGTATGTCTAGCTATATAAATATTAGTATTGTTGAAATATACCGAATGAAACGATAATTTTATAAAAAATTATAAAGGTTACCTCAAACTTTCGTTAATTACACACATAAAGGGTGATTTTTTTGAGGTTAGGATTTTCATGCATTAGTATTTGACAG
>NW_023458558.1:46805822-46808052 GCF_013731165.1 Rhagoletis pomonella
TTCAAATAAAGAACCGATGAGATTTTGCAAATTTTATGCGTTTTTTTTAAAAAAAAAGTTATCAAGCTCTTAAAAAATCACCCATTACATATGTATATCAAGTTCGTTTCCACAGTCTTTCGATTAAAATATGTCATTACCTTGTAGAGACCTTTAGTGTTTATAATTTTTGTATAAAAGTCGATATTTCAAACTTCAAACAAATTTTAACAATTGCGCCGCCCAAAAATTTTAAACTTTTTATAACAAATTTTTACAGCCTTATTCTGTATGACGAACGATAGGCAAGAGGAACGATTCGTCTGCAGAGGAATGCTTCAAAAATTAGTCCGGCGGCATTATTTTAGCCGGTTTAAACGCAAGTCTAGACCTCGACAGTTTTCTTTTTATATTTTTTTATTTTTTCTCATATTTAAATTAAGTTATTCGGGCGTGAATATTTGGAAATTCCGAACGCCATATTGGATTTTGCATTTTGAATTTTTAAAAACTAGTTTTAAATTTGTAATGAGCGAATACCTCTAAATACCAAACTTCATTTAAAGAAATTCAGTATTTTTTTATATTCTTAATAAATGATGCTAAATATAGAATAAATTACACTAATCTTTAATATTTTAATACACCCTCTGTTATTTGGAACAACTGCTAAAGTTGGTGTTGTGAAATAAATTTAGTCCCTCGCGAGAGCTAAAATGTTCAAACATCAAAAATTATTTCTCTAACAGCGAGTGCCACAAATTGGAGAAGAAGCTTGGCTAAACACTAAACAAAAATTTAAGTATCAAATATTTATTTATTTATTAAGTCTTTGAGCTATAATATTGTTAAAATATTGACTTGTAATAAAAACTACTAAATATGCAAAAATATTTACTGTAAAACAATACTAGCTAGATATGAACGTTTGTACGTATTGTGCATAGTTGACCGAAAACCTCATAGCCGGTGACGGCTGATCGCGCAAGGTGACGTGTTTACTTCTTAACGCATTCTGCAAATTCGACAATTAGTGGCTTACCTGTCATGCACAATGCCAACGAAGACAACTGCTAATGATTTTGCTAAAGCAACTGGCTCTAAACAACACTGAAGACGGCTCTAGAAGCCTATGGTGCTTATGACCTTACAACAGTCGGTGTTTAACTTAAAAACGTGGATTTACAATGTGTGCTTATGTTTGCTAAGCTGAAGGTGAAAACAAGTGGTCTAACTTACATACGCATGCGTTTTTCTAGCTTCCACATAAAAAAAAAATACCCAAAAACTATGGGGGCAAAAATCCTCCTAGATAGTATATCCTCCAAGCGGGTGACGACTGGTCAATGGGCATAGGCTGCTTACATACACCGTTGTGAGACAAGTTAGGCTTATTCCTATGCGACCTGCACATTGAAAATAAATATATGTATGTTGGTATGATACTGAGTGGGACGTGGCGAAGATTGCTGGTGGTAGAGAAATGATCACCTTTGTTGGGGAGATTCTAAAGGCTTGAATTTCTTGAGGATGAATGCTGGCTTAATTCCACGACTGAACTTAGGCCTTTCGAACCATTACGGATGCCTCAAAAACTGACACTGGGTTAGGATCTGGTGTCTATATCGAATGTTATGTGGATGAGCTACACTTTTTTCTTGGGGAATATGCCTCGGTAACCCAAGCTGAGGTATTTGCAATCCTCAAGGCAATGGACTACGTTGTAGAAAATAGGTGGAGAAATAGCAGTTAAAGTGTCTGTAGTGACAGCCAAGCAGCACCCAGGGCATTGGCCAGCCCTCTCAATCTCGCACGGCGTCGCGCTGGACTGCAGACTAATTTTGCGACTGAGATCTTTCGCAGCCAACAATCTGATTAGGTTTATTCGTTAATCAAGTAGAATTAAAACAGATTTAAAGGAATATAAAAAACACTAAAATGGGTGGCATGTAGCCTGAGTAATGATTTCTGCACGCATTGTTTATGCGTTCAGTTTCAACAAAAAAATAAATAAATAAAATGCATTTGGCTTAGAAAACATCAAAAGTAGTGGCCGAAATGCATGAGCTTCAAAATGCATTTTAAATTTTGTATTCATAATATATTTCTCAATAAAGTTAAGAGTGGTTTCCACTATGGACCGCAGATACATAAAATACATAATGTTGCTCAACATGTGACAATGAAATATGTACACTGCAACATGTTGTAACATCAAACAAATTAGCTTGGTATTTTTATAGCATATGCA
>NW_023458558.1:46808152-46814271 GCF_013731165.1 Rhagoletis pomonella
TAAAATTAACTTAAGTGAATACTTTTCATCTTAACCGGCCGCAGACTTCAGTGCGCCAGGGCTCAATTTGCGATTCTTGATCATATAACGTGGCTTATAACCATCCTTATCGGCTGTATACATCGTAATTGTTTCGATATCGGTTTTCTCATCGTAAACCGTGTAGGTACCCATTACGACGAGCTGTTCGTCATCTGTGCCGGGATTCATTACTACACCGATTTCTTCACGTTTGCTGCCATTTGGTTCCTCCAAGCTAAATGCAAGGACGTAATTTACTATATTATTTTGGAATAGTCGAAGAATTTACCACCATCGAAACTTACTTGAAACGATAACCCTCTTTTGTAGGTGCCAGACTATAGAACTCTGCCATGACGGTGGGGTAAATGTAGTCCAGAAATCCGGCATTCACGGAAATGGAGAAGGTGGCCAAAATGGCCATAGCAAGAAACTGCAAAGAAACATAAAGTTGAATATGAAAAATTGCTGTAGTATTTTTTATTTAGTTCTATTTAAAATTAAAAAAAAAAAACGAATTTTATACAATATGATTTTATGTAATTTTTTAATGAAACATTTAAATTTTGTTCTTATTTTTTATTTGTCTGATACATTTTTTGTAATAGTCTTCAATTCTTCATATTGAAAAAGGCGAAACCTAATCCGACTTGGTAGCCTACTTAGATATTCCAGAGTAAAACGTGCACAGAACTAGCTCTCAGTCTACTTATTACACTAAGTCAATATTATGGAAACGTGCAGTTAGTACGAATACGAGCTCGCTATTGGTGATTTTTTATGTGCATCAATTATATTTTTGATATGGTACCTGGACTAGCTGCGCGCTTTCCAGTTCATACTTGCGCTAGGCCTTGTTTGTTCGAAAATGATTTTACGAGTTGAAGGTGAAAAGCGAACACGAAGAATATTTTCATACCTATACAGTATTTTTATAGTTTTTCGTCAAACTTAACCAACTAGAGCAAAAACGGTCTAAGTAACAATTCGTTAAGGGCCTGCGAATCTCCCTAGCAATACGTGGATCAAAAAACACCAAAAAAAAGTTCCATACAACTCATTTATAGGTAAATCGTTATTAGTAACTAGTTGGATGACCTGCTATCTCTTCTAAATGATAATCTAATGGTCTAATGAGATCTAGACCACTCGTCCACCCGTGAAAAACCCAAAAGTATGACCTACCAAACCGATCAAAAACGGATGTCGGAAATACCCTCAAAATATAGACCATCCCTGAATTGGCGATTCATACTTTTTCGTTTATCAATTAAAATATTTTCACTAATTATTATTATTTTTTTTTTTTCAAGGCCTTATACCAATTATATTCAACAATTTTTATTGAGCTTGAGACCATTTTTAAAGAAAAATGATGATTATAGTTGGCTTAACAAATGAAATAGTGGAAAAAAGAATTCACAAGGCGAACTTAGCACAGTACGTAGGCGACTGGCTGAGTCAGTGGGATCGTCGGTTGGAATCCTACTGAAAGAAGTCTGATGCGAAAATGTGGTGATTTCCGAAATAGCTATCACTTCTACCATTTTTTCAAATTACTGTTGCTTTTCCACAATAAGTTTTTCATTAAAAACGTCCTCAAATTCAATAAAAATTGTTGAATATATTTTCATCAGTCCAGCACGAACTATTAAATAATAATAGATTGGCGCTTACACATATGTTAGCGTTTGGCCGAGCTTCTCCTCCGACTTGTGACGTGCGCCTTGATGTTGTCACACAAAGCGGAGGGACCTACAGTTTTACGCCGACTCCGAATGGCGATTGTATTTTTACGAAAAGCTGTTTTTCATGGCAGAAATATACTCGGAGGTTTGCCATTGCCTGCCGAGGGACGACCCCTGTTAAGAAAATACCTTTTTCTCTATTTTTTTTGCGATGTTGCTTTTACCAGGGCTTGAACCCAGGCGTTGCGGAGTGGAAGCGCGCACTGCTAACCACTATACAATTACTCACTTTATATTTACACCCTTATCAACACTTATTTAAATAAACACTTTAAGCAAAAATATGTAAAAGAAAATTTGAAAATATCGAACCCTAACCGTCAAAAAGATGTAAGCGACATTTGTTTCCAACATTTTATTTTTGTTGCAGAAACGCATCTAGATTCGGAATCAAAAATAAATTTTTTTTAAGTCGTAGTATGCACATATTGAAAATCACGCTAACTAAGAGTTTTCCATGAATTTATATATCTTTAGTCTGCTTAGTTTCTTGAGTTAAGTTTTGGTTTTATATTTCCCCGAACTTTGATATAAACAACAGCGAACACCTTTTTGTATCCGTAAATATTCTGTCACTTTACCACCCGATCGTCTAAAACATTCGCTCAATGAAAACTTACCAATTTCGCAGATGCCATGGTGAAGCTCGTTGAAGATCACAACACTAACTGAAACATCAAAAGCACTTTTCTTAAACATTTCGCCTTCGTTTTGCATTTACTAAATAAATGTCATAAAAGAATGATTAAACTTAGATAACTTAGTGCACACATACATATGTACATACGTATGAATGTACATTTGTAGTCAGAGAAAAGAAGTTACTAGTTTAGACCGGCAAGCATTTACATATGTTTGTATTTACATACATACCTACATATGTATGTATATGTTTTTACCTTTAGGCGCATTTTTTTTTTTTTTTTTGATTTTTACTCAAATATTTAATAGATTTTTAAGAGTTTTTACCCGTCGATTAAACCGGTCTATGAATAAAACTTGAAACACGCTAATCAAGAAATTAAAATCACCATAGCCACCAACAATAGCGATGACATATGAAGAAGAAGAATCAATAAATGAACGATGTGAAAAAAATAGATGATCACGAACGAACGGTAAGCGGTAATGATGCTTATATTGCGAAAGAACGTGGAAGGAGAGAGGGATATTACAAAATTTTAAGATATTACAAAATTTATTCGTGATTGAAATATGTGCAATGTGCATTGTACATACAAACGTATATATATATATATATATATATATATATGATGGCCTAAGCTCATAACTGCAGGAAATCCTATAAACAATTTGGAATGGAACAACCGCTTATAAATAGCAATCATTTCATGGTATTCGTTGCTTCATTCATAAAATTCTCAGCGCGGTGAATACCAGATGTAGGGAAAATCTCTGTATTGCTAAATATTTATAAATGTGTATGCTTAAATAATTCGTCAGCAAGCATTAGGGAATCCCATAGTTTGCAAATTCTGATCCGCCTTTTTTAGAACAGTCATTCACTCAACGCTACATATGTTTGTATGTACATATGTAGATACCTCTTGACATTTTTGATTCGTTATACAAATACCTACATAACAGGTCAGACCAGGCGAACTTCTTCCCGTCCAAAATCCATTTCTTTATTAAAACATTTTGGTCCAACATTTCCACCAGCAATTCACGTTCGCGATTTATTTGCTTACAATATGGTTTGATGGTCGCCGGAAGGCTCATTTAGATGGCCCTCTCAATTAGCCTAAGGGAAGTGCTATAACCGTGAAGAAGCTCTTGAAATTGTCCAATGATCTGACATTTCATAGCACGGTTAGTCGAACAAGGAAATTAATGTGAAAAACGTTTTCATCTGCACTCTTTGGCGGCAACAATGATCCGCTTCGATGGTGAATATATCCTTGAAACTGTATAGTATAGTTGGTGGCAATTTCAAAATGGATGAGTATCGTTGTTCTACAGAAATCTAATGTCAGACGAAAGACCTTAAATGTCTACTCAAAGAGCGCAATGGTTTTGATGGTTGATTAAACGGTAGACAATTTGGATTGATCAAAATCACGAGCCAATCGAAACACAAGGGAGCTCGACATACTCAGTGGTGCAGCAGGTCGATGTAATCGGACATGCTCGGCACATTTTCTTTTTTGACGTTTTTTTTAGAAATAGCTCAACTTTAGCGCCCCCTGGTGGCTCTTTCTTGCAATAGTATTGAACTTACCATTACCAATACATATCCCTAATATGAGCCTAAGTGGATAATAAATACGAATTTTTAGTAATAAATCGACTCCAGCGGTGGGGGGCCTTAGAAAGGGCAGGCTCTTCGGCTACCTTTTCGAAAGAAACAGCATTGTTGTAGTAATTACAAATGTGATCCGGCTACTTTCTGGGTACCTGACCGGTCACAACCATTCGAGATTCCACTTGACCTAATAGGTGCGATCACAGAGTCGGAATGCCGGCTCTGCCTCGAGAATGATGAAACTACGGGGGATTTCTCTGTCACTGTCCTGATTTACTCTAAATCTTCAACGGTCGAACCCTTTGTTATAAGGAATTCGCCTACCAGGACCATTTTAGGATTAATTAGGGAAGCCGAAGGTATCTTGGCCACACTGGGTTAGGGAGTCTCTTTAAGAGATACAAAAGATCTTTTAGGTCCCAGTGTCTCTTACACCCAAAAAATTAACTAACTAACTACCAATAATATTTCGAATATAAGTCAAATCGAAACATAAATAAGATTTTTAGTAATAACTCTACTTCAGAGCCACCTGGTCGGCCAAATTGAGAGCCTAAACTATGCAGAGACTCACCCAAACACACACAAAACTTTTCTTTAAAATCGGCCTAGCCACAGCACACGTGCAGAAGAGCTATATACATACAAGATATGTAAAAGTTTCAGTACGTTTGGAAGGCACCACGTTCCCTTTTTTATTATTCCCACTTTTCCAGACATATGGAATATGAAAAATTCAGTTTTTATGGAAGGTGCCACGCCCATTTTCCGAGAGTCCGTTTTCCGAGTTTTTTCCTTTCACATTAATCTAAATTTAAATGTTGTGCACTCAAAACTATTCAATTTCACCCATATAGCACTGTTGTGCTTATCATAATTTTACGACACTCACAGATTGACATTTATATTAATATTTTTTAATTATAATTATTTAAAATAAAAAATAGTATATTCTTTAACAAAAACCATATAAATCTAAGTTTCAATCTTGGTTCAATATTTAAAAAAAGCCAAAAATTTTCGTATGCATTGACAAACCATTTTATTTCGGAGGCGCCGCAGATTGGTCCATTGTACACGAAAATATTTTAAATTGGTTTCATAAGCAAAATAATGGGCATCTCGAAGTCAATTAACAACGATGTACTTACATACATACATATATGAAACCCACATCCTTACTTATAACGGGTGATTTTTTTGAGGTTAGGATTTTCATGCATTAGTATTTGACAGATCACGTGGGATTTCAGACATGGTGTCAAAGAGAAAGATGCTCAGTATGCTTTGAAATTTCATCATGAATAGACTTACTAACGAGCAACGCTTGCAAATCATTGAATTTTATTACCAAAATCAGTGTTCGGTTCGAAATGTGTTTTTATCGACAAATTTTGTTCAGCGATGAGGCTCATTTCTGGTTGAATGGCTTCGTAAATAAGCAAAATTGCCGCATTTGGAGTGAAGAGCAACCAGAAGCCGTTCAAGAACTGCCCATGCATCCCGAAAAATGCACTGTTTGGTGTGGTTTGTACGCTGGTGGAATCAGTGGACCGTATTTTTTCAAAGATGCTGTTGGACGCAACGTTACGGTGAATGGCGATCGCTATCGTTCGATGCTAACAAACTTTTTGTTGCCAAAAATGGAAGAACTGAACTTGGTTGACATGTGGTTTCAACAAGATGGCGCTACATGCCACACAGCTCGCGATTCTATGGCCATTTTGAGGGAAAACTTCGGAGAACAATTCATCTCAAGAAATGGACCGGTAAGTTGGCCACCAAGATCATGCGATTTGACGCCTTTAGACTATTTTTTGTGGGGCTACGTCAAGTCTAAAGTCTACAGAAATAAGCCAGCAACTATTCCAGCTTTGGAAGACAACATTTCCGAAGAAATTCGGGCTATTCCGGCCGAAATGCTCGAAAAAGTTGCCCAAAATTGGACTTTCCGAATGGACCACCTAAGACGCAGCCGCGGTCAACATTTAAATGAAATTATCTTCAAAAAGTAAATGTCATGGACCAATCTAACGTTTCAAATAAAGAACCGATGAGATTTTGCAAATTTTATGCGTTTTTTT
>NW_023458558.1:46814371-46816329 GCF_013731165.1 Rhagoletis pomonella
AAAAATGTAGAGTTAATTTTTTGTGAAATAAAATAAACCCCTGTTTTTCTATTTTGAAATAAAAACATATATGTAGAGGTCGCTCAAAGTACTCAAAGTTTTCCATGTATTTTATATGGGGGATAAACACTTTACGTAGAAATGGTATGGAAATCTTGAAAATCAATATTTTTCGTTCGAAAAACTTTGCTTCTCTTCAGGAGACTGCCAGTAATAATATACAAATGTTTATTTTTAAATTTTTTAATACCAGCGATTTTTTATGAGTCCCCCCATTTAGAGCTCCTGTTAATCGACTAACCGATTAATCGGTTAATCGAATAGAAAAAGTTGTTTAAAAAAATAGTCGAATACCTTTAATCGATTAACCGTTCACTTTCGACTAACCGCTCATAATCGACTAGTTGTTTACATTCGATTACTTTACAGATTCGACTATTCGAATAGTTGTTTGCTTTCAATATTTCATAAGTTTTGCGGTTGATAGGCTTTGAATATTTATAGTACCAAAAATGGTGTGGTACCGCATGAATTATGATGGAGATCAATACGTGACTTATAGCAAAATGTGAAAAATTCAAAGTGCATCCATCCCCATCATAAACTCATGGAAATCAGGCGTTGCAACAAGAGAAATGGGTAACATATTTGTTGCAATTAATCATGCTATTGCACGAGAAATGGTCTCTTGGCGCTCGTTTGAAACAGTTTCGCCATCTTCGTTTTTTCTTCTACGCTTGACATTTTTTTGCCGGGCTTGGTTCGGCACATTCACTATTGGCTACATCTGTGGTCCTGGGGAGGATAAACTATGGAAAATTACCACTTATTAGTTCGTTAACATAAACATACAGTTCCAGGTCCTGCTCCTTGTTCCTTGTTTCTTTTATGAATGTCCTTCAAATGGGTTGCCAAAGACGATGTCGAATTATTATAGGCCATATTTTGTCCCCATATTGTACACTTGACTTCTGTTACACCTTCGGAATTAGAAAAGAAGTTCCACACCCAGCTACGCTTACGTAAACTCATTTTGGATAAAGCAAATTTTTTGTTTTAAAGTGAGAAAAAATTTGTATTTAAACATTTTTCACTATTCGAATAATGACAGTTAATCCATTTCAAGACTAGTCGAAGTTGATGAAACGATCGAATACTTGCTATTCGATTTCCAGTCAAAGCAAAAGTTGCTACTCGACTATTCGAATAATTGGTTAACCGGATAATCGACTGTTAAAAAGAGCTCTACCCCCATTCCATTTTTTTGCGGTTTTTGGGTGTCCTCTAAAAATAGTTTATAATAGAAAATGGTTAAATAAATAATTGGGTATTGTTACTCAAAGTCTTCTGAAGAAAAATAAAGTTTTTCGATCGAAAAAATATTGATTTTCAAAAATTGTATACCTTTTCTACGAAAACTTGTTTTTCTCGATATAAAACACATAGAGAACTTTGAGAGCTTTCTAAATTTTTCTTGATTTCACAACAACATATTTTTTTTCGGCATAGAACAACCCAAGTGGGTGAGAGCATTATAATTCCGGCTTTACTTTTTTTGGAATACCCTTCTTGCTGTTGGATGACGTTAACCTCTCCGACTTGAAACTAAACTTTTGGTTGAGATCACTACTTACAGTAAATATGTCTGCCACAATGCCACAATATACATAAAATGTTAAATCTAGGAGATATTTAGTAGAGCTCAAACCTATTAACTCTTTCTTTTCACCTTCCTTTTCAACCTTTTCCGTATTTAACGCTGTAACCGGCTAAAGAGACCATCTTCTGCTACGTTCAGCGGGTTCCGAGCTGAATGCTTTTAAGACTAGAGCGTTTACATTTGCACGTACGCCAGCGTCTGTGACTATGTCGATGTAAAGCTGATTGAGCTCATTATTCCATCGTCTGTGGAATTCTTTTTCATACTTCAGACATCTCGAAACCAACTCAGCCAGTGC
>NW_023458558.1:46816429-46817760 GCF_013731165.1 Rhagoletis pomonella
TTCTTCATCAAAACCGCTTCTAAAAAATCATTTTTGGCCGCTCCTGATTGTTCCGCGTGTCTACTTACTGCCGTGGATTACACTCCAGGCTAGATCTAACCCAGTATTCGCCTTTTTGTAGAGTGAAACTGACCAAGCGTCATCACAAGCTATAGCGGATTTTGCTTTGAATTCATTCGACTCCCTTACAGGTCGCGGGTGCCCGGAATATCGTGCACTATCCATTACCAATGGGATCTGACCATCAGAGTTTTTCTCATCAATGACGTCCAACAGAATTTACTGCTGCGCAACCTCTTCGCACAAAAGCCACCGGAGTTTGCGTATGCCTTCGCATGATTTTATTGGCTATCTCCTCTGCTGACATTCAGTTTCAGCCACGATGTAGAGAACATTCTAACATTTGGTG
Source organism: Rhagoletis pomonella (assembly GCF_013731165.1). Classification (NCBI taxonomy): domain Eukaryota; kingdom Metazoa; phylum Arthropoda; class Insecta; order Diptera; family Tephritidae; genus Rhagoletis; species Rhagoletis pomonella. The sequence continues at coordinate 46,816,839 of NW_023458558.1, forward strand.
AATTTTACTATAGGTTTCATAATACAAGAATTAGGTGTAAAGTCTTTTTCACATAAAATAGCATGTATTTTAGGGTAAAGCGAAAAAAGTCAAATTTTCGTATTCGAAATTATAATACTGCGGCAAAAAGTTGCCTAATATAATCACATTAGACCGTTGGTCTTAAGTTTCGTAAAATCTTCAAAAATTTTGATTACCTTGTGCTTTTTGTTTTTTTTTTTAATTTTAGTATAAGTGCAAGTTTCATGTTGACTGTCAGCGAAAAAATTGCCAAAAATCAATACAATTTTGTAGCAACTTCAAACTTGCACTTAGCGCTAAATTCACAGTGCGTAGTTAACTCCGAATCGGCAGTTAACTACAGATGTTCAGTACAAAAAGCACTCTGAATTTGGCCTTAACTATATTAAAATTTAATGGGCTACAAACTGCATAACAAAAATCTTTCTAGAATAAGTGCGAAAGAACCATAATTTTAGAGAAATATCTTGGGGCGACCGTAAATATGATCCGATCGGAAAACGGTTTAAATCGGTTCAATGTAATCATGCTACGCAATTTTTCCGCCCTACTACAATTTCGAAATTGAATATTGATTTTTTCGCTCTACAATAATGTACATCGTCAAGAAAATTTTTGATAAACAGTTATTACTCAGTTTTTTCATTCGTTAAATATAATAAAACAACAATTATTTTACTACTATTCAATATCTTTGTTATGTATTTTAATTACTGATGCATTGTTGTAATCTTTAGGAGCAGATTGAGGCAAAGTCATGCACTCCTAAGTAACTAAGGCTGGTTTTACCACAAGAGAATAAAAATGTATAAAAATAGTTTTTAATTTATATAAAAACTGCAACTGTCAATGGCAAAAGATATCGTGCTATATGCCAGTATTACACCTGTCGATTCATGAT
>NW_023458558.1:46817860-46825280 GCF_013731165.1 Rhagoletis pomonella
AGTTTTGAATATTTTTCTTTGTTTATTTAATATTTGTATATTTTTTTGACGTAGAATACGTCTTACCTTAAGGTATGGGAGCTATGTTCAAATGTTGTAGTTGTAAGTTTTAGAGCTTCACAAAAACGCTTATTGCACGAGAACTAATAAAGCGATTTCAAAGAAAAGTGTGGCGTTTAAAAGATAAAATTCCAAACCTGTCGACAGATTCATTTTTGTAAATAACCAATTCGGTTTCTGTCGTAAAAACAACGGTAAACATTGCCTTATTTTGGGGTAAATTTTGAGCCTTTAAAGTGCTCTAGCAACTTATTGTTGGCATATATAACTTTCATTTTCGGGATATAGGTTCTTTGGAGCAGTAGAAATATTATCGGGTACAAATTTTATATAAATTTAACAAATATTGAGCATTTTAAGGCAAAAAATTGTTGAAAAAATTTGCAAATTTTTTTCATTACCAAAATGCTCGAAAACCGCTCGAATGATTTTGTTTTTGTTTTCTTTAATCAAAAATTCAAGAGTTTTCCTTTCGTTTGGTATATGGGAAGTATTGGTTTATATCTTCTATATATGTTTATTTTATTCAAATATATGGGCATAAATGATTTTCCATACAAAATCACCTCGTCATCATTTTGCAAACACGTGCACGCATTGGAAGCGTGGGAAGGAGACAAAAAGTATGTATGTGTCCGTAAGTACATATTTCGGGGTTTATCGGTATAATAATCGATACTTTGTCGGTTTTATTACCGATGTTTTTATCGATTTTGCTATCGAAATTTTTATCGATAATGTTATTGATTTTGCTATCGATATTTTCGGAACTTATCGATATAATGATCGGTATTTTTTCGATTTTGTTATCGATATTTTTTCTCGATTTTGTTATAGATATTTTGTTGACTTTGTTGTCGATTTTGTTATCGACACTGTTATCGATTTTATGATAGATTATTTATCGATTTTGTTATCGATATTTTTATCGATTTTGTTATCGATTTTATTACCGATATTTTTATAGATTTTGCTGTCGGTATTTTAATCGATTTTGTAATCGATATTTTTACCGGTTTTGTCATCGATATTTATATTGATTTTGTTTACGATTTAGCTATCGATATTATTATTGCTTTCGTTATCGATATTTTCATCGAATTTGTTATCGATATTGTTATTGGTTTTGCTATCGATATTTTCGGAACTTACCGATGTAATGATCGATACTTTTATCGATTTTGTTATCGATATTTTTTATCGATTTTGTTATCGATTTTGCTATCGATTTTGTCATCGATACTTTTATCGGTTTTGTTACAGATATTTTTATCGATTTTGCTATCGATATTGTTATAGATTTTTTTATAGGTTTTATATTCGATATTTTTATTGATGTTGCTATCGATATTGGTATCGATATTTTTATGGATTTTGTTATGGATTTTGTTATCGACTTTATAATCGATTTTATCCACTTTGTTATCGATTTTGTAATCGATATTTTGATAGATTTTGTAATCGATTTTGTAATCAGTATTGTTATCGATTTTGCTTTCGATATTTTTTCGATTTTGATATCAATATTTTCATCGATTTCTTTATCGATGTTTTTATCGATTTTGCTACCGATATTATTATCGCTTTTGTTATCGATGTTTTTTGCTTAGTGTGTGCTTTTGTTTTTTTACTTGGATATGCTCTTAACCATACCACGTATTCTACGTTTAAATTTAGCGGCTGTATCTCCGATACAGCCTGCAGGCCAAGACGAAGGCGCTGGACTGTTCCTTTTTCATATAAGTCTAGCATCTTACCTAATCTCCGCCACATAAATCCACATTTAAAACTTCGTAAAAATATTATGAATATTCAACTAACTTTACCATTTGCACCCACCCGAAAATTTTAAACTTTTTATTCAGAAACTTTTTTGTAGCTCATCAAATTTTAGTAGGTTAAAGTAGAAACTTAAGACGATAGAAAATCGAGTTGATCTTTTATAAGTTGTATGACTGACGGTGTTGTGCATTTTCTTCCATTTAAAATATGCTCGACAATACCGTTTGTATGACAGAAAAAAATGCCTAAATAAAAAGTTTAACATTTTTGGCTGCAAATGTTAAAGCTTGTTGAATTTTCATAATTTTTCTACGAAGTTGGAAATGTGGATTCATGTGGCGCTGGTTATAGCCCTGACTGACATATGGTTATACACTATACTAGCATTGTATACTTCATGTCTGTCGTTGTAAACCACAATTATACCATCCTACAAAGTGGTTTAAAGCCGGTTCCTGCACTACGTAAATGAACGCGGTATAAAGCGAGCATACCATGAAACATAGAGTCACAAAAATTTCACCAACAGAGGAAGTCAACTTTAATACTTTAACATCACAAAAATTCAATGAATTAAAAAGTTTTGTTTTTAAAACATTATAATCTGCAGATTATTGAAAAAAGCATAAAAAAAACAACTCAACCAATAGGACTCGAAATCGGATGTCCCTTTGCAGCGCGAGAAAAATGGCATAAAAATTGAGAGGGTGCCCCGTTTTCTAGGATGAACTTTTTTTCCATATACAAATTGGACCACTCTAATGTACATACATATGTATTTGCTGCGTTTTAGCATTCTTACCAGTGTTGCCGCGAATAATTTTCGGCCAAATTCCTTTAAAAAGGGCTAAAAAGACAGGGACGTGAACCGGTTTTGAACCGAACCGGTTTTGAACCGGAAAACCGCTTTTTTCTATTAACTAACTGTACCATTAATCGAACCGATATTTTCCACAAATGTTTCATCCGAACCGAAAACCGAAGCACTTTCTGTAAAGGTTTAAAAGTTCGTTTCAACTAATTTTCAAAAGATAAATGTACCCACTTTTTCTTCATTTTGTTAAACATGGTAATACCTACCAAGTTTTTTACCATGAGACAATATCAAAGGTAAAGGCAGCCCATCTCACTTGACCCTTAACCTTGCGCGTTGTTGCACTTGACACTTGACACTGAAATTTGCTCCTTATTTTGTTGTTTTTCGAACCGTTGAACCGAACCGAAACTCAAAACTCAAAGACCAAAAAAACCGCTTTGACGAACCAATCCAAAAGTGCAACAACGGTTCGAACCGCACCGACCAAATTTTTCATCCGGTTCACGTCCCTGTAAAAAGAGTATAAATATACCCACAAACATTTTCAATAAGTAATGGTATAAAAAAAAACAATGAACTCTGGAAAAAAGTTAATAATTTATCAAACCAAAAACCTTTTTGCATAAAAGAGGAAATATACGACACCAGCTTACTTTGCTGGCTCCATCAAGTGATTGTACAATGAGGCTCGAAGCATATAACTTAACAACATGCTGGTACAATAGTTATTTATTTACAAATGAGGTCCAGGAAAGATCGAAATGATTAGAGCCGAAATTTCATAATTGTTCTACCATTTTATTAAACATTTTATTTTTTTTTTAATTCACAACCGCAATATCGTAAACTTAGTCTTCAACACACATGGCTTTGATTCAGATAGTGGAAGAAATTTCCGATAAAAACCTTTTTACTTAGAAAATTAAGCTAATTTCATCACTCACGACACCAGCATGCTGGTACAATCATAAAATTTTCAAATAGTTTTTGAAGTCGCATCAGCAGCTGGTACAATCACACCACAAGAACATACACGGTCAATCGAATTGATGTACCATTTAACAAATTAAGCATAGATATATAAAAATGTAAGGAACATAAAATACATATATGTATATATAGCAGTCTTTCTTATTTTAAAAATTCATATCTAACATAAATGAAAAAATGAGATCAAATTAAGCATATATGTACAACTTTTTCATACCAAGTAGGGGCAATTTTAAATTTAGGTGGCAATAAAAAGTATGTGGTAGCTACATCTAGCCACCAAAGGACTAAAACGGCAACACTGATTGTTATATATTTATTTATTACACATCTTCAAAGTTGCGAGGCCAAGCTGTAAAGTAAACTATTTTTTTAACAATGAATCAGTCGATGACTTGATCTTAAACGTGTTGCAACTCATCATGGCTTCTGTAAAACTGGTAAGTTAAGAAACATATATAAGATCCCTAGTTATTTTTAAAAATGGTTTGTTTTTATTTTTAAACATCCTGAAAAAAAGTTGAGGTTACCGGTGATAAAATTGTGTTTTCATAAATACTGAACAGAGATATGAAAGTACTTACTATTTTTTAACCGACTTCAAAAAAAAGGAGAAGGTTATAAATTCGTCGGAATAGTTTTTCTTTATGTATGTTCCCGCTAAAAATTGCTAAAAAATTGTTGCTAAAAATTGCATGAGTTTTGGCAATTTTTTCCTTGACAGTGTAAAGCGGTATTTTTCGAACATACGTGTTTTTGCAACCTTGCGGAGTGTTGTCAGCGATTCATTCTACCACATCACGATGTAGCGAACAAATGTGGCACGTAACAGAAACCGCTACTTGTGATTTGCCGATTTTGACAATTCTCAAATAAATGTAAACAACGCCTCAGAAATTTCAGATGCACTGACATTTGCTAATACTTTCACAAAAATCGCCGTTTTTCTTAATTTTCGCTATTTTTTATTTTTTTATATAAATCATATATTTTAAAATTTAAAGTAATGAAACCACGAAAAATTTATTATTGAGAAAATTTACTATTTTACAGTTTATTTTATCCTCCCATTCGGCTTTGTTTACTTTTACTTGAGAAATTTCATCGTCGCCGGGAATGCGGAATCTTGTATTATATCATTCTTGTTATCATACAGTGTTTAGATTTGGACAATTTTTGTTCTTAAAATTAAGAAAATTATGTCGAGCAAAAATAAAACTAGGTACTCAAAAATGCGAATATGTGGTAGATTTCAGACCTTGTGTGGTAGATGTGGTAGATGCTCGAAAAAGTGGCAGATCTACCACAGTGTGGTAGAAGTCAGATCACTGCTTACTAGTCGATTTGGATGGTTCATTAACCATATTGAGTAACTGGTGCTTAGCCCTCTTATGTTCTTATGCATCGTATTTTCATTAAGACGTTTGTGGATATTCGTACTTTTTGTGTACCAGCGTGTGGAGCGTAAAATTTTCGACTGCAGTCTTTGAAGGCAGTGCAAAATTGAATTGCACGCTGTGCCCCAAAGCCCAATTCCATATGCCCAACGTGGTTTACTCATTATATTTAAAAGTTATATCTTGTTACCTAGTTGTTTTCTATGTATGTATATGATTTTTCCAGATAAGTCTCCTATCTAGTGTCATCCCAAGGTACTTGACACTAACTTTTTGTGGTATCGCCTTGCTGTTTAGCTTTAGTGGTGGACAAGTTTCTTTCTTCAAAGTAAATATTGTCTCAACAAAATATTTTTATTTTGTACGAATAATTTAAAGATAATGTATTCCGTAATTCCTTTAACATTTCCAATGTTAATTTAAATACTTTCAATTTGTCTTTAAAGGTTTTAAGCGCCGAAAGCGAAAGCAGAACGCAAACGTTTTCGATATTGGCATTATGAGAGTACAGGATGTACTGACGAAATATATGAATCGCATTTCGAAAATGCTACACGCTCAATAGTAGTATTGCGATCCATGATCCGGATTTCAAAGTTTCGAGATATTTTGCGATCTGTATCACGATCCATCAATATGTGATGCTACACTTTCAATAAATATCACGATTCAGGATCGCGATCCGTATTGATGGTGTGACAGGCGCCTTAGAGTTTCATCACGTGGCAAATCACGAGTGTATATAACGTACAATATGGGTCCTAGAGCACTGCCTTGAGGGACACATGCATATATAGGGTGACTTACCGTTCTAAAGGAATTCTATCTAACTCTTAAGTTTCTCCAAAGCAGAAAGCTTTCCAGAATTGCATGCGTATTTGCAGTGAGTGAAACATTTAGTTTGTCTATAAGGCCATCATGCCTAATGTGACCAACTATTTCATAGCTCAAAGAAGTACAGGTTACGTTGGGCTAAGTTAACGTCGCGAGCCGATTACGAAATATCGAATGCGGCTAATTTCGATCGCTGGGAGCTCAGTGTTTGTTCAGAAGTGCCCGCCAAAATGCTTCCATCTTAGCCTCACGAAAGTTGGACAGTCTAAAAGAAAGTGTGGAGATGATTCCTCTTCATCTTCCTCTTGACAGCTGATACAAAAGGATCAGTCGAAATTCCTAGTCTCACTGCATGATTACCAATCGCACAATGTCCTAGCAGAATCCTCACCACTAGCCATTGAGAGATAACGTGTTTTAAAGTGCCCTATAAAAACATTTGCTGCAGCAGCGAAACGTCTTTTTTCCCTTTTTATGTCACAAAAGGACCCGGTTTCCCTTAGCCTAATAGCGCTGATTGCAGACGCTCCCCCACCCCGCCGCGACTGTTCTGTCACGAAGTAAGCTTATTAGGTTGGTTTCAACCCCTAGATTATGAATATACTTGACTATTGCCTCAGGAGTGACATTGTTAAAGGCTCCTTCGATATCGAAGGCTCCTACTGCATAATCTTCATGCGTGAAGGCTCCCTCTGAGCACTTTAGCAATGTGTGCAGGGCGGTATTCACCGACCTTTCCTTGCAATAAGCATGTTGAGCTCTTGAAAGACAGCCACCAGTAATCGCATTTCTTATGAACAGGTCTATCAGTCTCTCTAGCGTTTTTAGCAAAAACGGGGGAAACAGGAGAGCTTTTTCCAGCCTTCGGGATGAACGCAAAACTGACTATCTTCCAAACCTTGGGGATGTACCCGGTCCTCATGCAGTTCGCATAAATAGGATCAAACCAATTGCACGACACCTTCAGAGCTGCAAAGCTTCGCAGGTGTCATGCCATCGGTCCCCGGCGACTTTAATGGTTTGAACGAATTTATCGCCCAGGCCATGTGACGGACCGGGGAGGAGATCCTGTTACCAGTTAGCGACAATTTTCCAATCGCTATCGTTCTTTTTGACGCAAACACATTTATATCCTAGCGATCCGGAAATTATCCCTGACTGGTTACAGAATCTCCCTCCTGAAGTACAAAATATCGCAAAGAAGTACATTTGACTGTACTTCGAAGTACGAAGCACAAGAGCGAAAAAAGAAGTACTGTACTTCCGAAAGAAGTACGGTTGGTCACATAATCATGCCAGACTTTTTCAAAAGCTCAATTCTCTGAACTTGGTCTACAGTGCCATGTTTTTCACGAAAACCAAACTGATTTGGTGGTATTATTTGGTTTCTTGTTAGTAAAGGTTGGATTTTTTTTAATAGAACTTTTTCAAATATATTGGAAAATACAGAAATCAAGCTAATGGCCTGGAGAGCGAATTCTTTGCCACTCCCTTCTTACTTTGCCCTTTTTACTTATCAAATTAATTGTGGTGTGCAGGC
>NW_023458558.1:46825380-46827603 GCF_013731165.1 Rhagoletis pomonella
TTTTGTTTTTAAAACATTAAAATCTTCAGATTATTTAAAAAAGAATACAATAGTTAGTTAGTTAGTTAGTGGTACAATAGTTATTTCTTTACCAATGAGGTCCAGGAAAGATCGAAATGATTAGAGCCGAAATTTCATAATTTTTCTACCATTTTGTTAAACATTTTTTTTTTTAAATTCACAACTGCAATATCGTGAACTTAATCTTCCACAAACATGGCTTTGATTCAGATAGTGGAAGAAATTTCCGATAAAAACCTTTTTACTTAGAAAATTAAGCTAATTTCATCAATCACGACACCAGCATGCTGGTACAATCATAAAATTTTCAAATAGTTTTTGAAGTCGCATCAGCAGTTGGTACAATCACACCGCAATAACATATACGGTCAATCGACTTGATGGGCCATTTAACAAATTAAGCATATATAAAAATGTAAGGAACATAAATTACATATTTGTATATATAGCAGTCTCTCTTAGTTTAAAAATTCATCTCTAAAATAAATGAAAAAAATTAGTTCAAATTAAGCATATATGTACAACTTTTTCATACCAAGTATGAATAAATTCCCCAAGGGGCTAAAAAAAGGGCTAGGGGCAATTTTAAATTTAGGTGGCAATAAAAAGTATGTGGTAGCTACATCTAGCCACCAAAGGGCTAAAACGGCAACACTGATTGTTACATATTTATTTATTACACATCTTTAAAGTTGCGAGGCCAAGCCGTAAAGTTAACTATTTTGTTAACAGTAAATCAGTCGATGACTTGATCTTAAACGTGTTGCAACGCATAATGGCTTCTGTAAAACTGGTAAGTTAAGAAACATATCTAAGATCGCTAGTTATTTTTAAAAAAGTTCTGTTTTTATTTTTAAAAATCCTGAAAAAACTTGCGGCTAACTATGATAAACTACAAATCTTTTGATTCAAATTTGGAAGTTGTGTTTTCATAAATACTGATGACAGTGATATGAAAGGACTTACTATTTTTTAACCGACTTCGAAAACAGGAGGAGGTTATAATTTCGTCGGAATAGTTTTTTTTTATGTATGTTACCGCATAAATTTAGATCACGTATCTATCTATAATTTTTTTTATCGGAAAGGTAGTGTCTCCAAGGTGGTCACATACTAACTAATTTGGTTTAGATCTGATCATTGGACAATTTTGATATATACTTTTTTTTGTATAATAAGAATTTATTTATTGAATCTGGCGGGTTACTAAAATTATATAATATTAAAAAATATTTAATAAAGCACGTACGGTAGTTAGTGGATCCAGGTGCTTTATTCTTCTGAATGTCAGGAACTATGGTGTTAATTAAATTTTTCTTTTTAAACCGAAGCGGATTTGTGGTAAGGCTACTGGGGGGTATTGATATATATTTCACGGGTGGGCTCCTTCATTGGGTCTAAAGACGTGCCAAAGATGACAGGCGAAAGCGTTTGCTTTATCCTCATCATTCCTCGTCCAGCTTCTCGAAGAACGTACCTCTTCGCATGCTTCAGTGTTCGCCAAAGGGAGTAGTCAGTCTGTTTCGAAGCAGACAAGGATTGAAGGATCGACTGCGTACTTCTTTCTTTTTCCGCCTACAACCAAATACGTAATTTCTTTGTACACGCATTCAGCTCCTGTTTAAGCTTAGGCGAGCGAATTCTTTGCCACTCCCTTCTTACTTTGCCCTTTTTACTTATCAAATTAATTGTGGTGTGCAGGCCAGGCAGTAAGAACTGCGTAGTTTAAAAGAAGGATTTGGTGTTGCAATTTCTGCGGGGGAGATTTTCAACTGCCCTGTCGATATCATTCTTGGTCAATATGCGAACTGATATACTTTTTGTATTTTGACTATTTTGTGTGCTTATTTGTAAGATTTTTTTGTTTTTAATTATAATAAATAAACATCGATAATGTTATGAGGTAGGGAGAATGATCTGGTGTCGCGCAATACCCTTTGTTACACCGAAGTCAATAAGATCGGATATTTTTTGAGGATCAGACGGTAGATCAATTGCGACGTTAATCCGGATCAACGTTGCCGTCTGTTTATGCTTACAGTGTTATTTCCATAGATGAAAGACGTTACTGCCAAATCCTCAGTGTAGTGCTATTAATCCACATACAATCATGAACAGCCACCAGTTGATTTTATTTAAAAATTTAAAATCACAAATGTGTTATTCCGTTTAAGTGCAGTACAAGACTGTTTTGTTTATTTC
>NW_023458558.1:46827703-46833419 GCF_013731165.1 Rhagoletis pomonella
TTTTGTTTTTAAAACATTAAAATCTTCAGATTATTTAAAAAAGAATAAAAAAAAAAACAAATCAATAAATGGACTCGAAATCGGATCTCCCGAGTGGCACTCTAGCGTTCTGTTCACCCGGCCATTGCGGCTGCTACAGCAGCGCGAGAAAAATGACATAAAAAACTGAGGGGGTGCCCCGTTTTCTAGGATGGAATTGTTTTCCATATACAAATTGGACCACTCTAATGTACATATATATGTATTTGCTGCGTTTTAGCATTCTTACCAGTGTTGCCGCGAATCATTTTTAGTGTAGCCAAATTCCTTTAAAAAAGGGCTTAAAGAGCTAAAAAAAGTCGTTGTGGCTAAAAATGGTAGCTAAAATTTTTTACTTACATATGTATATATATAATAAACTCTGGAAAAAGGCTAATATTTTATCCAAACCAAAAACCTTTTTGCATAAAAGAGGAGATATACGACACCAGCTTACTTTGCTGGCTCCATCAAGTGATTGTACCATCAGGCTCGAAGCATATAACTTACCAGCATGTTGGTACAATATTTATTTATTTACAAATGAGGTCCAGGAAATATCGAAATGATTAGAGACGAAATTTCATAATTGTTCTACCATTTTATTAAACATTGTTTTTTTTTTTTAATTCACAACCGCAATATCGTAAACTTAGTCTTCAACACACATGGCTTTGATTCAGATAGTGGAAAACATTTCCGATAAAAACCTTTTTACTTAGAAAAATGAGCTAATTTCATCACTCACGACACCAGCATGCTGGTACAATCATAAAATTTTCAAATAGTTTTTGAAGTCGCATCAGCAGCTGGTACAATCACACCGCAATAACATATACGGTCAATCGACTTGATGGGCCATTTAACAAATTAAGCATATATAAAAATGTAAGGAACATAAATTACATATTTGTATATATAGCAGTCTTTCTTAGTTTAAAAATTCATCTCTAACATAAATGAAAAAATTAGATCAAATTAAGCATATATGTACAACTTTTTCATGCCAAGTATGAATAAATTCCCCAAGGGGCTAAAAAAAAGGGCTAGGGGCAATTTTAAATTTATGTGGCAACAAAAAGGGCTAAAACGGCAACACTGATTGTTACATATTTATTTATTACACATCTTTAAAGTTGCGAGGCCAAGCCGTAAAGTAAACTATTTTGTTAACAATGAATTAGTCGATGACTTGATCTTAAACGTGTTGCAACGCATAATGGCTTCTGTAAAACTGGTAAGTTAAGAAACATATATAAGATCGCTAGTTATTTTTAAAAAAGTTCTGTTTTTATTTTTAAAAATCCTGAAAAAAGTTGCGGCTAACAATGATAAACTACAAATCTTTTGAATCAAATTTAGAAATTGTGTTTTCATAAATACTGATGACAGTGATATGAAAGGACTTACTATTTTTTAACCGACTTCGAAAATAGGAGGAGGTTATAAATTCGTCGGAATAGTTTTTTTTTATGTATGTTTCCGCATAAATTTAGATCACACATGTATCTATAATTTTTTTTATCGGAAAGGTAGTGGTGGTCACATACTAACTAAATTGGTTTAGATCTGATCATTGGATAATTTTGATATATACTTTTTTTTTGTATAATAAGAATTTATTTATTGAATCTGGCGGGTTATTAAAAATATTTAATATTAAAAAATATTTAATAAAGCACGTACGGTAGTTAGTGGATCCAGGTGCTTTATTTTCTGAATGTTAGGAACTATGGTGTTAATTAAATGTTTCTTTTTAAACCGAAGCGGATTTGTGGTAAGGCTACTGGGGGTATTGAAATATTTGACGGGTGGGCTCCTTCATTAGGTATAAAGAAGTGCCAAAGATGACAGGCGAAAGCGTTTGCTTTATCCTCATCATTCCTCGTCCAGCTTCTCGAAGAACCTGCCTCTTCGCATGCTTCAGTGTTCGCCAAAGGGAGTAGTCAGTCTGTTTCGAAGCAGACAAGGACTGAAGGATCGACTGCGTACTTCTTTCTTTTTCCGCCTACAACCAAATACGTAATTTCTTTGTACACGCATTCAGCTCCTGTTTAAGCTTAGATGAGCGAATTCTTTGCCACTCCCTTCTTACTTTGCCCTTCTTACTTATCAAATTAATTGTGGTGTGCAGGCCAGGCAGTAAGAACTACATTGTTTAATAGAAGGATTTGGTGTTGCAATTTCTGCGGCATTAACCATTAATCAGTGGGATTTTCAACTGCCTGTCGATATCATTCTTGTTCCGAATAAGAACTTGCGGGTCAATATGCGAACTGATATACTTTTTGTATTGTAACCACTTTGTGTGCTTATTTGTAAAATTTTTTCGTTTTATTCATAATTAAAAACATCGATAATGTTATGAGGCAGGGAGAATGATCTGGTGTCGCGCAATACCCTTTGTTACACGCAAATCAATAAGATAGGATATTTTATGTGATCAGACGGTAGATCAATTGCGACGTTAATCCGGATCAACGCTGCCGTCTGTTTATGCTTTCAGTGTTATTTCCATAGACGAAAGAGGTTACTACCAAATCCTCAGTGTGCTATTAATCAACACACAATCATGAACCGCCATCAGTTGATTTTATTAAAAAATTTAAAATCACAAATATAATAAAACCACAATGCGAAAAATTAAACGAAAAAGATCTGGAATAAGAGATATAAATATTTGAAGAAAGAATGTAGAAATGTTCCAGAACTTGCAAAACATGTTTCGTTTTCACAAAAATAAAGCGAACACTATTAAATTGAAGAAACAGTGGATTACCGCCATGTCCAAAAACCCCTGAGGAGCACTGAAAGAATTGTGATTTAAAATTAACACATTTTGAACGAATTCGGAATGTCTAAGTTGGCGTTTTCAAACCCTGAAAAAAAACTCAAACGTTTAACATGGAAAAGGTTACTCATACGCCATGTATATACGAGTGTGGCCATGTGCGAGTATGGCTTTCTTGTTTATTTATGCAATGATTTTATTCGTTAGTAGCTTGATCCTTTTGTAAAAGAACAGGCTTTAGATAACAAAAATCTATTATTTTTTAATTCTTCACTTTTAAAGTTTGATTTTTCTCATTCACAATACAAACCTTGAGAAAATTACCCGATCCAGAAAATGGCATACAGATCCGTAGGCTTTGACCCAATTTTTTCTGGCATTTCAAAGCTTGGCATTTTCCCTACAGTGTAATTGCTTTGAAGAAATTATTTGCTGACATAGCCTACGTAAGAGATGATAGTAAAAATAAGTAACTCACATATGGAGCCCTAACCGCCAAAAAGGTGTAAGCGACATTTTTTTCAAAATTTGTTTGATGTAGAAATGTTGCTAAAGCAATAAGATACATTTCTGCATAAAAAAAAATTGAAACAAATTTTACTTACATCTTTTCGGCGGTTAGGGCTCGATTTTTACATACTTGGTTTGCCGTAATGTGTATCATGAATCCTATGTAACTAACCAATTAGGTTTTACTAATATAAAACAATTAAAATTCAATAATTTCAGTTACTTGCTCTATCAATGTTCGCCACCTTTTCCATATCCGTAAATGCTGGTCCACTGGATTACATATATCCTGCCAATCCTGCCATCAAGTAAGTGATACAGTTGTCGAAGCATTAAAACATGTGTAACATAATATTTTGAATTCATGCAGATTGGAGGAGCCAAATGACAGCGAACGCGAGGAAATCGGTGTTGGCATGAATCCCGATACACCGGAAGAACAACTAGCTAAAATGGATATGCACACAATGCACGATGAGAAGTCCACTACAGAGAGAGTAACGATGTATACAGCGGACCAGGATGGCTATACGCCACGCTATATGTTTAAGAATCGTAAATTAGGCGAGAAACTTTTAATGTCTACGGTGGGTTAAACAAAGAAGTACAGAAAAAGTTGCTCTCCCAAAATTGTATAGATAAAGTGTCCATATTTGTAATTCTTGTAGTTTTTCCACAAATATGAAAATTGTATTCATTATAAATGTGATTACTTTTAAATAAAATAAGGCAGCATAAAATAAGTTTTGTCGGGAGGAGTGCAAAGAACTCTTAAAAAGCTTTAAGAAAGAAATTCGTAGCTCCAAGAAGCAATAGTGAAAGGACTTCTGCGGCACCATGGGAGAATACAAACGAAGTGGCAAGGTTAAGGTAGCTACTGTCCAACAACCGTCCACGGCAATGTTAATACGCAGAACCGATGATGAATGGACTGAAAGCTGCGAAGAATCGCTACAGGTCCTAGTCGATATGCAATTTCCTGGATGTGCAGACGTGACAGATATGGAATCTGGAAAAGAAAACGTGAATGACATCCCACACAACATTATTACGATAAGCCAGATTGAATGGGAAATAAACAGTTTTGATCCATTCAAGTCACCTGGAACTGATGGAATTTTTCCGGCCATGATTCAGATGGTTACTCACATGGTGAACCCATGGCTAGAGCCGATATACATGGGATGTCTGAGGCTGAACTAAGTATGTGCCTGTGTAGTAGAGAGATTCGAGAGTTGTGTTCATACCCAAGGCAGGTAAAGCCGACCCTCTATACCCGAAAGAATACAGACCCATCACTTTAGCTTCATTCCTAGACAAACACGTAAGAGGCAGCATAATGCAAGGCAGTTTATCAAAAGCATATAGAAAAGGAAGATCGACAGAGGCTGCATAGCATGCTCTAGTAACGAATATAGAAAACACGCTGGAACACAAGGATTATGCTTTAGGTGTGTTCTTACACAGCGGCGGAGCTTTTGATGATGTATCAAGAGAAGCTAGTCTAGGTAGTCTACAAGCAAAGAACGTAGAACCTGCCATTCTTCTATGGATTAAAAGCCTTTTAGGCTGTAGACGAATTAGATCAGAATGAGGTGAAGCCAGGCTAACAAAGTAAAGGGCACGCCACAGGGAGGGGTACTCTCACCGCTCCTATGGCTGCTTGTGGTAAATGACCTACTAAATAAATTTGAAGGGAGGGCTCCCAAACTAGTTGCATATGCTGATGGCATTGCAGTAATGGGGACCGGAAAATACCTAGATACCATAAATTATATAATGAATGAAGCGAAGGTGTAGGGATTAATGCAGAAAAAACGGACATTCTACTTCTTACAAGAAAATACAAGATTACTGCATGGAAGTTCCTTAAACTGAACGGCACTGAACTCAAAAACAAAAGACCACACCAAGTACCTTGGAGTAATCCTAGACTGCAAACTGCTGTGGAGGTACAATGTGGAGGACAGAGTGAAGAAAGCGAGTAATGCCCACTACGCATGCAAAACGATGCTAGGTGTTACTTGGGTTTTATCCCCTGTCCTAGTGCATTGATGCTACACAGCAGTAGTTAGGCCAATACTACTCTATGCCGCTTGGGGTGTGGTGGACCGCGGCAGAAAGGATCACGACAATGGAAATTGGAGCACTGAGAACAACTCCAACGGCTGCACTGGGAAAAATTCTCAATATAACACCTATCGACCTTGCGGCAAAGAGCCTTGCGGCTAAGTTCGCGGGGACACTGAATGCAACAGGGGAGTTCAAGCAAAAAAACTCTGCCACAGCTCAATAGCCAAAGAGCGTGTAGCCACAGCAGGCTACATAATAGCTTGCTGTAGGGGGTTTCGGGTTACTATCGAAGAAAATGGATGGCGTAGACGCATGAAGCCTAGG
>NW_023458558.1:46833429-46835961 GCF_013731165.1 Rhagoletis pomonella
AAAATCTCTATAGTCATGTGCAGACTTGAAAACGGTACAGAAATCCGGTTTATACTATCGTTGGTACGACGAGATTGCTGAACTATGATAAATAGGTGTGTTAACAGGACATAACATGTTAGCAGCGGACGCAAGCAAAATGGGGATTGCTGTCGGGGAAGTAGAACACATTGTATGCCATTGTCCTGCTGTATCAAAAACACGATTGAAATATCTCGGAGCTCCAGAGTTTAATAATCATGAGGACGTGGAAACACTTCGGCTTCAAGCACTGCTGAAATTCTCAAAAAGCGCGGACATCCTAAATGATGCATACATCGAATATACTTAACTGAGTCTCTATTTTCATCTGGCATTACTAGGGATCTATTGGTATATATGGGGCAGTCAGCCAGTCAGAATAACCTAACCTAACACTATATTCATGTTGAAATTTTAACTCGAGTTTAACGTTTTGGGCTTATGAACAACTGTCAAGTGTTCTCACTGGGGTGTTTAATAAATTCAGAGTTTAATTTGACATTTGTGGGTTTACTTTTTCTTATTCACATTTAGCCTGTTTCCGTAATCCAGGATTTAGATAGCAATAGTCCGAAGTAGCCGTGATGTTGAATACCAACCTTTAGTAATAAAGAAATAAAAATCGACTGTTCTGGAATGAATCCAGTGTTAGTTGCAAACTCCCATAAGACTAGCGCCCCTTCAGAGATATTTGTGTGGATTGTACTGTACTTAATGCCCGAACGTGTACGGAAAGAGACTAGTGCGCTTTAAAGCAAGTCAACAAGTCCACAACACGGGCACAACCTCTCATTCGAAGTACCTAAACGTTACTCACATAATAATCTCGGTACTCACAACAAAATGAAGAAATCTTTGATATGTATTTGGGTATACAAATTTTTAATTTATACATAAATATAAATATAAATATAATAAATACAATAAATATAAATAAATAAAAAAACATTTAATTGAAAAGTGATGTATTATGGGGAATTTTGTTAGCTTCCATTTTCCATTTTCCGTATTTCATATTAAAATTGTTAAATTGGTTCGTAAGATATACGTGATTAAGGGCCAATCTTACAGTGACGAGTTAACTTTCGTTCGTCAGGTAACTACAGGTTTTCAGTACAAAAATTGAAATTCGACCAACGAATTTGAGTAAACCCCTCACTGTGAAAACGGCACTAAATGGAAAAATTTTTTGGAACTTTATCTGAGCAATTCTACATAGGAATCGGACAGTGGCATCTGGTGAACAACAAAAAAAAATTGTGATCCAATGGAACCGCTTATTTTCCCCAAATCGGTATAATCATACACGTCGCAAAGCTTAAGGTTTGGTATGATTCAAAATTTGTGGCGATGATTCGAGTGAGGTACAAGTTTTTCATTGTATCAAAAGTAACGAGTAAAGTAACGGGTGTTAATGAGCTCAATAGATGTTCTGGGCGCAGTGCATAACTTTGTATTAGTAACGAATACATACGCGTATCCAAAGTTTCGTAACTTTTGCAGCGTTATTCGCCACTTGCTACTTGCTTGGCGAATCAAAAACGGCCATTGTTTATATTTACTAATAAATGCAGGCATATCAACCAAGAGCCTGAATGTATGCTACGTTTCATAACCAAAACATGTGCTCACAGTGTGGAGAAAAACATATGAATTGGCTTGAATGGATATGCACGAAAAAAATACGGTGGTGTAATATTATGACAGATTTTATTATTACAGATTCATCACTGACTTAATAATTATACGTGTTATTTATTCCATGGATGTTCATCCAACGATTTGTTTTTGGTGTTAATATTTGCTTAATATCATTTCGCTCTGTATTTTTTAAACATTTCTGTTCGAAACGTTTTAGCGGTTTGTTTTATAATATTTGGCACACCCTAATACAGTTATCGATTGTTTTTAATCTCGCTTAATAGAAAATAATTTTAAAAAATTTATCTTTGTATTATATTTATATTTGTTATCACTTCCTCATTTCAAAATATGGTTTCGCTTTTTCTAAAAATCGTATCAGCTGGTCCGCTTCCGCCACTCTTTCCGGCAACAAAGAAAGGAGAATTCTACAGAAGCATACATACACAATTTCGATTGCAACTTGAACTTACCCATATTAAAATAACCAAATTATGTACATACATCAGGGACCGAACATAACAGTTATTGATGAAAACTGTCATTGAAAAATTCGCTATGAAATCTAGGTGACACATAACAATCGATTCCTCTTTTCACCGTGAATCAAATTTGAAAATAAATTTTTATTTGTAATTTTTATGCAACGTTAAAATAAATAACAATTGTCTTTGATTCTTTTTATCTTTGATATTTTTGATTATTATCTAAATAATTTGAAAATAACAGCTATGTTTGATTTTTATTTTATAAGTCTTAGATAACAGTTATCGAAGACTTTTATTTATAAAAGTCATCAATAAAAATCAATCAGTGATTTTTACTTTTAAAAGTCAACAATATAAATCAGTCGCCGAATTTTATTTTTTT
>NW_023458558.1:46836061-46851692 GCF_013731165.1 Rhagoletis pomonella
ACTAGAAGTATTACTTAGTTTTGTTGATTTTAAACACGCACTAATTAGCACTTTCTTAATTCGAGAAACCCGCTTTTATTTATATGTATTTAAATATATATCTATGTATGTATGTATATAAGAACTTGATTTTTTTCATTTATGTATTTATCTCATCGTTTTTTATTTTCAATTGAAGCTTTTTTGTTGCAATAAACCGTTATTTTTTAAATATAACAAATGACAAAGATTTGAATTTGAACCGGCTTTGTTTGAAATAAACGTTGTTTGTTGCTAGTGCTTAAAATAAAGGCTGAAGTAGGAGCAGTAGACCTGCATAGCTTTCGGGTGATTAAAAAAAAAAACCTTTTTATGAAATACGAGCAGACCCTAAAGACATCAAATTTTTGGTAAACTTTTCCTTGTACTTAAATAAGTATGTATATGTATGTAATTGTTTTCGAAATATGTTCAGAGTTAAGACCCAGTTATGCATACTTGCATAAGGATTAGCACATAAGGAGTTTGTTAAATGAGCTTTGCGTGTAAGCGGTTACCCAACGCACAGTATTGCTTATGTACCAGTTTCTTGGTTTTTGATTTCTACGTTAAAATTACATTCTATGCTTTGCAGTGCAAAGTATCCATAACAGAGCAATTAAGCTTTCTTAATCAAATGAATATCAACCAAAAAAAAAATAAACCTTTTCAATATCGGTGCTTAGTT
Organism: Rhagoletis pomonella; assembly: GCF_013731165.1. Taxonomy (NCBI): domain Eukaryota; kingdom Metazoa; phylum Arthropoda; class Insecta; order Diptera; family Tephritidae; genus Rhagoletis; species Rhagoletis pomonella. The sequence goes on from NW_023458558.1 coordinate 46,836,768, forward strand.
GAGAAACCTTACCCATGTATGGACATACATGTACATATCGTCGTTTAAAGTGCAAAACCGCGTATCAGCAAAATGTAAAACCGCGTATGTGAAGTTGTAGAAATTATTTTCTAGAGCGTAAAAACACTCATATTTCAAAATGGTTCTCTTTTTTATAAAGCAATCTCATTTCTGGCTAGTATATTTAAGAACGAATGGATAAGGATTGAGCCAAGAGCTTCCGTGAGCAAATCCAATTTTTGGCAGCAAAATGTCAGTTACGCGGTTTAGCAGAATGACGATACGCGGTTTTGTACTTTAAACGACGGTATGTATGTATGTATGTTTTTCTGGATTGTACCTCTACTTATTATGGCACAATTTGTTACACCTTTTTTTTTACGGAACATTTCACCACAGCAAATTTCATTATGGGACAGTTCATCACGGTAAATTTTTTTATGCCATAATTTAATTAAAATTTACTACGACACAGTTCATTACAATAAAACATTGCAGATATTTCAAGGTTGAATATTATGGGCAAATTCACGCAAATATTCTAAAACATAGTGGTCTTCACTCCAATCGGTCACTACTGCATAAAGACGAGCATCAAAGTCGACATCTTTTTTCCCATTGGAAGTATGTATCAGCGATCCATGATTCAATAATATGAGGTTAGATAATTATTGACAGCTGCGGCTTGACACTCCCTTACAAAAGGTTGTATTTACGAAGGACGGAGAAAGGGGAAGAATTAAATCTCTTGGTGCGAAAATGGTAGTAGAAAAGTACGCAAAGTAGGCAATTAGGTGATATTCCTTTTGTAAATTCTAATGTATTTGCAGGAAATTCGGCATTTTAAACGAAATGTTGAACGTAATATTGATATACCTGCGTGAATTACGTAATTTATGTGCTATATAGCTGTATAAAAACTGCAAAATAACTCAAAATTAAAATAAGACTACTATGAGATGGATGTAAACATCCAATTTAAAAACAGTTTATGTTTTCATCAGTTAAATATGCTTCATATGCATATACAAATAAAAATATTGCACAAAAGCTTATACTTCTATTTCACACCAAAGCTACAGTTCCATGTAAATTTGCAAAGAAGCAACACCATGCCACTGCTAAGTAAGCGGTGCGAGAGAGACCACTGCCAGTTTATCGAACCTTGTATTATTGAATCACGTCAGCGATCGACTGCTCCCAAGCTGCCATGCCAGCCTTCCATAGAACTGTTCGTCCTGGGTTCATGATTAACTTCAGCATAATTTCAAATCCACAGCTCAATTGGAAATCTTACTTTAACTCGTTTGTTACGGCAAAGTCATAGTACATAATCCCATTAAACTACACAGAAAGAAGTTCTGCGCAAAAATACTTCCGCCCCTCTTTTCCGGCAGGGTTATATGCCTTAAAAAGTTCATTTTTTATCGTATTTCGCTCTACATCATAGGAGATTTATAAATGCGGCATATATGTATATATGTATGTCAGGGACTGTAACAGTTGCAACTTTTATTAAAAAATCGCTCTTTAACAGTTATTTTCTTACTTTAATTTCATTTATTTTATTATTTTAATTTAATTAATCCTTAAAAAACATCAATAAAAATCAGTCAGTGATTTTTACGTTTAAAAGTCATCAATATAAATCAGTCACTGACTTTTATTTTTTAAACCATACTTATAAAAGTCGTTTGTATAAGTCCTTGTAAACTTTTGCTCTCCAATGCCTTCTTAGAGAAAAATTGAAATGACTTTTATACTTATGGCTTAAAAAATAAAAGTCGGTGACTGATTTATATTGATGAATTTTAAAAGTAAAAGTCACTGACTGATTATTATTGATGACTTTTATAAATAAAAGTCATCGATAACGGTTATCTAAGACATATAATATCAAAATCAAACATAAGTGTTATTTGCAGATTATTTAGATAATAATCAAAAATAATTGTTATTTTGGATTTATAAAATAAGAATCAAAGATAATTGTTTTTTATTTTAATTTTGCATAAAAATTACAAAAAAAAAAAATATTTTCAAATTTGATTCACGGTAAAAAAAGAATATGTGTCACTTAGTTTTCATAGTGAATTTTTCAATGACAGTTTTCATCAATAACTGTTATGTTCGGTCCCTGATGTATATACCTTATTTTGTTCTTTTAATATGGGTAAGATCAAGTTGCAATCGAAATTGTGTATGTATGCTTCTGTAGAATTCCTTTCTTTGTTGCCGGAGAGGAGATGCGGAAGCGGAACAGCCGACACAATTTTTAGAAAAAGCGAAACCATATTTTGAAATGAGGAAATGTTAACAAACATGAATATAATACAAAGCTCAATTATTAAAAATTATTTTCTATTAAGCCAGAATAAAACCCATCGATAACCGTATTAGGGTGTGCCAAATATTATAAAACAAACTACTAAAACGCTTTGAGAAGAAATGTTTAAAAAATACAGAGCGAAATGATATTAAGCAAACATTTAACACCAAAACATATTCATGGAATAAATAACACGTATAATTATTAATTCTGTGATGAATTCTCCCTGTAATGAAATGACCATATAATGCATAATTCTGTGATGAATAAGTAAGTTTTTCTAATAAAATTTGTCATAATATTACACCACCATATTTTTTATTTTTTTGTGCATATCCCCATTCTCAAGCCACTTCATATGTTTTTCTCCACACTGTAGACACATGCTTTGGTTATGAAACGTTGCACACATTCAGGCTCTTGGTTTATATGCCTGCGTTTTCTAGCATATATTAACAATGGCCGTTTTTGATTCGCCAAGCAAGTAGCAAGTGGCGAATAGCGCTGCAAAAGTTACGAAATTTTGGATACGCGTATGTATTCGTTACTAATACTAAGTTATGCACTGCGACCAGAACACCTATTGTGCCCATTAACACCCATTACTTTACTCATTACTTTTGATACAATGAAAGACGTGTACCTCACTCGAATCATCGCTACAAATTTTGAATCATATCAAACCCCAAGCCTTGCGACGTGTATAATCTATGTGGGGGAAATAAGCGGTTCCATTGGGTCACAATTTTTTTTTTTGTTGTTCACCAGATGCCACTGTCCGATTCCTATATAGAATTGCTCAGATTAAGTTCAAAAAAATTTTCCCATTTAGTGACGTTTGCACAGTGAGGGGTTTACTCAAATTCGTTGGTCGAATTTCTGTTTTTGTACTGAAAACCTGTAGTTACCTGACAAACGAAAGTTAACTCGTCACTGTAAGATTGGCCCTTAATCACATATATCTTACGAACCAATTTAACAATTTTAAAATGAAATACGGTAAATGGAAGCTAACGAAATTCTCCATTATACATCACTTTTCAGTAGGTGATAGTTTTTGAGAAATTAAATTATTACTCCATTTTTTTTATGAAAAAATCTAATTCAATAAAATTTTTTTATTTTATATGAAAACCTGTTCCTTATTCTTGGATTAAACGAAAATTTTCAAAGTGATGTATAAATTAAAAATTTGTATACCCAAATACATATCAAAGATTTCTTCATTTTGCTGTGAGTACCGAGATTATTATGTGAGTAACGTTTAGGTACTTCGAATAAGGGGTTTTACCCGTGTTGTGGATATGTTGACTTGATTTAAATCGGACTAGTCTCTTTCCATACACGTTCGGACATTAAGTACATTACAGTGCACACAAACATCTCAGAAGGGGCGCTAGTCTTATGAGATATTGGAACTAACACTGGAATCATCCCAGAGCAGTCGCTTTTTATGCTGGGTAATCACTTTTCTTACTTGATTTTATGCCTAATGTTATGCTACAAAACCTTGTTGAGTTCAATTGCACGTTAAGTGCCCAGCAGGAAATGACATCCATAACATCAGCCAACAAAAAAACGGAAAGCAGTGCAATCTATTGATTATAATAAATAACTTTGATTTTTTTTCAAAAAATCATTAAAAAATTCATATAAATTATTTTATTGCTCTCTGTCCAATAACTTCTTTTTTTATATAAAAAAGTATATTACCATATACAAATTAATAACTTTTGCGGTTTTTAAATATAAAAAAAAATCTTGATATTTTTCATTGCGTTGTGCTATTTAGGTTATGCGCGTTTAGGTACTGTGATCCTATAAATTAAAGTCTGGGGCTATTGGAACATAATGTGCTCTAAAGTGTCTTGTTCTTCGTAGAACAATCTGTCTTGCTGAAAGTAGACAATTCCCCTATTTGACAAGTGCTTCATTACTCTGTAGCTCTGCAGGGGCCAAGAAATATTTTCAAGACAGATCGATAAAAGGTACCCAAATGTGGTGTTCAGCATCAGTAAATGTCCCATTAACTCCGAAAAACGTAATTTATTTCCAAAAAATCATTTAAAAATTCAAAATTGTTTTATTTTTTTTATTTTTAACTTTATTTGTACAATAAATATATAATCTACAAATACATTACAACTCGCTGTACTGCTGGCAACGGCTGTAAATTAAAATTTATTCCATCGCAAACAAAGAGTCTTCCCAGCATACGAAATGCAACCTGCAGAGGGCATCCCAGCTTGTGGCAATATTATATAACCATGTGATGATGCCGCACTATGTTCTATTTTGGGAAAAAAAGGGGAAAAGACTAATTTCTCGAGATTGAAACGAGATAGCTAAAACAAAATAAAATGAATAAATAAACGATTTTAATGGAAAATTCAGGGGAAATAGTCTCGTCGGAAAATTATTTTATTCGTTTGTCCTGTAAAATGACCGATAAGAACCAAATTTAGTTTACTTACTATTTCCCTATGATATCGATATATCGAGGGGGCGTGCACTCTCTACATTAGGATGGTCCAATAACACCGTGTGACAGTGAAAACGACACGAAAAAAATCAATATATTTACAAAAGTAGGAGCTAAATATAGTTGCGTTTTTAATTTTTCTCTCTGACGTCAATATTTTTTTTAGAGGACTTTGAAATTTCTAGGATATGTTTGAATAAAAAATTATTTTAAAAATTTGGTGCATTGTAGAGCAACAATATGGGTAGCAATTAAAAGGAAAAATTCTGTAGAATTGAAAAAAATAATAATATTTTGGTACACCAGGTCCTTTCAAAACTTTATCCTTGAATATCCTGGGAAATTTCCAATATTTATTTTTGAAACAATTATATGTCAAGGACTAATATATAACCTACCACATCCTCGAATTTCGTTCTTCTAGCTTTATTAGTTTTAAACAAAAAAAATTACACATCTCTTTATAAGATGAAGTTACGGTAATCATTACACTATATACATACATTTGATTCCGAAAATCTAGTTAATTTCTTTCCTAGTGTAGAGTTTACATGGCGTATGAGCAACACTCTTTCCTGCTTATTTTTCATGAAAAAAAATCGTTGGGCATTTTTATTTGACCACTCATTCCTTCTTTATATATAAATCGATTTTCTTCATTAGTAGCTTAATTTTTTTTTGTAAAAGAACGGGATTTAACAAAAAGGTAAACAACTTACACAGAATCTGTTGTTTTTTAAATTTGGACCTTGTTAAAGTTTGAGTTGTTCTCATTATTTCATAAAAAAAAAAAAAAACCTGGTATGATTCATTAATTTCTTAGAAATTGTTGGACCCATAGAATTCTGATGTATACACGATTTATGGGAAATTTTATTAGCTTTCATTAACTTTCATTTTCGTTCACTGGTTTTAAGGTTTTTCAATTCTTTCGTAAGATATGCGTGATTAAGTGAAACCACCTTTTTTCAAGCTGAATAATGGTAAATTGAAAATATCTCGAAAACTTATCCATAGAAAACGAAACTTACTAAATTTTCGAAATCACCGAGAAATTCCACATAGGAATTGGATAGTGGCATCCAAAAAAAAACACTTTTTCTGTAAACCAGTGTATTCATATGTAGATGATGTAGGTAATGCAGAGCTCGCTACTTCATAGCCATGTGGACAGAACTTTTTTAAGCTTTTTTTATTATTATTAGTTCAGTTCATATTAACGGACACTTAGTAATAGCTCTCTTGAGCGAAAACTGATTTGATGACATTTGGACTTGGTTGGAACTGAGTTCAATTATTTTTGGGGAAATAAAATAAAGAAAGTTACAAAACTTTTTTTAAACCACCTAACCTCTAAATTTTCTGTAGTGTCAATTCTTTCCATTCAAGTAATATGTGTTCTAAATATGAATCTTTTCTGACCTACATATATGGTCAGAGTTTCCAAATATCTCGACAACTGCGCCACCTAGAGAATAAATTCATGCTTCACATTGCATTGTCGTCGCCTTCTGAGCTAAGCTTGAAATTTCAAGTCCCAAGCTTATCGGGAAGTTGGTTAAAAGCATTTACATATGTAAATAAAAAATATTATCGTTTGTAATTTTGTTTTTGTTTATTTATAAATTTAAAATTTTTCATATTTACAGTAGCATTTAATTATAATCATTATTAGCAAACAGCATTAGTACGCAGAGTTCAAGCATCGCTCAATATATTCTCTTTTCGCATTCTATTACATATTTTACGTTACTTGCATACTACTTAGTTATATAACGTATGTATGTGTGAGTGTATATACAGTTAGAAATACAGTACAATTTAATTTAGCTTATAAGTTCGCCGCTTCAATAAAGTTGTAAATATGTGAAGTATTAAATAAGATAAAGAAGTACTCAGCAGCAGCAGAGGTGCCAAGTCATCGAAATATTTATACAATTGTTAGAAAAAAAAAACGTGTTTACACGTTACGTAAGTTTACATATGAGATTTTTAGAGTTTCGAAAGCGAAAAAACAGCCGAATCATTAATAAGTAAGTATATCCTAATTTCAAGAGCTTAAACTTTTGCTCAGCATTTTTAAACATGTGTGTATTTACCTACATACATACATACATACATACATATGTACATATGTATGTCAGCCTAAGTGAAGGACAGCCTAGGTGCTGCTACGTAACCCATTGAGACGCATTGCAGCAAATTACAACTACACGTACATATCACTAACTAAATTAATACCACACATGCGGTTTTCCAAATATTATTTGCATTTTTTTTTTCTTTCTTTCTTTGTTGCTAAATTTTGCAATCACTTAAATCACAATGTTTAATGCGCTTTATGTTTATTGCCAAAAAAAGAGCGCTCGCTGTCTTCAATTACGAACTTAAATTCAATTTTTTAAAGAATATTATTTTAAGGCTTCTTTGCAGCGTTTTCCTGCTTCACAGCAGATGATCAATAGCTTCCACTTTCTTATTTTATTTTATAAATTTGTCTCAATCCCAGTCGAAATTCCTCGCCCACAGCCCTCTTTCAACGCTTCGATTCTTATTCTTCTTCATGCCTCAATTACGACGATCTCCCTCAGTGCTTCAATCCCGTTAGCGCATCACTGCAGCTGCTGCCGTTGTTGCTTATAATCGCTTTGCACATGACCATCTTTACGCTGGCGAGGAAGTCGGTTAGGTAGCATCATGTGGGGCGTGGCGGTGCTGCCGATTTGCGATTGACGGGCGGTGGTGGTGGCGCACTGCGCATGCGCGGTACAGGTCTCATATCGAGAATTTTCGGCGGTGATGGCCGTTGTGGCGCGGTCGCACTTAGATTACTTGTTCGTTCCGTTGCTGAGTTGGAACGTTGAGTTAATTTTGGTTGTGTTGTTATTATTTTTGGTTTATTAATGTCGGCTGATTTACTCTTTTTTGTTTTATTTGTTGTGGCTGTAGTTTCATCTTCGGCATCACTTGAGACGGAATCGTAAGAGGAGGGCGTCGGTGAGTGTGGCGAATACGAGTCAGGTTCAAGTTCCTGTGACTCTAGCATCGTACGAAATTCCTGTATCGAATCGTTGAGCGCCCACAGTTGCGAGAGTAGTGAGAGATCCAACTGACGAAGGCCGAACTGCAAATAGAAGAAGAATGATGATGATTAGTTAAAGGAAATTACAAAGTTAATAAATTGCGGGGGTCATATACAAAAAAAGTTTTGTTCTCAAAGAAAATGTGTAAAGCTAAGAAGAAACAATCCTTTTTAATGCCGACTCAAGTAGCCATCCTTTTGAGCTCTTTATTGTATTGCTATGTGGGGTACGCCATTATATGTTGCCAGATTTACAGTTTTAACTGTAAATTACAGTTTTTGGAAGAAGTTGCAGTTACTTAAATTACCTCCTAGTCCCAGTTTCGAAGTTTCCGATTTTAACGAATAAATTAAAATTTCTCTTTCGGTTTTTTGTAAGTTTCCTCATTTGGAACAAATGATTTCAGCTGTCCTTTGAATTCCAGTCGCCACAGCAAATGCAGAAGAATTTGAGGTATCGAATCAAATGCTCAAAAAAAAAATAAAGTATTTTACATAAAATAATAAAACTAGATTAAAGTTAAAACAAAATGTGATTTAACTGTACCATTTAATCAACTCTATTTTTGTTAGTTATAGTTTAAGACCGGAATATTTTCTACCATTTTCAGAAAAAATTACACATATTTGCACTTTTTTAACGTAGCCTTATGCCCAATTTCCACAAGGCATTGAAATGACAAAAAGTATATGCCATTTAAAAAAAATGTCATGTGGAAATGAACTTAATGACACTTTTTTTAACGTAGTGACACAAATATTTTTTAATGCCCAACTTTGTCATTTGTCATTTTGGCAATTTAATGCCTAGTGAAAAACCAGCATTATATAGCAATAATAGTATTTATGGGTAAAAAAAACCGATTACTCCCATTTTCTGGATGTTTTCGGAATGATATATATGTTCATCGGTCCGATTTTTACAGCCTTCAGGAACGCCTTATTGAGGTTAGGTTTTTATGGGTGTTATAATTCAAAATAAACCGATTACATTCACGTTTTGAGGGTTCACACATAGCATTATTGAAAATATAAGGACATACTTTCGGAGTTATATATTCATCGATGCACTTTTTATGGCATTTTTAAGACGTTTTTGAGGTTAGAGGCTGTACCACTGTGCATCGTCGGGTTCAATGGTTCTGTCGGGTGTCTTTTGATCTCGCCTTGTATTCGAAAAGATTTCTACTGACGTACCAGGGCAGAGGCTCTGGAAATTGTTTGCTGTTCACAAGGCTTTCGGGTTATTTGCCAGCGTTATTAGTTTTCCAGGTCATGACTCCCTAATTAAAGCTTAACTGCCTTCGTCCAGGTGGTATAGACGGTCGTCGTTGTTTTCGTTGGGGAGAGGGTTAGGATACCTACCAATCATTGAACAATGTGAGTCTTCGTTTGCAGTTTTTTTTTTTTGAGATTTACATTTCCTAGCTTCCTACATTTCCTACCATAAGACTTGACTGCTCTCTTTTTAATAGAAATTAGAAGCTGCTATTATTTGAATTGCTCATTGGAGGTAATCCCTCCAAACTTGAAAAAAAATTAATTAAGAAGCCTGGCAAATTTGATTGATCTTTCAAGGTTTCTAAATTTTAAGTTTAAAGGAATGCCTTAATCAATTTGCATTGCTGAGGACCACAGCAGGAGGGAGGCGATTGTTGAAATTTTTCGTCTAAGCTCGAACCGAAAAAACAGTGGCAGTGCAGTCTGCACTTAGAATGAAAAACTCGGGCTTGTTTGCTTAAAGTTTTTTTATTCTTATCCCAAACTATAGTACCAAAAAACTTTTTTACATCAGAAATCTTCGATAGAATTCATGGAATGATAATGGACGACCCACGAGTGAAGGCTGAGGCTGTAGGCATCCCAACTGAGTGGGTACATAACGCGAAATATTAGCCGATGTTTAACCGCAATAAGGCCGAGTTGTTCAGCCATTTTGTTAGCGTTCGCAAATCTAAAACACTGCATCAGATACCAAAAAAAAAACAGTTAAAGTAGCGAATTTCTATGAGCGAACGTGCACCAGAGATGTCCGCCAACAAGGTCATAGCGACAGATTTTTGTGATAAAAGCTGTGGCTATTATTTCGACGGGATTCAATTTGAATTCAAAGTTGTTCCCGATTTTCCGTATATTCTTCTTCTAACACTCGTATTCATGATAGCCAAGTACGACAACATTTTATTTTTTAGTCAAATTCTATTAATAATTTCCTGCCTCTTAGTTTACTTAAATTTTTAGATTTGCTTATTATGAACGCACAAGCAAATGACTTCACATCATTCCGCTTACTGTCAGCTCAGCGGCACTTCTTCCTTTCCAAAATGTCATTACTCGTTTTGTGTAAAATAAAAGTGTAAATTATATTTAGAGTTTTTTTGTTATTTAACTCGTCACTTTACTTAGCAAAAGCTTTACAAATCCCATGCCGCAGACGCCAAGCATTAATCGCTCATTGGACTATGCTAGCATATCGGATTGCTAGCGTTGCAGCAATATTTTATGCTACCGTCAGGCAAAGCCAGCAATTACACGTATGCACATACATAAATACATACATTAATACCTATGTACGTACGTGCTTTGTTGGTACTTGTACTCATACATATTGCAATGCGAATACTTACTCTAACTCTTTTACACATTTTAGTACTTTGGGTGCAGAAAGTTGGAAATTCATTTGAGATGCCATGCGGTGATATTAATTGACAAATGAGGTTTTTCCTTCCCACTACGCGAAATTACTTTCATTTCGATCACCTCGGCAGCGGTAATACAATAGCAAGAAAATAACAAAACAACTGAATGTACATTAGGGTGGTGCAAAAATGCAGGAGGGTTGCAGGGGGAGTGTATAACATGTATAGATCTCACCGCCAAGGACTTTTCTTAATGGGAAAAAAAGCACACCCGTATTTTTTGTATAGAAAGAAATGATAGATGAAGTTTCCCATGTATTTTATATGGGAAAAACACTTTTTTGTAGAAATCGTATAGAATTCTTTAAAATCAATATTTTTCGATCGGAAACTCTGTTCTCTTTCAATTTTTTTTTCAATTTTTTTACCATTTATAGGTTCTATAAAATCCCTATAAAGTGCAATGGAGAAGCCATAAAAAAATCAATAATATTAAAAATTGTTAAAAACAAACGATTGGGTAGCGTTGCTGAAGGTCTCCTGAAGAGAAACAAGCTTTTCCGCTCGAAAAATATTGAGTGCCAAAAGAATTCTATGCCATTTCTACGAAAAAGTGTCTTTTACACCATATATGTAAGTAAAATACATCGGCTTTGAGACAGTGCTAAATATACATATATTTATATATTTTTTTTACAAAAAAAGATCGGCTATTCTTTTATCTAAGTATTTAGAAAGAACCCAGGGGTGAGAGCTTAAAATTGTAAACTTTTGTTTTGAACCTCCCTAATGTACATACATACATACTAAGAAATACGTGCATGCATATGACGCATGAGCCCCACAATGATGACGGTCCCCATTTTCTGTGGCTTACCTACTGGCAGTTCGCATTTGAATGAATGTTTTGATTAAATAGCAAACGAGTTGTAAAAGTTCGAAAAGTATTTTGTTACTTTTGATAATTTCTATTGTATCGTTTGCGCTACAAATATACGCAAATGCATAAGCGAGCTCATTTGCAATATATTTATGTAAATGTATATGTATGTACATGTGTAAGTATATTTGAATGTGGTATGGTTGGCGAAAAGTAAAAATGTCACTAACCGCCCGATTGGCCGGTCGATCGAGCGTTACAAATGTCAGCTGCTTCAACTTCAGCTGCTGCCACAATTATTCAATATCTGCATACAGCTTCGATACCGCAGTCCATTGGCGAATTGGCTAGATTTGTTGCTTACTTTGATATATTTTAAGTGCCGCAAAGGCCTGAATAAACGCACAGTGGCTTCGTTTGGATACTTTAAATAGAAAATTACTTATTTATTTGTAGGTGGAAAAGTAATTTGAGCAAGAAAAACTGAGAAAGCTAAGCTTTGTAAGTACGAATACATACTCAAGCGTAATGCACTTAGCTGGTAGCAGCGTTACCTGAGCATTAAGACCAGTGTTGCCATTTTAGTCGTTTTACGGCTAGATTTAGCCGGTTGCAATAGCAAACAGCCGGAGAAATTTCGGTTTAGCCGGAAGCCGATTTGTTAGCCGTTTTGTAAAAAAACGATTTTGCTATTTCTTTGTTTTCTTAAAATTCAAATACATATATATGTTTACATTTTTGACTAAGCGACCCAAAATCTGTTAGAAATGGCTAGTAGCGTTATCGTGGAGGCAGGGTTATATAAAATAGGGCCGATTTCGATTATTTTTATTTTAAACAAATTTTTTTTTCTAAAGAAGGCCGTAACGGGGACTTTCTTCATAAAATGTTTGTTATCAATGACTTAAATTTAAGTGTGAAGTTTTATTCGCAAACTTAGAAAATAACAAATTGTTTCACTATTTGCTTAACAGGCGTTTGTGTTTGGATATACTGCCAAGAATAAATGTTATAGGTATTGTCTTCCTAGATAGCGTATATTCAATTCTGCCTTAATTACAAAACATCATTGTTGCCCACGCTTAAAGTTTTAAGGCAAGGGAAAATTGGATATTTTCAAGCACTATGTACACATATGGGCTTACTTAAACTAACTTTTTTTTCCTGAGAACTTATTTAAATTCCAAAAACCGAAGGCCAACTTGAATTAAAAGAACCAGGACAAATTTTTATGTAAAGCGCAACTCTCTAGGAAGACAATAGGTTTGTTCGTCGAAAATCCAGCGAAAATTATCACTCAAAATATCAGTTAATAAGAAAAAATGCTCCCAAATTCTCTCTCAAGTAGAGAAACTTGCAAATGTCTGCACGAACGCAAATTTGGAGGAACTTGCAAGGTTCTCTGCCAGCAAGTGTCCACGGTTGCATTAAAAACATAAGAAATTTGTATAGCATTTTAAAGTTCTTTCAGTGGGACAAAAAACCGGATCTACATGTATATTTCTTGCTAGTCCGACTTTCTTCAACATACGTTTCAATTTCTTTGCCGTACTATATCGACTCTGGTTGAGATTGCGTTACGAGTAGGTTTCAAATCATTAGAATTAACTAAATTAATTAAGTAAACAAGTCTTTACTTAAATTTTTTATTATAAATCGCTCAAGTTTTTAAATTTTTAAATTTGACGAACCTGTTTATTCAAATTATTGTCGACAAAAAATGCAACCATGTGCCACATTCATATGTTTTTTCTAATTGCAAATTCTTGCCGCCAAAATTTTTTCCAGCTTGAATTTGCAACTTCTCCCCAAGAACTAGTCTTTCTACTTATGATTTGTTTAAATAAAACATGTGAAATTTAGTTGAAACAGTTTAGCCGTTTTTAGCCGGTTTTTTTTGCCAATCTAGCCGGTTGGCCCAGAAAGTTCTGGCAACACTGATTAAGACCCAATTAGCGCTATAAGACACCATTTTTACACGCTTTCTCTGAAAAATCTGATTTTATCTGCTGTATTTTCAAACCACTTAAATTTTTTAATGATTCTACGTAATGGAACATTTAAAAGATTTTACTTGGAATGGACAGCTCTTCCATTAAATTGGTGATGGGCACCGCCTTGCCATCGCGTAAAGCTCTTTTAAGCTTTCTATACATTTTGTATAGTCGCGTGCATACTAAAAGCTCACTCTGCCCATCGCTGTATTAAATGTATACTATACCCTAGTCATTTGCCTTCCAGCTCAATTTGCTTCTATGTATTACAACGGCTGGATTTACTTTACATGATTTTTGTAGTTACATAATTTTCTTTGGTAGGGAGCCTTGCAATAAGTAAGTGTTTAAACCACTCCTTATTATGATAAATACATAAATAAAAAGTAACAAAAAAATTAGTTTTATTAAGAAACTCCGATAATTTTTGGGTATTTTTTTGCAAAATTTACTGGATATTTTTTAGCGGCAAATATCCGGCAGTTTTTAACTTTTTGTGTTTTCAACATTAACAAACCGAAATTGTCCCGAAAAAAACCGATAAGTCTGAGAATATCCTGACAGTCGGGTCTACGTAATCGGAACGACCCCGATTTCCAGCAACACTCCCCAAAAACCCTTTGGGAAACTTGTATGCTGCCACAACAACAACTTAATATCCTGATAAAACCGGAAGAATCCCCAAAAAATCCCGGAGAGGTCCGAAAAATCACGAAACATCTGCACAAATAAAGCACGAGGAAACCCGAAAAGTTCTGCACTTTCACCAAATCCCGACAGATTCTGAAAAAATCCCCAGCAATTCGTAAAAGGCTCCGAAGTCCCACTAAGCATTTCATTTTATTTCCTCAAAATACTGTGCAGCATATTTGTGTTACTGAAGGACATAAATAGCACTATTTTCGTAATACAATGTTGAGGACAAAAAACTTAAATTTAAGTCCCTAGTTTCATAATTCTTGCTCATCGCTTGACCGACCGCTTTTCGGACCAAGGAAAATTATTAGCAAACTTCAAATTTTTATTTTTTTATTGGGGGAGAGTGAGCAGATTCTGAAAGGGCGGTGGCGTAGGTTACATTGAGATAAATTTTTAGACTATATGTTAAATACTTTTAAATAAGATAAAACGCCTATGGCAAGCTAAAACTTTTGTTTTTTTGTCTTTCTACAGTGTTTTCTCTGTATTTCTCCGCATTGTGATTGTACTTCCCATTAGTGGTATGCACCGAAGTGAGCAAGCGGCCTGGAAGTCTGGCAAAAGAGCAAATCAGCCTAGCAACGACTGTTGTCAACTGTTGTATTTTTTCTAATAAGTTTTTACCAACACATGTACAATGTACATTGTACATATATACGGTGGCGAGAATGTAAACAGGGAAGCGACATTTTCGCAAATTTTAGCTGTTTTTCTACGTTTGAAAAAAAATTTACAAAAATTTGACGAATTTTCACAATGTTCACCAAAATTGGAGTTTATTAATCAGATTATTTTTATTTTTTTTAATATGCAGTTTTGT
>NW_023458558.1:46851792-46885922 GCF_013731165.1 Rhagoletis pomonella
AGTTTATTAATCAGATTATTTTTATTTTTTTTAATATGCAGTTTTGTAGCCCATTAATTTTTAATATATAAAAGTGCTAGTTTAAAGTAGCTAGGACTAACCATTGATTTTTTAAAATTTTTTTGTATGGAGGGAATAATCCACACTTTCCACAAAAAAATTTCCAAAAATCAAGGATAACCTAGTATAAAAATTCGACCGAAATTCCTTTTTGCCTACCAAGTTTTGATATAAAAACGATGTGTATCAGCACTAAGTCCACGAATCTATTTTACTTTAATAAAACCATAAAACATGTTAAAATATTAATTTTCTCCACTTAGAAACTGATAATAAATTCCGCTATGCGCGGGAGTTTTTTTTGTTATAATTTATCAAAATTGTTGTTATTTTTTGGAAATTTATACAAAAGTTCATCGTTTGCCACCACATGCATTTAAATCTAAAAAAAAACATAACCCTAATGTACATACTTACATACATGTTCATTCACATACATAGTCGCACAATATGCAGTTGTTTCTGGTGTGAAATGCAATTTCTTCCCATACAAATTATGATTGAACGCCCCACGCACAATGCTTTCAATGTAGCGTCAAATGGCAGCAAGCAAATACCAGAGATGCATGCATTTGTGGCACTGATTTCACTATCACAAATTCACAACAGAAATGAAATGAACTGCTTGGGCCGCTCCCTTGCGCTCTATTGCAATATTTGTACATACATATGTATGCATGTATGTACTCGTATGTGCACACATAACTAAATGCGGATATTAAAATTGCAAATGTTCGCTTGTGCAACTTTTACGCGTGGCAACAAAATTCCTCAACTGATTGTCAATGACACTTAAACTCGCTCGCTCATAAATCGTTACAAACCGAAACAGCTAGTAATTGAAAGTTGCAAAGATTTATGCGCGGCTAGCTTTCAGAACATTATTGCATACCAAACAAAAATATTTGCATATGGAAATTAATTACTTGTAAGCAATTGTCAACACTCATTTGCATGCATTAACATACATTTATGTTTGTAAGAGAAGTGCAAGTGTATGTTTATGGTATACATATATGGCCAAATATACCCCACAGAAAAAAGTTGAACGAGTAAAGGAAATTTTTGGACCAGAACGATGCAAGATTTCTATCTTTTTGCATCACTGCCCTTGCGATTGGCAGCATCTGCCGATTTGCAGTGGACAGCGGCAGATGGCAAAGGCAAACAACTATTTTTCCTCTATCGTTAGCACCCTTTACAATCGAGCGAAGTCGCGGCTAACAGCCACTCGTTGTCACTGCTTTCAAGACATATGTACCTATTATACCAGATCTCATATAGGATGTCGACGTGGAAGCCTTACATTGACTAAAGACCAAATAAAACATGATCAGTTGCGGTTTAGTTCTGCAAGGGAGCATTGGTAAGAGATTACCCCATCTCAGCCAAAGTAATATATAAGCTATATTTTTGACACATTGGTACAGTTTATATTGTTATATGTAGTTCTCATCTGGTGCTATCCGCTAGAGATAGATTCACCAGTAAGACAGCTAGATAGCGTCTAACGAACTGCTTTCATTGGTATGTTAGTTAGTTAGACACTAATGGCAAACATTTGGGTGTTTAATTTAGATGAGGTATTGCGGATATCGAGAGTTGCCTTAACCGAAGGCACACTGTATGTAGCACCAATTTTATGCTTGCTTAGAATACCGTAAATGAATATATTTTTTCTGAGGGTTATACCTGAAGAGTTTATTGAATCGAAAGCTGTCTTACATAATTGAGCTTTATGCACTCCACACCTCTCTTTAACTCTCTCCAAAGTCCTTGTCGCTTTACATCTACGCCTTCTTGACTTCAAAGACTATGCATCCCAGTTTAGTTTGTCGGCTTTGGGCAATCGCACTCTTAGAAAATTTGTTGTCTATGAACTACTAGTCTTTGCAGCTAAATTTATTTTTTATTAACGGCTACTTACCGGATCTTTTAACATGCTTTTAAAATTAGAGGTCATGAAAAATTAAGTTTAACAAACGCTTCCAAGGTAATATTGATTGAGATTGATATCTTTTTACATACTTTATTTAAGTTGTTTTGCGCTTTTTCAATACATTTATTTCATTTAGTTTGGCATTTTAGACAAGAACTAAAAAATTAATAACCATTTATATCCAATGATTTCATAGCCTTCAAATAAATTCTTTGTGCATGCGCAAATAATTTTAAAATAAAAGAAAATAAAGCAAGTACAGATATACATACATACATAAATGAAAAAAATCCTGAAGCAAATCTAATTGTTAGTCTAAGAAATCGAGCAATCGCGAAACTAGGTGTGCCCGCGTACTAAATCTTATTATTACGAGTACTATTGTACTTTCCTACACAGCATAGGTGTGTACTTATGTATCTATGTATATACATTTATGTATACGCATATGTACACCTATGTACATATGTATGTCAATACAATTTTACCTACCCAATAAACATTTTTGTTAAATCTGGATTTAAGGTGCATTTGAGTATCAGTCCTTTTCTCAATTCTCACACATTAGCTCTCAGATGCATCTCAAACAACCGTTGATGGCGTTCTCACTCTTAGTGATGAGTTAACTCTCATTCGGCAGTTAGCTAAAGGTTTTTAGTACAAAAATTTAAAGTGAACCGCGGGATGTGAGTTAACGGCCCACTATGAAAATGGCACTAAATGGTACATTTGATATGTCGTAGTCTATCTGTGCCATGTTAACACAGAAGGAACGGAACGAAATGCTAACTAAAATTTTTGTCTCAAATGTTTCTCAACTCATTCTTTAGTTGATAAAAAATATTTGCGGAAACTTTGAGAAAGTCTTTAGTTTCAAATGATAAACAATACTAAAAATCAAACTGAGAAATAAGATTTTCTCAAACGTTTGAAAATTTATTTTCCATTGTTCGATGGGTAAATAAATTCATACCGTCTCACAAAAGTATTGCCATTGCCGCAATTAGTCCAGCAACCAAGTAAATGCTTTAAAACACCACGAACACGCCAAGTAAGTAATTCGTAATTATAAGTGCCACACAACAAAAACTAAATAAATAAAAACAAAACAAACGTCTTTAAAATCAAAAGTTCACGACAACAGACAACAGAGGAGGTGGAAGAGTGCGAATTGGAACATTGGAATTGGCCTCGACCCAAACGTAATCGGTCGCACTGCCTGCAACGTGGTGGCATGCAACATAAAAAACATAAGCAATTGGCAATACACAATACAACAAAAACTAGAATCAGCAGAGAATTGATGGAATTGGTGTTGGTGAACGAGTTACATAATCCATTGGCATGTTGCCGAGCGGCATATTTGAGAGGCAGTCGGATTTACTGGGTGACAAGATAAACGCAAAAACCAACGTCTAGGTATACAAAACCTTAATACGAGTACAGCGAATGTGAGAGCGCTTTTTGGATTACGGCAATGTGGTTTAAGTGCCACCAGCTGACCTGACCTGCATTTTGACGCTTAATCTAAATACACTTCACGTACATAGTATCGAGTTTAGGTCAGGCGGTGCCGTTTCCTACAAATATTTGTGTCTGACTTGGTAGTAAGAGACACAAAAAAAAATACAGCACAACAATAATTTTGTGAATAAAATAAAAAAAAACCTAATCGTTTACTATATTGGCAGTATGCATTTTACAGTTGTAGAAAATTCAATTTTTGTTGCTCAAGCATTGGCTCCCAGCAATTAGCTTGTTGGCCTGTAATTAAATAGTAAAGCAATTTTTTTTCGCTTTTAAACTGCGCAAGAGTTTACTTCAAGTGGCAGCCATTACAGAAGTATTACTGCATACCTAGGTATATATTCAAGCAAGCATTTATAATTTCATATACATATACACCGATTCAAATTTTCTATTGCATTATTCTCTTACTTCTATATACAAATATGCGCATGGTTATAGCAATTTTTGCATTATTGAAATTAGTTGCACTACTTTCGTGGTTTGTTGTTGTGGAATTTTTAAGCCTTCGCCGGCTACTTTACGTAAATATTTTAAATAGTCACGAAATGTTATTGGCGAAGGGAATAAACGAGACGTGGAAAAATGCAGCCGAAAAAAAAAAATACATGTTTTATATATCTGTTCAATTTTCCGCACAATCGGCTGAGCAAAAAGCAATAGACATGAATAATCGACTTATTGCTAATAATGCATTTTGAAAACATAGTTAGGTTGACTTTAAAAGAAGGAGGTTTATTAATTATACTTGAAATTTATTATTGTTATTCGCTCAATGAATTCACAGTCAACTAAAATGCATTTGTAGTTGGCAGTTTAGATCTGAATTGAAATTATTTTTAAGTCCACTTTCTAGGAGAACCTTTGTTAAATTAAGTTTAAAACTTTATACAGATTGTCATTCAAATTTAAAAATTTTTTCTCAGAATTAACTTGAAAACCCTTTACTGTATTTAGAAATACTAATTAAAAGATCTGCTAGTGAGGAAGTCTTAGCGTTTTTCTGATTGTTTTCTAGCAATAAGTTTTCGCTGAGATCAAAGCGATTGCTAGAAGGCGAACCAGAGAGCGCGCAGACGATGCCCTACATACATACGTTCCGCTTGGGATTAAAGGATAAAGAAGATCACTGTAGCCTATTGGAAAGGAGATCGAGCAAAACGCAGTGGTTGCGGCTTGGTTTAATGGTTACTTTTGCATAAAACATGCTACAAGTTTCTGGAAGCCTAAATTTCGTAGACTTTATGTTTATGGAAAACTCGTGGCAGTGATCCTTACTAACATTCTAATATTAGTTATCGTTACAAAAATAATTTTTAGCTAGCCATAAAAAGGCTTTTTAAACCGATTATAATGTTCTTCAATAAGGGTTTTACTTATACTATCTACATACGTATGTGCCTATATAAAAACATACAAACGTCTGCTAATCTTTGTATGTACATATACCAACATACATACACATACTCCTATTTTTGTACTGCATATATATTTACATATGTTATTGCACTCAAAGATGTCCAATATATGTATATGCATTCTGTCTTATTACGGAACGTCATAATTTGTCTCAACATTATTTGCCAATTGTTGCAAGGCCTTTACCAATTGCGGCAGGTGTATAGGTTTTGTGGCAAAAATCTTTTTCTGAGACTTGCGGAAGAAGCTAACTGCTTTTATGGCTTCACATATGAAAGTGTAAGTGAAAAATGTTTTCCCGTGGCGCCAACACAATTTTGCTTGTTGCGGGGGAATATTACACCGTACGAGAAAAACCAACAAATTCCCAAACAAGTGAAATATAATCAATAATGTTAAATTACCAATCATTAAGCGGTAGTTTTGACTAATTACCTCGCTTATTTACCTGAGACTGCCAACAGCAAACTTGAATGGTGCAACAAATGCAAAATGTTGTCACACCTGACGTATACTTAACATTAAACTAAACGAATCGCATAATAGCTGGATAATAACTGGGAACAATGGTGGAGCCAGAACGGGAGATTAGGGGGGGATGACCGACTATTATTCGTCACTTCATAATAGCTAGGTAGAGTTAGCAGCCTTGCTCGCAGCTTTATTTTTTGTAATAGTATAAATGAGTTGCCGTATTTCTAATAAATTAAAAATAAATAACTCTAAATAATATATAATTCTAAAAAGAGCTATAATAGCCCTTCATCTGTGAACTTTTCAAAACAACAATCTTTTAATCTTTACACTCTTTGACTAGCACAGCGATTACTTGCAGTCGTCGATTCTGATCATTGTGTGCCCCAACTTTAAGAATTCGATGTCATAAGTCGTTAGTCAATACCTTCAAATCGTTAGTCAATGGTCAATAGACCAAAGTCGACGTTACTTAGTCATAAGTCATAATTTATAAATCGTTAGTGATTAGTCGTTAGTCATAAGTCACTAGTCAATTTCCATTAGTTGCCAGTAGTTAGTCATTAATCGTTTGTAATTATTTACTATTCATAAGTCGTTAGTTTAACGCAAGTCATTTGTCATCAATCATTCCCCGCCATCTCGAAATCCTGGCTACACCACTGCCTTGGAATGACACGGAATGGCGCATGGCAGCTTGCACGTTAATTTGCCGAGATGCAACATAAAATTCTTATATATGTATGTATGTCTATACATATGCAGATAGTTGATATTGCAGTCATTTTTTTTTATTTATTGTCACCTCTTAAACGCCAATGACAACTAGCAGCTCCCGCTTGGCCATTGCCAATGAGCGATTAAATTTAACTAATCCAACTAATTACACATTTCATTAAAAGTATGAAAATCCGCAACAAAAACAATGGCAAACTTAAGTCAAGTACAAAAGCTCAAGCAGGCATGTCAAAGTTGCATGTATTAGATCGCCAGGGAAAGAAAACATTTTAATGAGCAAATTAAAAGAATAATTAGATTCAACTACAAGAACGACATGCAATGACAAGTATGTAGTAGTTTTATACGATTTCATGGCAATACATCCGCCTCTGGGAGAACGTGGTGTACGCACAATGAAATGACATTGAGCGTGCAAAATACTACTAGCTCACACAAACCACGCTTTAGTTGAATTGCATGCTTCATCAAGTTGCGTATGTTAACAGTAAGGCGCGAACTCTCATGGCCACATGCAATGAAATTATTGCATTTCAAATACTTACAACAGCAGCAAAGACAATAGGCCAAACATTTTTATGGCCATCTCCGCGTTTTTCCCTGCTAATGCATGGCCCACAGCTGATAGCGTTGTCACCATTAATGTCATTTTACTCGTACGCTGAGAATGCAGCACAGGGCAGACATTCCCTACGCTGATACTAGTGCTGTAATAACCTCGGCAATTAACCTCAGCAAGGCAGCTGATATACAAATGGATGTACATAACCACGCACATATGTACATATGTATATATGAACTAGGGATGTTGCGAATATGGAATTTTAGACATGCGGATGCGGATGTTTAAAAGCTAACATCCGCGGATGCGAATGCGGATGTCATGTATTTTTAAAAATTATAAAGGTGGGTAAATTAGGTGATTTAGGAAAATAAAAAATGGAAAGGTTAATAATTTTCAAAAATCTGCCTTATCCTGAATTTTGCCCGAAAAAAAATTCACCCGAAAATTTGTATTCCGCCCATAGTAAATATGTACATGAAAGCCAAAAGTTAAAAGTGAACCGCTTCGGGGAAAGTTAAACTCATGATAAGACTGAATGTTTTTTTAGTACTTGAATTTAAAAATTTTGAACACTGTACTTAATAAAAACTTTTTGAAGGGTCGTAAATCAAACCTGCGCCACTATATAACTACTCGCTCGAGGCGACAAACTTGAAAAACTTGACACTTGGCAAAATTGTAAATTCCTTTCGATTGACACTGCACCAGTTGAGAGGACTTTCTGTTATATTTATTTATTTTTATTTTTATTGCGGTACAATAATTACTTTCTGAGAATTTCATCGGGGCTGCAAATGTCGGATGTGGTGACAGGTAATAAGATCAACGAAAATAAGGTCAATTGACTCTATTTCCCACCCTGGTGCGAAATAAAGTCAGCTGACATTATTACAGTTTGTTTATTATCCGGAAAGTACTTTTATTTCGGAATAAAAAATAGTTGGCCAAGTTTAACTCGTAAAAAAAATAACTGTAATTTTCGGTCCCTTCAATATTCGCATTCGCAAAAGATCCGCATTGATTTTTGCGAATGCGAATGTTAAAATTAATGCGGAAGCTCCGCGGTTGCGAATGCGAATAATAGCAACAACCCTGATACGAACGTATGCATTCACAAAATTTATTTCTGCATGAATTTTTGTCCGCAGTTGGTGAAATATCTGCACAAACAGTAGGGAAAGAGGTAGAAATTGCTTGGCATTATCGTTTGTTTAAAAGTTTCATTTAGGTATGTATGTATGTATATGCATATATGTGTACTCGTATGTACATTTATTTATATATACATACATACTCACATACATATACATGGAATGGTAAGCCCTTACATATTTTTTAGCCAACGCTCTAATTCCATGCCGTCAAAGTGAGTTGTCATGCCTAAAGATAAGTAAGCCAATTTCTTTTAAAGGAATTAATTTCTGCTATTTGTGGCAGATTATAGTATGGATATTTTGAAGAAAACACTCTAAAAATTGCATGTAAAACTATTACTGAAAAGTGTTTATTTTTCAATTAGAATCTGTACAGAATAAAACACAAGATGTTCAAGATTAGATTTTGAACATAAGATGTTTAAAATATGCACATAGATATATTTAAGTACATATGAAATGTTTAAAATTGTACAAAATTTTAAAGTAAAAATATATTTTTTACTAATAATAAATATTAAGTGCTCATATTTACTCAATTTTAAACACTTTGTACGTAATTTTTCTTTGCGTGACAAATTCGGTATGTAAAAGTAAACAGACAGTGTTTAATTTAGCACAAATTA
The DNA here is from genome assembly GCF_013731165.1 of Rhagoletis pomonella. NCBI lineage: Eukaryota > Metazoa > Arthropoda > Insecta > Diptera > Tephritidae > Rhagoletis > Rhagoletis pomonella. Next base: position 46,860,295 of record NW_023458558.1, read on the forward strand.
GGAGAGGAAGCTGGGTACCTCTCTTTATATGCGTAAATTTAAACAAATATTTGTATAGCAAATTTTAAACATTTTATGTGTAAACTGCGAGTTTGTGAACAATAAGTGTTTAGAACTTAACAAACATATGAAAACATATCACGGTGCGTAGATTTGCTTTTATGAAGGAGGAAACTGGTTACATATCTTAATGTGCGCAAATTTAAGCAACAATTTTTTAGAGTGAAGACATATTCGAAATTTTGTAAAGATTTTTTGTTACTTGGCCATTAAAATGGAAAAGAGCACAGCTTATTTTGTTGAGAACAAAAGCTAATCCCACGTTTTTAGCCAGAAAAAATATAAGAAATTTAGGAAATAAAAAAATAAAGCAAAAAACACTAAATAAAATAAGAACCAATGAACAAAAGTTAAATATAAAACGCAAAAAGTAAATACAAAAAATAAATAAATAAAATTGAAAAAAATTAAATGAAAAAAATAAAGGTCAAATAGACAAATTTAAATTAAACTAAGAAATAAAAGAATTAAAAAAAGTTAAATAAAATAGAATAAAATCAAATATACCAAAGTTAAATTAAATTACTAGTTTTATTAAATTATAAAAATAAAATAAAACAAACTTTAATTAAACTTTAAATAATAAAAAATAGAATCAAATAGAATAAAGAATTATATGCTATACAGAAAGATATTATCAAATAAAACAAATGATATAAAAAAATTAAATTAAATTAAATTAAATTAGATAAAGTAAACTAAAATATTGTAAAATAAACAGCAAAATAAAATGGAAAAAATTAAAACGAAACTAACAAAAAATATAACAAAATATAATAAAATATATGTAAACAAAATTCAAATTAAATAGAATCAAAAAATTAATAAATTAAATCAAAAAAATAAATAAAAGTAAAGTAAAACAAAATTTAACTAAATTTATAACAAAATCACATAGATTAAAACATAACATAGGAATAAATTAAATTAAATTAAATTAAATTCAATTCAATTCAATTCAATTAAATAATTAAACAAAAATGGAATAAAAAATTAATTCAAACTAAAAATAAAATAAAATCAAAAAAATTAATTTAAAGAACATAAATAAAATAAAAACAATATAAAATACAAAATTACAACAATATAGTATGAGATTAAACTAATTTAAACTAAATTAAAAAAGTGTAAAATAGAATAAAGTAAAGTAAAATTATATTACATTAAATAATGAAAACAGCACAAAACAGTAAAATAAAATATAAAACTTGTTCAAAATACATTACATTTAACCAAAATTTATAAAAAATTTATGTATACTAAAAATTACACACAACATAAAAGCATAACAAAACGAATACTTTTGCTTTGTCTTTGCCTGAACAATATTACTTTACATTTGAAACTTTTGTTTTCAGGTTGAATTTTCATTTGAATTTCATATTTTGTGATTGCAACAACCTCAAGCTGTCCGAATTTTACCGGTTGCTTTTACCGAGGGGGTACTGTACTTCCATTATACATATGTATGTACATTCGTATGGAATTTTATTTTTTGATGCTCGTAGTAAAATTTTCTGCTTAACATTGTTTAAAAGGTATTTAACCCTTTAATTACCATTTGGTGTAAAGACATTAAATGGAACTTCTTAAAAGTAAAAAAATGCTTTCTAAATTAAGCCAATTTTCTGCTAATTATCAAAAATGAGCTATAAACAAAACATAAACTTTTTGTAATTTTAGCATCATGTTTAAACATGCACCATTCTCTGCTTGCCTGCGCAGAGTTAAAGCGCACTTAAATAACTGCGGCTTGTCCATAACGACGATTATGAAACTGAAGCGCTAAAAATCAATTTTCCAAACGTTTCCTTGCCTGCAAGGCATAAATATGTACATACATACATACACGCATACATGTTTGTGTATGATTTTAAATATATTCTTACATAAACAGAAGCCATTGAAATACAACAGCTAAACCGTAAAATCTTATGTAGCTGCTGAAGGGTCAAAAAAAACAATTGCGGCACTCATATTCATCGAAGCACACATACAAGAAACATCTCTCGAATGCACACATGTGCATACATATGTTTGCATTTTCAAACAAGCAAACGGAAAAGAAACGATGCTTGTAACACGCCATAAGTCTTAAACGCTCTATTGCTGCCTTTTTCTGTCATTTGCTCATCATCGGCTTGACTACAATTATTTCGCCTTTCTTGCTTATATTTTCTTCTTTTTTTTTGAATTTTTTTTTTGAATTTTTTCTACTCATTAGCTATAAATGGCATAAATGCTGAGTGCAAATGACATGCGACACACGTTGCTTTACGCTAAAACGAGCTCATATGCACGCCAACCAAGCAAAACTGCCACGCCAGCGAAGGGGGCTAAAGTGAAGCACGCACAACAGCGGCGCCCGGCCGGCAGCCCACTGCGTGCGTACGCATGACGCATGACACATCACCTCTTCAAAGTATGCATTTGCAGCTGCACGTCACCAACTTTGTCACTGGCGCTTTTGAGCTGGAAAAAATATTACAAAAAAAAACAAAAACAATCAGCAACACATAAAGATTTGCACAACAAAAATGCATGAGCAGACTCTAACGTCCCTCCTAATTGCTGTTGTGTGTTAGAATGAGTGCCGTAGAAATTGCATTAACAGCATCTTGTCATTTACTTCCAACTCCATTATGTGCAACAAATTGTTTTATACTCTATGGCTACATAGTTAATGCGCAAACAATAGAAGATGAGAGAGGGCCAATAGGAAATATTTAAGATGAACTCAAAAATTAAGTTATATACATATTTAAGAGATCACTTTTCATTGTCAAAAACTATGGAATAGGGTCCTGTGTAACCAAAAAATGTCGAGGCAACTGGCATAAACGAATTCATATAGTGAGCTATTTAGTATCTAGGTTAGCTTAGGTAATGAATGCGTGTACGGGATGTTGGATAGTTTCACTTGGGGATATAGTTATTCATTGTGAGTGCCCTCCTACTAACCTGGACATTTTTAAAAAGAGAAAAATTTAAGTAAGAATGAGAAGTTCTAAAAGTCTCACATATTCGATATCTCTGTCAGAAAGTGCTCAATTGATGCCACTTCTCATTGTTCGCGGTAGCTAAAATGGTATTTGACATCGTTGGAGCATCGGCGCCATAGCACGTGATGACGCCAGTTTAAACGGCTATTGCAGATCTGTTGAGGTATAGAAGACTTTTGAACTATCCCCTATTTAACCACGGCAATAATGACCTCGAGACGTCAAAAACAGTGCTTGCATCATAGAGTTGTCTCTGAAATTCTGTGACATCTCACAGCCATTCCTGGCCATCATCAGCTATCTCGTGTCTTTTGTCCAGCAACCCAGCAGGTAATGCTGTGCTTTTTTAATTGTTTGACTATCCAAGAAGATAGGGACTTGATCAGCTTGGGAGACGCTGCTGTCGTTTGGCAGACAAAAATTCTGACTTATCCTCCTCCGAGTAGAGAACCTCGCTGGTTCCTTACTCCTTCTTAAAACCATTAGTGTAGATGGATATACTATTATCTGCCAGCAGTAGCCCTTCGTTGCATTCTTCTCTAGTCAGAAACCGTACAAGTATCCATGCATTGAAGACCCAATATGGCTTTTAAGTCAACTTTGACTCCATGAAGCTAGGAGGGTAATGTATTATTATTATTGTTGAGGATAAATTACCGCGACTTCAAGATCATTGTGCCCTTTCATGAATTTATAGTGTGTATTCTAACCCAGTATGCGAGAAAAACTTTAGTATGGAACCTAACTCTATGGATTTCCCATCGCCCTCGGTTATTAGATGTTCACCCAGATGTCTTTTGCATTTGCGCATCAGTGCAGGACACCCTACTAAGATCTGATGTACAATCTCGATATCCGTCCTGCAAAATCTTCATCACTCCTGTGAGTAAATTCCCAGTTTATTCAGGTGATAGTTCAACCTGCAATGTCCTGTCAGGATTCGTGTAACAATTCTTGACTTATTCTTGGATAAACTCATACATTCCTTAAAACGTTTCTAGGTTATACGTAGCTTAAAGTGATTTGGAACGCTCTAGACTTGGTAGATTATCCCAGTAGCGATTTCTTTTAGCCTCTTACTCTAACCGGACCGGGGCAGAGAGCACCTCTTTTCCTAAGTCACAAAAGGGCTCTGGGCCGATGAAAAGGGTTGCTGCTCCTTTCTTTGTAAGTTTAACGGCACTCTCGTTTCCTTTATTACCAATATGTCCCAGAATCCAGGGAACCCAAACTCGATTAGAACACCAGTTTAACTTTTACCAGATGAGATCTGAGGACCTTGATAGCCGCTTGACTGTCAGTCAAGATGGCGATGTTCTGATTTTGATTGTTTCGCTTGATATTCAAAAATAATAACAATAATTTAAGACAAGCTTTTACTAGTGGTTGATAAAAAAAGGAAAAATGGACCGCGCGCCACCTAACGGCAAACTTGCCTGTAGTTCTGAGCTTAGTTTGAAGTTGCAAGCCTCTAGCTTATCGGGAAGTTATTTAAAAATTAATTGCAAAATTGTATTACACATTGGTGAAACATAATAAAAGCTTGTAAAAATGTTCGCTGCGAGGGGATTAGAACTTCGGGCACCTCGCACGCCAGTGCCTTGCTTTGATAGTCATTGTGAGTGTTGTAGTCGCGCCAGCAAATAGAGTCTATTTAATAGACATACATACTGATTCCTTTCACGTGTGATGAATCGGCAGACCTCCACGCCAACTGGTATGATGCTAAGTACTAGTATTTCTACTGGTAGTTGCTGATGCACAGCTGGACAACTGACATTTCGTAGGACATCGCCATGTTAAAAGAACCAGTCACTGGCATTGGAAAGGGATAAAAGACGAACTAGTTGAGCTGAATATCTAACTGGTAGTGTTCTAGTTCACAAGTAACTACTAGCTTTCCCTGCAGGGCCCATTCAAGCCAATGAATGTCGGAAGATGTTAGAGCCATAATCGCGGTCAATATTTCCGCTAATGAATTAAGTCAATAAAATACAGCAGACATAGATGAACAGATGAGCACTGATATATATGAGATTACATAACAAAAAAAAAATACAAAAAAGAATGATAGCAAAACAATAACAAATACACGGAAGATAATCGTGCAGAGATAAAAACGAAGAGAAAAACGAAGCTAAAGATTTGCGTTGAGTAACTAGCGAACTAGAAACTAGCGTAACGTAATGAAAAGCAAATATGTATATTAGGATGATTCAGAAAAAAATTAATTTTTTTTCCTCGGAATCATGCTCAAAAGTTTCGTTTAGACGCCAAAATAAGTCTCAGAAAATATGAGTTCTTAATACTAATATTACTCGAATAATTTTTGACCGCGTTGACTTATCGAAAAATTACTTCAGACCTTTTTCTCTACAAAAATACTCCAAGACCTTTACAGTACAAAGTATCGTTCGTTAAATATAAATAATAATAATAATAGATTGGCGCTTACACATATGTTAGTGTTTGGCCGAGCTTCTCCTCCGATTTGTGGCGTGCGCCTTGATGTTGTCACACAAAGCGGAGGGACCTACAGTTTTACGCCGACTCCGAACGGCGATTGTATTTTTATGAGAAGCTGTTTATCATGGCAGAAATACACTCGGAGATTTGCCATTGCCTGCCGAGGGACGACCGCTGTTAAGAAAAAACCTTTTTTCTATATTTTTGCGATGTTGCTTTGACCAGGGTTTGAACCCAGTCATTGTGGAGTGGAAGCGCGCACTGCTTACCACTACACCACAGCGGCCGACATAAATTAAATATAAATATCATAAATAAAAAAACAAACATTTTTCCTGTGTTATTCTTATCGGAAATCAAAAAATGCGATGATGGTGTATTAATTTTTTAAATTTATTTTAAAGTGATTTAGATTTTTTTACCTTACCCTATTGTAATCTCAAAGTACTTAACTGCAGCACTCTTTTGTGTTCTTCCATATCCACAACCATAACTATTTACATATCTTAAAAAATCTTAATCAACAGCCCCACATGTACCTACATACATTACTATGCATGTAACGCTGCCAATTCATGCGGATACATTGAACCTGATATTACGGTTAGAATAACGGTGTATTGTACATATTACAAGTATCTGCGAGCAGCAATGCAAATTAATGGCTCCACTGATTGTAACAACGACAACGGTCAACTCTGCGCACCCACGAACCTTTGGCTCATAAAGGAGTGTCGCTTTGATTATTATTCCAAGCGGCAAAGCAAAGCAAGGCAATGATCTGCAAAAGTACAAGACAAGCTCTGAACGTGTATGCCTATGTACAAAATACACATGCATATTTAGATATGTAGTATACCCCAGTAGGAAAATAGGTAAGCACCTTGCGAGATAATCCATGTTTTCTTTTTGCTTTTAGTAACAAAATTGCTTTCTAATGACTAATATTATCTACACATATGAACAAACAAAAATGAAAATGAAATCGGACTCGAGAAATCTCATCAGCTTTCAATAAAAATAAAAAATAATCAAATCAGTTGATAGGCAAAATAAACCACACAGTATATCTACGCATCGCGATTTCTGGAGGAAGATAGACAAGTTCTTTTAAAATTCTCTAAATTGTTAAACCTGTTTATATGTTTGTATAGTGTATGGCGAATGATATTTTATACAGACATAAATACCTGGTGGTGTGTTTGGCCTATAAGAATTGAAGGCACTACGCTATTTTGGATCCTTATTTTTGATTTCAAACCACTGTGAGCCGGGCAAATAGTAAGTTGCTAGTAAGCCATTATTTCGTGCCTATATTTCCTACTGGGATATCCACATACATGTACATACATACATACATATGTATGTATGTATATTTATAATTTGTATCGCAACTAACAAGGAGAACAAAAATAAACGAAAGTTGTTGAGCAAATAAAGTTGGCACACATAGCAGTTTATCGAGCAATGGAAAAATTTAAGTCTACTAGCATTTTTTCTTAATTTTGCCTGTGCGCATGCGCATTTTAATTCGTGTTTAAATATTTATATTTGCTTGCAGGCCTTAACTTCAAGTATAAATTTGTTTGTATATTCACTGCTTCTGGCCCAGGCAAGCATATATGCACACACAGGCATATGTATTTATTTATGCATATTAATCTTTCTAGATATGTGAATAAATTTTTTAATCCATTAGGCATATTTTGAATTCCTACATCTCTAACTTGTTATAAAGAACTATTTTCTCAACAATATTGTTTCCTGTAAAGATAAACTAACTATCAGTCGTTCTATACTAAATATAATTTGTTATTTCATTACAAGATTTCTCAAAGTGAAAAATTCTTTCAAGTTAGGCAAATAATTATTTAAAATCGTTCTGAAACCAAAACAAAAAATAAATAAATTATAATTATAAACAAAATGAAGCCAAATCTCATGAAAAGTTACTAAGTTAATTTAGAATAACCAAATTCTACACCCATTCATTCTATAATTCCACTCGAGGAATATAAAATTCATGCTAAATTGGTCGTAAGACTTTTAGCGGAACTTCTTTTAACCTTTTTGCGCCTCAAGCGAAACGCCAGTTACACTGCATCACAAATTGGTATTTTTTTTTTTTGTAAATATTTCTTTCTTCGGTTAAGTTTTGAGATATTTTCAATTTACTCTTATTCAGCTTAAAACATAAAGTTGCTCCACTTATTCACGCCTGATGGTTTCTGATAAATAAATTAAGAATTCCAGGATTTTTGTTTTATTGATGAAAAAATTTAATAAATTCAAATTTGAAATTTAAAAACTAAGATTCTGTGTTATTTTTTTTTTTTAATTTGTGTTAAGACCTGTTCTATTACAAAAAAAAATGCGTGGTCAAATAAAAATGTGCGAAGATTTGTTTGTATGTACGCCATATACATTCTACACTAGGAAAAAACCTCGATTTTTGGAATCAGCGAGCAATTTACAAAAGAATTGGGCGTAGGTGCCCATGGAACATTTTTGCTGCTATTGTCACCATCTTAGTGTGTCACGCTTACAGGCAATTCAACAATATTGTTACATTCATTCACATTGGCAAAACATTCACATCATTTTATGCGCAAGAAAATATTCGTAACATCCCTAGTGCGAACGTAAGGGTCGCCTTTTAACACTTTTCGCTATATCTTTAACATTCACAGTCGGATCTTAAAGTATGATATATTGTTGTTTTGGTCACGAGGAGCCAATGTTTGTTTCAAAGTGCATTGACCTCAACTACCTCGTCGCAGTACTTACACACCAGATCTTAGCTTTTTTCAACCTAATGTCAGTAAATTAAAGCTCATATCAAATCATTAAACTTTTATTATCCCAGTATCTACCATAAAAAAAAAATAAATAAATTTTTCCGAAGGTAGGTATCATCAAAAAATATAAAACGGTAAGCTTAGGTTTCGCAAAAATTTAATTACCTTGCTAAAATACTTTGGACTCAGAGGTAAACGGTGAACTTTTTTTGTTTGCCTTAAGGTGGTACGGTCTAATGTACATATGTACATACACACAAAAAGACATACATACAAAATGGCTTGCCGTGGCGTATGAGCACTCAAAATTGTCAAAGTGCGAACGCGCCACTTTTTCAGCTCATTTCCGTGCATCTTTTCATTTTATTATTTTTGCTTTCTTGCTTGCTACTGTTCGGTAAAGCAATATCGTTAACTTTGTAGCCACCTAAGATTAGCAATGTTACCTGGAAGTGATGGAATCACGCTTTTTGTCATATATGATTTTATCACGCAAAATTGTTGCCACCCATTCAAGCGCAATAATAAATGCAAAAAAAAATATGTATTTCAATCAAAATGCAAGTAAGTCGTGAATTTTTGCAACTGCAACGTTTATGAAATGCAAACACGCAAAAAGTTTCAAATGCATACATAACTACTTGCTGAAAATCGCTCAACTTGCCACTTTTGTAGAAATCGCATCGCATACATATGTATGTACATAAGTCATGCGATCACCGCCGCTGCAACCGTCTCCATAAATTTGACGCTCTCGCATTTCGAAATCAACACAATTCAATCATTCGCTAATTTTCCATAAACGCCCTCTTTTCTACAATTTCATTTGCTCGACTGCGGCAGCTGTTGGCTGGGGCTTCGCCCAACATTGCGCCAACGTCATTGAGGATCATCGAACTTTCACTCGGCCGTTGATGTTTACGCGCGCATAAAATGCAATAAAACAGCAATTTGCGCACGAAAACATGAGCTAAAATGCCAACAGAAGACAACGAAATCAAAAACAAACAACAGCAACAATGAAAGTGCAGTAGTTGCAATAATAAGCACTCACACAATACCAACAACAATGCTGTGTTGCACATACATACATACATACGTATGTGTATATTTTTATAGCGCAATCAAATGTGAACTAGTGCAAATGTTAATTTTTCTATGCTGCATTGCCGCAATGCACACAGCCACACACACACACACACATTTGCAAACATACGCGCGTGCGTTTGCTTGCTTTACGGCAAAAGTTGCATGCCACAAACGCACTGCGCTTGTCGATAATCCGCATGTGCGCTACACACATACTAGTATGTGCATATGTACGTTTCTTTATTGAGTGTAGTGTATTTGTTTTTCCTTTGCTCCGCACTGTAACACCCTGCCACAGCTGCCCAACTTTACGCGATGGCCAATTGCGTTGCGCCTCTTTGCGTGTGCATTCGCTGCCCAATTACCTATGAATGCACCGCAAAACACATCGTACACATCTATGCAACTATGTAAATATTGTTGTTGTAGCTATTTGGGAAATTGTAACTTTGCTATTTATGCTGTTATTGCAATGTCTTTTTTTTTGTGGCAATTACTGCAACCAACCATTACTTAGTTGCTGCAATGCGTAAAACTGCACACACTCATATATGTACGTCTGTACATATGTAGGTACAATAGGGTGGTTCAAATATGCATGTGAAAAGTTAAATCGGAATTTTTATGCTCTCACCCCCTATAATTGTTCTATAACGCGAAAAAAACCCAACCCCATTTTTTTTTTTTAATAAAAAAATATTTACTGCCAGTTTCACCAGCGACTTAAATGGAAAATGTTTTTCTTTATTTTCTGTCGATTTCCAGTAAAAATCTAAAACTTAAAATCATTTTTCACTTAAATTGCTTTCGTAAGATTGGCTGTGTATGTATTTTATAAAGACATTTTTCGTCAAAATTATGTAGGATTCTTGAAAATCAATATTTTCCGATAGTAAAATCCCTAATTGTTTATTTAACTATGTCGTAGTAACTACATTTTATAGGTCCGCTAAAAACCCCAGAAAATGCAATGTTTAGTATTAAAAAGTGGTTAAATAAACAACTGGCTATTATTATTAGAAGTCTCCCGAAGCGAACCTGAGTTTTACGCTCAAAAAATATTGATTATCAAGAATTATGTACCATTTTTACGAAAACTTGTTTTTCCATATAAAATACATGGGAAACTTTGAGCGCTTTGAGAGATCTCTAAATATTTATAAATTTCAAAATAAAAATTTGGGTGTATTTTCGCGTTATAGAACAATCCTAGGGGATAAGAACATTCAAGTTCCGATTTTACTTCTTTTTTTTTACCACCCTAATGTACATATGTTCATACGTTAATTATGCAGTTACGGGCATATAAAAACAATAACATTTTAGTAAATATAGTACTCGTATGTTCGTTGAAAAGTTTTTTAAAGCGTTTGTTCCGGTTTTCAATTTCGATTTGACCATATCGAGTAATATTTCGGAATTGAATTCGTGTACTTTGGCGGTAAATAGAAATGATATCGTACGATTTAGTCTCAAATTTGATGTTTGTGAAAGCTAGAACATAGCCATAGTATACTGATGCATTTATTAAATCGATACCTAGCATACATACATATGTACATGTTAGACTGCGATAGTTATAAGTGTGCATTTTAATAATTTTCGATATGTGTATTCGTCAAGAATTGTCGATATATATATACACTAGGGTGTTCGATTAATCATCTTTTTTGAAAACCCGGGTTTCAATTTATTCGAGAAATGGCTGATAACTCTGCTTTATTTTACATATTTTCTATACAGTAATACTCTTAGGCCTCACCACTCTCACCTACTCTTACTCAATCACCACCTTTTGCAACCCTCGCTTCTTGAATTCCAACACTGTGATACTTGACAGCACAGCTCCATTCTAGATGTTGTAGCAGATTAAACTGTTCTGCCCAATTTGAATAGGATAACCGACGATCACCGCAATTAATACATATTTCACAATACCTTCGCCGGTATAAGTTATCGATATATATATATATACATATATTTTGATACTTATCGAAGTATTTATCGATATGTATACTTGTTACTTTAACATCGTATTCACTAGAGATGTCTCGCACCCAAATCCATAAATGTTAGTTTCAAGTGGCTTCTGGTGGCCATAGGAACACTAACACCCTAAATCGGGGTCGTTGTTGTACCAAACAGGATCTTTAAACTAGGTATAGGTAGTGTGGGGTTTAAATTCGATTTTTTCCGAAATTCAAATATTGTCCAACCATTCGATTATTCGATTCGAAATTTGGTGGTGCAAATTCTATTTTTTTTTTACTGAAAATTTTATATAATAATAAGAAGAATATACTGTTAGAAATAATATATAAATATAGGAAGAATAATAAGAGTAACAATAAGCATGTATTTCTCAAAAAAATAACTTAAAAACAATCAGAAACAAGTAAGAGCAGCGCTGTCTTCGGCTATGCCGAAGGCTTCATACCTTTCATGAACATCTGCAAATTTTACTTTGACAGATTACTGCTTTTGAATACATCTGCTTACATCGATAGAGGAGTTACATACTTATATAAAAAATCGCATCTAAACAATCATAGGTATGGAAGATATACTTTATATGGCACCAATCTAAGTGATTTTCACTGCTATGTGATGGGTATGTAAACCGGTAACACAATTTATTGGGTTTAGTTTCCTACATAAAGGAGATATATGGCAAAAACTGGTATCTGAACAATCAGTGCTATAGGAGATAAAGCTTATACAGCATAGATTTTGACGATTTTCTCAGTAGACTTTGTATTATTATTTATAAAATATCTTACGAAATTTATCGGTTTTAGCTGTTCAAATAAAGTAGGTTTACAGTAAAATTCCATATCTGAACAATCAGATGTATGGAAGATACATATTTGTTATAGTCACCCGATCCTTGTTATTTTCACTGTAAGTATTCTGTTAATAATGAGTGAAAATGGTGCGAAATTTCATGTTCCTAGCTGCATAAATGGAGGAGTTATGATAAAAGACCTCATATCTGAACAATCAGTTGTATAGGGGCTGCAGGTTATAGTGACCCGATCTTTGTTATTTTCACTGTAAGTCTTCTGTTGACAATGAGTGAAAACAGCGCGAAATTTCATGGTCCTAGCTACATAAATGGAGAAGTTATAACGAAAAATCTCATATCTAAACAATCAGTTGTATGGGAGCTATATGTTATAGTGGTCCGATTCTTCCGGTTCCGACAAATGATTAATACATTATAAAAATACACCCACCTACCAAATTTTATCCGGATATCTCGAAAACTGAGAGACTAGGTTGCATACAAACATACGGACAGACGGACAGACGGACGGACAGACGGACAGACGGACATGGCTAAATCGACTCAGCTCGACGTTCTGATTATATAAGTATACATTTTAATGGGTCTATCTCTTTTTATTCTGGCACTTACAAACATCGGACCAAAGTTATAATACCATTTCATGCTCATGAAAGGTATAAAAATCCAAAAATTTGTATCTTGTATTTTTTAAGAATCAATTAAAAAAATGAACAAAATGTATATTAAAACAATTTTTTGGGACGTATAATGTACTTTGATTTATTTTTCTTGCTTGAAAGGAACAAAAAAAAAAACTGAACGAATTTATAGTACATTTATACGTTTATACTTTCACAACGAATAAAAAGGTCTTACATTTATTGACAACGAATGATTTTGCTTTTTAAAGCGAGATCTTTAAGTAAACAAGGAACAAAATAATAGGGCATGAAGAGTTCTATCGAGCCACATTTTTCGCAAATGTGGTGTCACACATACTAATGTCAAATGTAGTAAGAAAGAAGAAAGTTGCAGAGGTGCTTTTTTGCTAATAAAGGCAAAATTATATTTTTTCTAGAAAAAATCGAATTTATCCGAACTTTAGCACCACAAAGTTTGATTGCAAAAATTCGCTTTTTTAAGCTAAAATTCGATTAAAATGCGAATCTGGAAGATTTACCAATCCCTACTTTAAACCCTTTCTTCTATACAAAATAATGTACGGAAATTACGAATTTGTAACTCTCTCCTTGCCATATCGCTGTCACAATTTCAAACTAATAAAATACATATGTACATATATTGTTTATAACACAAACTAGAAACATACATATGTATGTATGAAGTATAAGTTTCACTTCTATAGTGTGGCCCAGGCGCACTTATAAACATATTTTTTTTTTATGAAGAAACGAGGAAGCTTCTCTACTTGCTGATGCCTTACAAACCTCACACTTGCGACCCGTATAACATGATCGATGTCGAGGCCGCATCAAACCCATATGTCCACCTTCAGTCGAACGGGACTCTGCCTAAAAATAAAAATCTCGGATTCAAATAACTTTAACCTAAGAGTCCATTGTGAGCAGCATGAGTGCATTGATTACATCGCGTCAATCATCTCCCGTAACAGTTGTGGGGCCTCGGCCAACAAGACTATATCATTGATTTATATAGTTACATTCATATCTAATGGCACTTGGTAGTAATAATGCATTAGTTTTGTTAGTGTTTCACAACTTCTAAACTGAAGTAGGTACAATAAACACATTCACCCAGAAAAATTATGAAACAGCTACTTCTTTGTCTTCGCTTACTTGCTGATTCTGCTGATCTACCACATTCGCATAGCCGTAAAAAGGTAAACATGCAAACATAAATTTATTTGTTAACATCCCACATATGTACATACGCATGAACATTAGGGCAGGTCAATTTGTATGGGCGTGTAATTTTAAGCAATTTTGCCGCAGAAACCATGGGCCTAAAATCAATTTGTAGTTTGCCAAATTGCGAAAATGGACTTCTTTGTATTTTGCTTAAATTTTGAATAAAAACATGTTTTTCGATATGAGGAATCTATTTATGGACATATCTTTTTCTTAAAAATTGAACCAGAGGGCGCAAAAGTGAAAATTTCCACATTTTCTTCGAAACCTATTTGCACAATTTGGCAAACTCCAAATAAATTTTAGATCCATGGTATCTTCAGAAAATTTGCTTTGAATTGCACGTAGAATCCTCCTAGGCTATACGCGCATAGTCAAAAAAAAATTGTCCCGCCCTAATGTATATGCATGCATTTGTAACTTGGCACTTGCTTTAACAGAAATAGAATTTCACCTTAATTGAGAATTTCCTGGTTATTCAACTCTGGGTGATCGCTGTACGAACTGTGTACATACATACATATGTACATGAATATGGATCTTTGGATGTTTGTATGTGTCTACAAAGGTTTATTCAAATGTGTAGATATTGAAAAAGCCCAGCTGCTGGAACTTTCGCATGTGCAAATCTGTATGAATAAAATAAGCAAAATATATATATGTACATATAATGTGTGCACACACTTACACACAATACACTTCCGATCAGCTTATTAAGCCAGCAACATTTTGATCAATTTTGGTTATTTTTTCTTTTGTTTATTTCATGTTTATTATTTTTTCATAAAAGTCTAGCTCATTATATAACAAACACCATATAAGTCCACATTCTAAACTTTGTGCAAAAATTATGAAAAATATGCAAAACTTTATCTAAATTTTCAACTTTTTGTTCAGATTTTGAATTCGAATTCGACAAATTTTTTGTATGGAAAAAATGCTTATTACTTTCATAAAAAAAAAATTACTAAAAATCAACACGATTTTTGGCAACTTTAAACTTGTACTTTATTATACTAGAATTTAATGGTCTATTAAAGTGCATACTCAAAGAAAAAACTCTGAATAAAAATTTGAAAATTTAGATGAAACTTTGAAGATTTTTTGCACAAAGCTTGAAATGTGTGAAATGTTATTAAAACGCTGCTGGCTTAATTAGCTGATCGTAAGGGTATGTGCATACACATACATATATATATGGATGTAATCCCTGCAGTGAAAAGCCAAACCAGTCTGTAAAAATTCGATGGCCTACCAACTCGACGATTTCGAAGAACTTAAGCGTCTTGCGACATCTGCTTTTGAATTGCCAAATTATGTTTGGTTTAGGCAATTGATTGCTTTTCCTACAAATGTCGGCTGTGGCGTTGCGTGAAGACTACCGGTTCACCGGATTTTTAAAATTAATTCAATGTAAGTCAATATAATTATTTCAATTTAAATATAAATAATAAATTTGAAGATCTAATTTTATTGCAGAGAAAACATACATACTTGTGCCATAAAGCAAGAAATAAATGAAAATATATTTTTTTTTGTATTAAAAAATACCAGTCACTAACATTGAAAAAGGATGGAACGTGAACTGGTTGGGCGGAAAAGCAAACTGGTAGTATTTTAGTTCACAACTAGTAGCTTTCCCTGCAGGGACACTGTGCGTATGAGTGATGTTATTCTTTGTACGCGTGTGTATGTACTGCTACGTTACGCTACGCATATTTGCATGCTAATTTGAAATTGGCTTCCCCATTCGCATTCAATTCATGTTTATTGCAAACGAATACCTCCAACGGTTAGTGGTAAAATAGAAAAAAAAAAAGAACACCGGGAAGACATATGTATAAGAAGTCAATGAAGTAGTAGTTTCTTAGATCAGCGTGCATGCATACCTACAAATGTATGTATGTATATATGTGCAACACAAAATGCATTTGACTGTGCATATTTCAAAACTGACTAGGTATAATCTTCGATTTCAACACTAATTGAAATTTATTTTCGTTGTTTGGTATGTCTACCGCAGTGTGTAAATAGAAAGGCGTGAATGATGCGAATCTCAATGTATATTTACACAGTATTTTTCAATTAATTTCCTCTTCCTCGTTCTGCACAGGGCATTGAATGCTTACATTTTGCAAATTCACTACAAGCTTGTATATATATACTATATGTATGTACATATGGGCACATCAATGATGAAGGTAGCAGGCATACCACAGCAAAGGCTAGTGCTTAATTTTCTGCTAAAAATGAAGAAGAAGGGTGAAAGAAGGAGTGCAAGGTAGCTACTTAGAACAAAAAGGCAAGCAACCGGCAAACCCACTACATAGCTATTTTAGATATCTATGTAAATATACATAAGTATATATTTGTATGTACCCTGTAGGGAATCTCCGAGCTGTTGAACCAAATTTGGAGTTCCGTACTAGGTCTTTATCGCCAAAAACGAACCAGATCGCCACCAGTTCAAAAGCAGCGAGATGTGGTACTTAAAAAAAAAAACAATTTTATTTTCGGAAATCTGTATCTAAAATGCCAAATTTAGAACTAGTTCGAAACTAAAGAAAATTGGTTGCACTAGTGCGTAACTACCGAAAAAGGGATGCAGCGGAGGGCTTGTTTACTTTGAAAAGAATTTTGTTTGGCGAGTTTTTCGTTCAAGTACGCTTTCACGCTGCACTTCGCAGATGCTTTTTCATAGTTTGGTAATACAAAAAAAAAAAATTGTGTTAACATGTTGATATTTTAGGACCTTCTGGAATCTAACTAGAAACAGCCAGCACCTCTGTTTTCAAATGCCCAATTTGATTTACATTTATTCAAATAAATTTTATTGAAAAGACATTTCGTTGGAAATAATTAAAAATCGTTACCATGGTAAAACCAAAAAGACTGTTTGAAAGCATCTGGTTACTATTTTCATCTGTCGAATTTAGGACTGGTTCTGAACCATAGAAAAGTTAATGCAGCGGGGAACAATTTCCAATTCCTATGACATCGCCATGTTAAATTCGCCAGTTGTTTGCATGCAAAAGTGTTTTACTAGGGTCCAAATGTACTAGAAGGGCATCAGTTCAGAACTAGCGATTTTCCACACACAGGGTATGTACAAACAAACTCTATCTTCAAGTGCTTGGCAGACAAAACAAAAATCCACACTTTCAGCTGTGGTCACGTGCAGCCAAATCAGCGAAGCGGCAACTGTTGGCAAGTTCAACGGCAGCACGGAGCGACACCAGGCGATGATCTTTTGCGATGGCAAAGTGAGATATATGTATATACATTCATGCATAGGTAAATAGTGTATAGGAGACATGCATGAATGTACATATGATTACTCTACGGCAAGTGTATGCCCTTTCTGGTACCAGCCGCTAATCGTTGGTAGAAAATGTTGGAGATATAGAAAAATAAAACTTTTTGCATGTGCCCCTCTCGATCGCCATGCTTGGTTGAGTGCATGGCCAAAGGAGTGCAAAGAATTTGTCAGTGTCAGCGTTAGACGCTCCATTTAGACTGCTTCAAGATGCTAATTATCATTCGGCATTGACAGTGGAAATGGACTAGAAAAAGCTTATTATATGCTCAGAAAAAATTATTGTAGTGACTAATTAGTTGAACCGAAACCGATAAAATTAAATGTTCTACTTTTCCACAGGCGTTGCAGCGTGGATAACGATTTTTTTTTGCTTTTTCAATTTACGTGGCTTACGAATTCTTTCGCTACTGAATTGCCCAATATAATCTCTACTTGAGCCCTCATTTTCCCCCCAGATTGTTCGAGAAGCAATTTCTCGCGGGTATCGCTTTCTCACTAGTTTCTCGGGTATCGAAAACCCTGTTATACTCGCGAGCGTCTCGATGATCAATTTAAGGCAGCGTGTTTAATTTAAGGCAGCAACAAACCTTCTTTTCGACGCAATACTCGTCTCTGTCCAGAATATATACCATGTGCATGTTCTGTTCCACTGAGGTTTGTATTGTTAAACCCAAAAGGGGTCGCTTTGCAAATACAAGATTCCACTGTCGCTCTCCATTTATTACTTTTACTCACTTTCTTTGATGGAGCCATCAAACGCGAATTTTTTTTGTGAGTTTGTTTTTAATACTGTCGATATGCTCTAACTTACATATGTATGTATGTATCGATAACTACTCGAAATTCCTCACGATAATAGCGGTACCCGAGATTGGTCGATTTCCCGGTAATCGAAATCTCGCATATAATGTTCTCAATGGTCAATTTAAGTTATTCATTTAGTACCAATAGATTAAAGTTATATTATAGCCACCCGACGGTTACACGACACAAAGTCTCCAAACAGTCTTTGACAAGAACGACCAGAAATAGTCAAGAACCTGATCTCTTAACTCATATAAAAAATAGTATATAGTTGGTGTAAAGTCAAACTTAATAGGCGCATCGAAACCATTAACCACTGATTACAATACAAACACTGATACAGATTGAAAAATCGACAAGCATAAAATCATAAATTTATAACAACCTAAAGTAGCTTAGTAGATTATCATTAATTACATAACATAAAATAAGCAAGAAAATTTATTTAAATTAAATGACCAAAATCGACTGGGAAAACGTACCTATAAAAATTATTCCAAAAATTTATATAAGGGTGCATGACAAAAAAAGTTGCGATTGTTCTACCGGAATTATAAAATGTATTATATTTGGTTACTTTCAACAAAATATTTCGGAATAATATTTAAATTTACGTGAGCGAATCGATTTGAAAAGACCTCCAAAAATCTCATTATTTTGTTTCCGTTACTAAATTTAAAAAAATCCTCTCTTAATCTCTTCTATCATCATTGGTGATTTTTTGAAAAAAAAAACCTTTAAAAACTATTTTTTATAAAAAAAAATCGATTTTGGGGGGTATTTTCAAAACGGTCCATCTCACGTAAATTACAATATTTTGCCGAAATATTTAGGTGGAAGCCCTGAAATGTAGTAAGTTTTATATACGTCTTTTATTTTGTTTTGAAGCAGAGTGATGCACGCTAATGTATAAACGTGTATGTCCATAGCATAGTATGCTTAAAGCCATAACTGATATGGATAGCATAAGAATCATATGCAGAGAATTTAAAAAATACGCTTAAAACAATTATAATATCTTTTCCAACGTACATTTCGCCCATTTACCCCAATAGTGTCATAAGCCAAAAAATATAAATTTTGAGCTGAGTTTGCAAAAATTACCGCTATCTCTTCTGCTATGACAGTAAAATATATTATAGCTGTATTGGGTAACAGTATCTCACTAGAACAAAATTTTTACCAATTTTTACTATGGAGTATATTTATGTATATTCAAAATTTTAAAGCCGTTTTTCTCGAGTTTTGCTTTTTTGAGTTATGACACTATTGAAGTAAATGAGTGATATAAAGCAATTACCGGCACACCCCCTTCCTTTGGCGCGCCCATTATTTTGCTTAGCTCTGCAGATGAATGCTTTACTTCATCTATATACGTTAGTATTTATCCGTATATACATATATAAGTATATATGATTATATATGTACGTACAAGTATCTACATAAATTGCTAAAAAGCACAAAAACTTCAACGATTAAGCTATGAGCAAATAATACCTCTATAATGGATCTACTATATGAAGGTGTGTGTGTGTATACATGAATGAATGTTTGTTATAAAGAAACAAGTCTTCAATTGTACCTTTGAAATGCTTAAGCTCCATTTTAAATGCGGTCCACTTTGCTGCGAGTGTTGTGTGCGTTCAAGGCCGCTTTATTATGACCATAAAATACTAATTTCAAGCTCAATATGATATGCCGCATGGGATATGCAAACCTGCATTTATCCGCTAAGCATAAATGCACACATCTACAATGGGCTTAATGTAGTTATACACAGGTACTTGCCCGTTTAATAAGTAGTATGTACGTAAGAAGTTCCGTTGCGCCTGCGCAGCTAAACTTTAAAGTTTTGCAAATACATTTAAACATATACACACACATCGCTTGTGATTGTTAATTATTGTTCTTTCGTTTCATGCAAGCAACGCTACTACTCGCTGCTTGTTAATCTTTTTTCTTTTATTTCAGTAATTATTTTCCTAATAGTTCGTTTGCACAAGCTCATAAATTCAATTTTACCCATTAGCAGAGTAATCGATGAAAGCAGAACGTGCCGCTGGCGGCCTAAGCACAGGTGCATATGAAGCTTGGCTTGGCTGGGCAGATGCTCTTTCGTCATATAACACTTTTTACCCCATTTTTTTGTACTGGATTACAATTTTATATTGCAACAACAACATCGAATGGCAGCAATGCATAAAATATGTTTTCTTTCTGGTTTTCTCGTTTTTTTTTTGTAACTCATAAGGTTTTTTTGTGCTCTTCTTTTTGCCATGGAGCTCTTCATCACAAAGCCTTTGTCGATTCGCATTCGGTTTCTTGAGATTTCTTCTTACATAAAATCGCTTTGATTAGTTTTCTATAATGAAAAATTCTTGCTGTTTATTACCAATGCACAATGCAAATAAGCAAAAAGCTTATATTAGTTATTTGCAAGCTAATGAAAGCGTCGTTGTATGTGCGCTAATTTGCATGCTTTAGAACAAGGCCGAAGAGATATATGTACATATATATACTTGCAACTACGAGAATAATTTTATGTAGTGTTTGTATTGTCCTCATTCGTATTGCTTTACGACCTTTATTGGCATCTTATTATTGTTTGTATTAGCTCTAGCTTGTTTTTATGACAAGTTAATGTTAGTTTTTTTCTCGTACTGTGTATAAAGTGTGGAATGTCTATCAGAATTTATATGCAATTTTATGACGATACTAAATTCATAAATAAAATATATTTATGCGGTGGTATTTTTGCATAAGCAGACTTAAACTACATAAGTACCTGATACGTTTTTTCTTTATTAAAACAAAACGAGTAGCAGAGTTACCTTTTTAATAGCCGACACCACAGAAATACAAGCCAGCCCCAATCTGATGTGATGAAGGTTAGCGTTTCTATATTCTCAACCAAACCGAGAAAAAGTTGCTCCACGACATTACCATTTTTTCTGCTTTTTGAACAAATGGAAGTTAAAAAACGAAAATTCAGCTCTTACTTTTGCAAAGTAGTTTTCCAAATTTGAATTTATAACACAAATGAAGGAACGAACCTGCTTTGAAAACTTCTTTCCATGATCCTAGATTTATTAGCCCTGAAACAGCATCTTTATTTGGTTTATATTTTTCGATCTCTTGTGAAAACAGCACTTATTTAAATATTCAGTTTTAATATCACACATTTGTAGGATATTTTTCAATAACTTCGCATTTTGCGCTCGGGAGTTTTACCCCGAAAAATGTTTACAAACATGAAAATATCTGACTAGTTTTGAAGCACGATCAGTATTCAACGGATTATTTTCAGACTCGGATTTCTGCCAAGCGTAATGCAGTGAATAGCATCCGAAACGAGCTGAATTGCAAAGCGTACCTTTGAAGGGTTGAACTTCTCTTCCATCTTTAAGTTCTTCTTTACTTTTACAACATTCTCATGGTAGTCTTCTTATTTGATTTTTCTCATGTTGAAGATACAATCCCTCATACAATCAGCACAAATATTTTGACGTGGTTTCACCTAATAAATCTCTTCACAACATTTGAGAACTGCCTCCACACCACGGCACATTGGCCAGGTAATAGTACCCTAGAAAAAACATAATGCTGTGTGTATTTTTTTTGTTGGTTTTTAAATCTATGTATATATTTACGTAAAAAAGGTTTGAAATTGTAGAGTAAAATGTAAGCAAAAAAGACAATTTAAAGACGAAATTCTCTACAAAGTAAAATCAGCTACTCTACTGCTGCTACCTATGTGCTCCTCGATTCGAATCACAAGCGTCCAGACTTAAAAATAAATTTGGTTCATAGGCAAGCCATTTGTATGAGCTGTTGAGGCGCCAAAATACCGAAAACGGGACAAATACGGGGCCTTAAAAGATATACAGAACATTTGGCGTCCCGTATGAAATAAATAGACTACCAGGACAGTTGAAGAGGACTGTCCCGTAAAATACAGGACGAATGGTCTCCGTAATTATAAAGCAAACATAGAATGTGTATATACGAGTAAAACATTTACAACATCCCTAAGCTAAAGCCTTCGTTTGCGACGCAAGAAAAGAAAAGTAAAACCTCAGATTAAATAGAACCCGTTCTTTGATGTAGATCACGCCAAACGAACACACGACTGCTATTTGAAGGCATGCACCTGAAATATCCGTACTCTTACTGGAGAAGATGTATCTGACCGGTTGATTGATGCCTTCGAAAAAACAAGGCAGATATCATCGCCATCCAAGAAATGCGTTAGACGGGGTAAGGTAAGCAATATCTGGGGCCTTGCGGCATCTACTACAGCTGCCACGTAAAGGAGTACGAATTCGGTATTGGATTTGTGGTGGAAGGAGACTCAATCGACGAGTACTGTAGTTCACCCCAGTGGACGAGCATCTAGCGACAATTTGCACCAAAGCGAGATTCTTCATTATCTCTGAGACTGAGGCTTATAAGCTTCGCCGGGCCGAAGCATGGTAGTACGCAGTAAGTACTCATGTGTTCTTCATCAAACCGGACACATGTATGGCCTGCCAACTGGCATTTAAATGTGCTCTACCCAATTCACAGGAAGGGTGACCTTGGTATATACGATACAAATATCGCGGGATCAGCCTTTGACTATAAATCTCGATACCTATTGTGTGAAAGACTCAAGCTTACCATCAATGAACTGGGACTTATCTGTGTTGCTTTACACCTGGTAAATTCACCATAGGCCTGGTTTTTATTCACCATACATCAAATAAGACAGATGAGAAGTTGAGCAACACCACCAGCGCCGTAATAATTGGAAAGGACCTCCCCGAGCCGTTGGATATCAAACGAGGCTTCAGCCCGAGCGATTCCCTGTGAAATGATTTCTTTATCTAATACTGCAGAAGGAAATAACAGCTGCACAACTGAATTGCTCAGGAAAATTTGTTTACAAAGCATATGCCTAAGATGATCTTAGATGAGGAAGAAAAACCAGTGGGCCTGGTTAGTGAATCAATTTTTCCAACAACAACATCCGATTAGGCAGCCCTTGAAGTGCTCGCGAGAAAGATTCTGCGGGCCTATGCGCTTCGGCGATTACTAGAGACTCAAAACAAATTTTGGTCTGTTTTTTTTACATAAATGAATTCATAGGATTGGTCTACAATTAATGCACAACTTTTTTTTTCGTGATAATAGTCTGTAAAAAGAAAACTACTTTTTGCCTTGTTTTTGTATTAATTGCACTGAATCTGTACGTTCCATAAGCAATATTACTGCTGCTGATCTGATTGTTGAGTTATGCCTGTTTTAGAGAGGGTGTACGATATAATAGATACAGTGTAGCGTAATAAAATACAGCTGTCCGTCATGGTATTGGACACAAACGCTCCAGCCATGGAAGTATTCAAACCGAATTCCGGTGGTAGTTGCAGAGGAAGAGGGACGCCCCAGCTGCGATAGAAAGACATAAAGGAAAAGGAGTAAGCTACACTTGACATTTTCGATTGGCGTCAGTAAGAAAAGACTGGCGTACGTTATTGGATTCGACCAAAACTGCTTCAAACAAGAAGAAGAAGAAGAAGAATAGATTTAACAATGCACGACGTCAGCATACTGGTACAATACTAAGAATATCAAACTGGTTATCTACAAAAGAGCGACTTAAATTATGTTCACTACATAGCGACAGTGCATATTTGAGTCTTGAAAATTCCTATTTTTTTATTTATTTAAGATTGAGTTAAAAAGTCGTACGTGGCTGAATAACCACTACACTTCAATACATATATGATACCTCATTGAAATTCTATAGGTTTAAAAAGTACCGTCAGTAACTATTAAAAACCGGTGTGGAGCTATTAAATGTATCAATAATGTGGATAATTTAATAAAATTAATGACATACAAACACATACATATGTATATAGATACGAATGCATGTGAAGACACTTATGTATGTTTTATTACGTGTTTCATAATTGTACGTAAATGCTCGATATTTTACACATACATATAGAACATATGTATATTAGAGTGGTCCAATTTTGGTATGGGGAAAAAATTCATACTTTTTTTTCTTTTTGATATTTTTAATATCTATACCAACTTTCAGATTTCTACTGTAGCCAATACAGGGTGCTCAATGGACTTGAAAGGCGCTGCTGGAGCGCTGTGAAATTTACAAAAATATTGGTGAATTTTATAAAAAGCTACTATTGCCTTGACAACTGAGGCTTGTGTCATTTTCTTTAGATAATTTAAATTTGAATTGTTTTTAGGTTGCTTAACCAATTATTTTATTAAATAAAAATGTATACTTAGAAACGCATAGTTTGGTACCAGCACCTCTTTCGGCAAGAGGAAACATTTTGGAAGGTGCCCCAAACCCTTTCTCGAAAATTTTTTTTTTTGGACCACTCTAATGTATAGTATGTATGTATCTATTTCAAACAATGAACCGCGACACAATCGATGACCATGAAAAATGGTTTACTTTCGATTTCGATTGACGCGTAGTTGGCAAAAATAGCACAGTAAATATACTTGTATGTATGTATATCAATATAAATGTGCATATGTAAATATGTCGTGAATAAAAAGTAGTACTTGTTTAATGTGTATACTTAATGAAGCTCAGTGAATGCAAACGTGCAAATAATGGGTATACCACACATTGGGTGACCGCTTGGCCATTCCACATCGTTGAGTTGCAAATAACAAAAAAATATATATACTCGTATATAAAATAAAATGTATTAATTTCTTAGATTTCGCAATCAATAAAAACATTATCATTAACGAGTGCCAATTTGAAATTATTGTACAAAAAAAAATAATACAAAAGCATGAAAAAAAACAATATTGGAAGGTGTTTTTCAACAAAATGGCTGAGTAGCCAACGACGCAAAGAGGCAGAAAAAAGCCTTAGCGCAAAGACTTTGGTTACTTGAACGGATACTCGTATCTATTCCAAGTAGTACTGGCATGTACATATACATACATATATGTTGCTACAAGCCAACTAACCGACCAACCTCGCTTGCAGGTAATGGATTACTCAACTGAGTTAAATCGTGAATAATTCAACCGCAAAATAAAATAAATGAAACTAGAAAAATGAAATATGCCGACACCGATTTACATACATACATATGTACATACTTACTTACTTGCTTGCCCGAAGCGAAATAAAAACTTAAAAATACATATACGAATAAAAATAATGCAACAAATTGTGTTTGCGAGAAGTAAATAGAGCCTCTATGTTTGTAAGCCAAAAGGTAAAGCGCGCGCTCAAAACAATAGGCAATTAATGTGCAATAGATACAAACATGGGAACCCGCTAGGCAATGGCGGCAGAGTGGGGTGTTGAAAATTAGCATGAAAGCCAAAGTTGCTTAAAACGGGCGAATGCAGGCGACGGCACGCAAAAGTATT
>NW_023458558.1:46885932-46887643 GCF_013731165.1 Rhagoletis pomonella
AAGCAAAAACATTGACGAGAAGGATGATTAAACTAAGCTTCGAGCCATTATCACACATTAATTTACTATCTATCTTCAATGAAATTTGCATATCTTCTCACGAGCATTGCAATAAAACGTTATTGTAACTCAAAAAGATATTTAACAAAAAATTAATAGTTAATCTATAAAGTGATATATGGCCGCATTAAATTGACTATTGCAAATTCCTAAGTTTTTTTTATAGGTATCATAGGGCACACATACAAATGGTATGAAATTCAGCATAAATTTGCAAATTGCACAACCACTGCAACAATAAATCTTGCAAATAATAAAAAAAAAACTGGCTGTCTATGCTCGTAGTAGTTAACCAATGTTTTTACGCTCCAGTAAAGCTAAAAACTCTTTGAACGGCATGAAAGAAGTCAAACGTTGTAATGATTTTACTGCAGCTAACCTCCACGGTGACACAAACATGCAAGTATAAAAACTATTGCGCTGTAGTACGAGCACTATGCCACTACAGGCAAATAAAAAATTTTAACATTTGCAGCCACTACATACATACATACATACATATGTTAGAGTACATATGTATTTCTATTATATCTATGCCTTTTTAACGATCGTGTTGCGATTTTTTGTTTGATTTTCTATCAGCAGTTTTTCGGAGCACTGTACTCCTAGCCATTATGCAGTCGGCGCTCCTTTGTTTAACCCGCACCTAAGTTTCTTGTTTATTTGCTTGCTTAATTTAGCATTAAAAATATTTTATTTTATTCTTTGCTTGCAACGTTTTCCTTACCTCATATGCTGCGGCGTTCCCTATTCTTTCACTTTTACGAGTATTATTTATACTCGCTGTTTTTTATTTTTTGGCTGGTGACTATGCTTTTGATATTTTAGCTACAACATAGATATACGTGTACTGATGTACTTACATATATACATAAAAAGATGTGACATTTAATAATCTCGAGCAACAGGTTCTTTGCTAAGTGCACTTTATAAAGATACTTTTAAGGCGCAGTGAAGCACGCCGGGTATTTGCTGGTATCAAATAAATATTTTAAATTCGTATTCTAAATTTCCAATGCAGGCCTGGGGTAGCTCTTTTTAAAAGGACGAAATCTAGTTTGTCTCAGCTAAAGCGTAAGGATTGGGTTTAATACAAGTATAGGGTGTAAGTTTAACCCGAAATCAAAATAAATTATTTTTTCTGATTTTTCTCAAGCCCTTTTGGTTCAAAATCAGTGTAAAAACACAATCTTTCGCTTTCCTACGGACATAGGATTATCAGAATGCCATCTCTCATCTCATGCCAATGCCCTACTTAAATAAAATGCTAAATAATTATTTCTTATAACATTTTTAAAATTTTAAAGTGTCATGTATCATTGAGGAAGTATGTAACAGGGTTGTTGCGGGGCACCGAAATTGCGCATATGGAAACTGTGCATTTAGACATTATTTCGGTTTTCAACCGAAACTGTGCATGTATGCATTACTTCGGTTTTTGCCATATGCATTATTTCGGTTTTCTAACGAAAGTGTGCATATGGATAATTTCGTTTTTTCTAATATGAATTATTTACTTCTACTTAGTAAGGGTTTTAATCCCTAAGCGCGGCCGAAGGCCGCCTACGCAGAGAGAAGTTTTGCGCAAAAATACTTCCGCCCTTCTTTTCCGGCAACACAGAAAGGAGAATTCTACTTAGTAAGGGTTATA
>NW_023458558.1:46887653-46976278 GCF_013731165.1 Rhagoletis pomonella
TACTTAGTAAGGGTTATAATCCCTAAGCGCGGCCGAAGGCCGCCTACTCAGAAAGAAGTTCGTTTTCATGTATGCACTATTTCGGTTTTTGTCATATGCATTATTTCGGTTTTTTTCATATGCATTATTTCGTATGCACAGTTTCCATATGCACAATTTCAGGGTGCCGGTTGTTGCGAATATTCGCATTCGCATTCGCAACCGCAGAGCTTCCACATTAATTTTAACATTCGCATTCGCAATAATCAGTGCGGAGCTTTTGCGAATGCAACGTATATCTGGCAAACAAAATGACATGTAGAAAGAAGAAAATACCCTTGTGTGTATACTACCAAAAAATAAAGACTGGCAATCGCATAATTTTAAAAGGTTGACCATAAACCTATTTTTAATCTTGAAGCAAAAAACATATTTATCAGTATATTTGTTGCCATTTGTATTGCTATAATTCCTACTTAGATAATATCTCATTAAAAAATTTCTCCAAATTTATCAAATTAAAACCTAAAACTAAGCTGTCTACTTCTTTTTACTAGTAAAAGTAAAAGTATTGATACTTTTTTTCTAATATACATAAGTTTGTCTACTACGCGTATTTAAATGAAGACAACACTCCCAACAAGCTAATCCACCGACAAAAAAAATTACCAACAAAAGAAAATAAGTCAAAACTACCCAAAATGAATAGCAACAAACAAATCACTTTCGATTCGCCGAGAAAGGTCATTAGTGCGAAACGATGATAACTATTAAAGCGGCATTAGTTAATAATTCATGCCACGTGGTGAACTTCAACCGGCAATGCCAGCGCATGGAAAGCAGCAATAAATACTGCACTGATGACCGCATGCGCCCCGCTGCGTTCAAACAAAAAGGTACTTGATGATGCTGTTGGCATTAATGATGAGCTAAGGTATTGCATATTTCAAATTTTATTCAAAAAATATATACACCATGTGTCATAATTGTAAGCGCACCCATATTGACAATTTTTAATAATTTTATTGTTTGTTATTTCATTAATTATTTTTTATAAAAATGTAGTTTATTCTTTAACAAAACCGTAAAAATCCAAGTTTTCAACTTTAGCAATATTAAAAAAGAAAATTAATTATTATTGAAATTATTTTCATGGTTTTTATATTATCGATCTAGCATAATCGTTATTTTATGATTCTTTTTTCGATAAAAAATAATCGCAATTTTTTTAGTTTTTCGATCATATTATAAACGTAATTTTCATACTTAATTTTTTAGACCATACACGATTTAAAACGGTCATAAAAACGCAGTTAACATCATAACGAATAAATTTGACCAAAAAATAATAAAAATAAAAATCTAACGAAAAAAATATATATCAGTAAAAATAACGATTTTCCAATGATCTAAAAATACAAAATTTGGTATTAAACGTTTATTCTCGGTACCTGCTTTTTTAGATATGTAATCTTTCAAAGATATCTAATTAAAAAGCACGAATTTTTTTTCTAAGTTTGTTGATTTTTTTTTTTAAATACACAATGTTTGAAACTTGGATTTATACGGTTTCTTTAAAAAAAAAAAACTATGTACATTTAAAAAAAAAAAAATACAAAAAAAAAATTATTAAAACTTATCAATGTGTCGCGGGGTGTAATTTATTGTTATTATTATTGGGCTTTTTGGATTATTAATACTTAAGAAAAGACGACTTAATTTCGTGGTAACGCTTGAATGCATGCGCGAGTCGTTGCTTTCGCCAATAAATAAATAAATCAACATATGTATGAAGAGAAATAAAAGATCAACCGTGAAATAAAAATCACTATCGAAATTAGTTGGGGAAAATTGATTGAGAAGGAAGCAGCCATAAAAACAAAAGACAACTGAAAACAATGCAATTAATAAAACAAAAAAAAACATGTAACTGCAGGAACACGGCGGTGCCAATCGGTCAGTACTAAATCACTTTGCAAATTTTCGCATTACATTAGGGTGGTCCAAAGATGCATGTGAAAAAGTAAAGTCAGAATTTCAATGCACCCACCCCCTAGGATTGTTCAATTTCGAAACAAATATACCTCTGGTATTATTATTGAAAGCCTCCTGAAGAGAAAAAAGTTTTCCGATCGAAAAATATTGACTTTAAGAATTCTATATATGTAATTTCATTTTCATAAATATTTTTTGATCTCAAAATAAAAAAACGGGGGTATTCTTTTTTCCGGTATACTATAGAACAATCCTTTGGGGTATGAAAGCATTCCGACTTTTTTTTTCGACCACCCTAATCTAAATATATATATATATGAAACTGTCATTGGTGACAGCGCTGTGAACAGGTGAGCGTTTCGCCTGATGCCCCCTCGACTGCACGCTTGCGGCAATTTGTTCAGCGGAAATCACAATTCGAGTGCGCGAAATGAAGCCGAAATTAAAAGCGCAATGGGGGCGAAATCGAAATCCAAGTGAAATGATATGAAGAGTCTATTAAAAAAAAAATTGTATTTTTGTTATTAAAACACATATGTACATACATATGTACTTGCAGTATTTATAACGCTGGCCGCTGACATTTGCCACAGCGAGTGTCCGTGCGCCGCAACTCTTTCCGCCGTTTCATGGTGTCATCGCTGGTGACTGCGGCGTTGACACACATATAAATTCAAGTGTCGCTCCGCTGGCCAAGCAGCAGAAATCAAAAGTCAAAATACCATTTAAAAGCGAAAACCGTCACTTTACTCTTACAAAGTTGCTGGCCAAGAAGTCAAATTGTAAGTCAGTAGTAAAACCCAAGAAAACTATACAAAAAAAAAAAAACGCTACACGCTCGCTATTTAGCGTGCTAAGGTGAGCCACTACACAAGTGGTCTCAGCTTAGCCGCGTGGTCCGCATTGGCCGCCTTTCGTGTTTCGTGCACGCCCGCCTTTCAGTCGTTGACCACTCCCTCGCCGCCGTTCACCGCTCCACACTCCAACTACTACTAGTTAATTCACTGTATTCACAAAAATCGCTAGCATTTTTGCAGCAGATTTTCTAAATCAAGCTTATAATTGCACTACAACATTTTAACATTCAAAACCAATTGCTGCTGCTGCTGCTGCCACTGCTGATGACTGCATTTACTTAAGGTTGGTTGCCTCAGCTGTTAAAGTGCATCAATAACCAGTTAAATTGTTTCTTTGATTTTAAATATTTTCTGCTCTTTGCATTGCTTCTACTTAACCTGATATTCTGTGCACGAACTGCGCGCTATGGCGGTGGTAGTGCCGCGGCGCAAACGCATTGCAATTCACTCTCTCAAATTGCTTGTTGTCCGCTTGTTTAATGTTGCCGATAATTTTTGCTTGTCCGCCAAGCATAGTTGGCTGTTAATTTATGGCGAGGAGCATTGAATAAATTGTTGGTTTAAAATCAAAAAAAAGATTTGGCTATTTTTGAAACTCGTGAGTTTCTGCTGCGTGCGCAGTTTTCGGGCCAAATCTAATGTTGTTTGTAATTTGTGCAATTAACTATTTATTTATCGATAATTTTATTGGTGGCGTGTAGAAGAATTTAAAATATTTGATTAAATGACTAATTAAAGAAAAATAAATAACTTTTTGAAAACGTTGTGCTTTTCAAACTCCCTAAATAGGCTAGGGGTCGGAGCCGACCTTGTAAGATTTATGTGGCGCATGCTTTGCCAAAGGATTGTTGCGGCAGCGTTTAAATCCGGCAATGTGCGAGTAGAGGCACCACGCAAAGGGAGGTTCTTGGTTACCATCGTCAGTGGCCCTGGAGCAAAATTTCTGCCGGGTGGTTGCATATGCTGACGATGTAGCACTGCTAACAAGGGGAAGGTTTCTAGAAACACTGTTTGAACTCATGCAGGGTTACCAGAACTTGCTTGAACATTGGGCTTTTAACTGCGGGCAAAACAGAGCTTGTTATCTTTACTAAATGGTTTAAGGTACCGACTTGCCTTTCTGACAGAGTGAAGTACTTGGACAAGCTTTCCTGGAAGCCCAGCGTAGAGAAAAAAGTTCAGAAGGCAACAGTAGCTCTATATTGGTGTAGGACGGCCATTGGAAAACGCTGGAGTCTCTCACCGAAAGTAGTTCATTGGCCTTTTGAGACCATAGTTAAGCCAATTTTATTTTGCGGGGCATTCGTGGAACGTGGTGGAAAGCCCTGTGCAAGGCCTTCATCGTCAAGCAGCTGGAAGGAGTGCAGAGAGCAGCCATAATTGAAACCTATTATATTTTGGGACTGCCATCAAAATATTTCGGACCGATTTAAAAATACCTCCAAACAATGAGTTTTTTATGAACAAAAATAGCTTTTTTTAAGAATTTTTTGAAAAAAATCACCCTAGATGACCAAACAGTTTGAGCTTAAAAAATTTGTTAAAAAAATACCTTCAGACTTTTTTTTTTTAATTTATTTCAATAATTCGAGCAAAAGGTATTACATTTTCAGAAAAAGCGATTTTTACTTTTTATTCATACGGCCCAATGAGAAGCAAAAAGCCCAAATTTTTTCTTTTACTTTAATTTGTAAATAAATATAAATTGACCATATATAGATTGAATTTAACGAACTTTAAGCTGCGCGTCATATTTTGACGATTTTAAAAGCCGAAAGAAAATACATATATGATATTTGTAAATTTATATTGCAGTGCAAGTTTGAATTGCGCATAAAAAGACTTTCTATGCAAAATTTACTACCAAAAGACAAAGCCAGTATGTTAAACATAATGTGGGTGAGTATTTATGTACATACATATACGAGTGTGAACGTTACACGTGACGTTGGCAATGACACCATATCGAGCAGTACGTCGCGACCTGCCAATTGCACAAGGAAAACGCACAATGGGCAAAAGCGCATGCGCAAAGATGCGTACAATGGCTAGGGTGAGTATAAGTATTTTATGGGCACATATGAAAAAGTATGAGGACGAAAGAAAGCAAACAAAATGTAGTAAAAGAAAACAATGCATAGAAGTGAAATAAATACATAAACAAATAAATAAAAGCTTATAAAAACACAATGCTCAATACTTGTAGGCAGAGAAAAAATAGAGATGAAGCTAACAAAAGACTATGATGGCATGCAGTGTGGACACAAAAATATATGTATGTATGTATGCATGTACCTCAGTGTGCGCGATGCATAATAAAATTGTGCATTTACAGTTTATCTCATGCTTATGCACAAAAGTATGTAGGTATTTTTAAAACATTCCAATGTTTGTATTTATAGTATTCCATTGTGTGTATGTATGTTTAGTGTGTGGATCTGTTGTTTATTTTTAGCTTTGCATTTTTTATTTTAAATTTATCCATATGCACCAATGGTTTATTTTTATAAAATTTATTTTGTTCGTTTTTCATTTAAATTTTATCGTTTTTTTTTGTACTCCAAGACCCGGTTTGCTACAGTCAATAGGGAAATGCAGCCGAGATGAGAAAACACTAAAAGTAAATATATTAAAAGAAGACCAACGGAGAAGGTGGCATATGTACATATGTAGTATGTAAAACCGTTAAAAGGCAAATGAAGAAAATTTTTAAGGTCAACTCAATTCACTTTCTTCTAATAAAAGCAGAGCTCACTAACATCTATGTAACTCACTGACTGACTGACTGGCTGACAGGCAGACAGACATACGACATGAGTAACTAATGGCTCTGTGTGGCTGTGAAAGAGCACCGGGTGCAAAGGGTAAATGACGAAAAGGCGATGATAGAATAGCAGCGCGAACAACAAGCTATTGGATGAAGATGTTGATGCGCAAGCAGGGTTGCCACTGATGAAAAAAATACTTCCGCTGGAAAAAAAATTACCTATAACATTTTTTAGTTATTGTAACTTTTCATTTAACTATCGCTATGGTATTTGAGATCTTATTAATGGCATCTTCTCGGACTCTTTCAACCAAAAGCGAAAGTGATTAAACTAAAGGCAACAACGAAACTTCGTCATTTGAAAAAAATAAAACTGGAGTTTTTTGGGACAAATACAGAGACTCAGCAACCCCTTGGTTATTTTTTTAATGTTCTTCAATTAAAAATATTTTTTTGCCGTTTGTGTAATAATAAACAAACCCATAAAAATCAAGGATTAAAGCTATATACAAAATTTAGAAAAAATCAAAAAAATTTTGTCTGAATTTCGAGCTTTGCAGCTAAAAATCCCCATTGATTTTTAATTTTTTTTCTTTGTAATTTATTGTCGCCGGTCTTTTGTGACCTTTTTCATTTAGCAATTGTTATTTATTAAAACTGGGGTGGATTCTTATATTTTTCTTGCGTACAAACATAATGAGTACTTACATACCCGTTAATTTATTATATTTATTTAGAGAATCATTTAAAATATTTAGGCAATCAAAAGCTCCTCAGAATTCCAGTAAAATTAGTTTTTAATGGAGCACGATATGTTCAACTTTTATCGATATACATACACACATACATACATACATATGTACTTATTAAAGCGGGAACGTAAAGTTTAATTTTATTAAACAAACTACTGTAACAAAACTCTACCAAACTGAACAAAAATCTACCTTTTTACCAGCCCAAATTGTGTCTACCAGCGCAAGAAACACACCTACAAACGCCTCACACGTATGATTATATGCACATAAATAACTACATATGCAAATGTAGATATGTATGTACGCATATATATATGTAAGACTTTCTGCTTTCGACTTTGTGGCAGCATCACACAAAATCTTATGTGATTTGACTGAAAAG
Organism: Rhagoletis pomonella; assembly: GCF_013731165.1. Classification (NCBI taxonomy): domain Eukaryota; kingdom Metazoa; phylum Arthropoda; class Insecta; order Diptera; family Tephritidae; genus Rhagoletis; species Rhagoletis pomonella. The sequence continues at coordinate 46,894,389 of NW_023458558.1, forward strand.
TCTTAGATTAACTGCCAAAGAAGAGAAGATACACAAACTTATGAGTGCACGTACGTATTTATATACGAACATAAATATGTACGTATATGTATATGTATATATGTTTGGATACATGTATGTATGTATATACGCACGCCCACTGACTTGTAAAAATAATGCACCAAAAATACTAGCGGCTTGCAGAGAGCTCATCAATCTGTACACCTATAAAAACGTATATATGTATGTGTATAAACTAAACATTACACAGTACATACTCGTACTAAGCGAAAGTTTGTGGGTTGCCTTCATCACGTCCATTGGAGCTAGAAGCGGCAAACGTTGCTGTACTTTACAACACCAAATGCAACGTCATATGTGCCCAATTCAAGGGGAAGAAAGTGCTATTAGTCAATTAGTCAGCGACTATCTATACATATATGTACATATTTACAAGTCTTTAACATCTCCACAAATACCATAGTTGTGCAAAACTACCTAATTTGTGTCTAAAAATTATTCTAGTAAGCATGTGCTATGTATGTAGCTCATTTTGCCTAGGATTTCCTTGATTAATTCATTTGCGCCCATCCAAGACAAAATTTTTACTTTTGGTTTTTTGAAGTAACTTCAAAAATACATAACGCTTTGAGACTCGATCGCGGAATTGGAACGAATATTTTTTAGTCTTTTTATTGAATATGGCTTAGTCAAAATAATCTTGGGAATATAGATCGCAATTTTAGAATGAAAAAACCACCGTAATTTCCAAAGGCATTTTGTATGAAAAATTTTATTTTATTTTTTTTTATGATGTTAAAACAGATAGATAACTTGATGTATTATCTTTCCAGTGATACCTAATTTTTGTAAATAGAGCGAGAAGTAGTGAACTTATAAAAATTGTATCGATATTCGCCAAGCTCATAATTTGTAAGAAAAAATTTTTAAAAAGTCCTTAAGATCATGTCCGCCAGTTTTACTATGAAATTAGGCTTAAGTCTAAACATGAGAACTTGAGCATCCGTGGAAGTTATTCTAGATATCACTCTATCTTCTTATTAATATCCAAACTTCGGCGATGGAGTCTATCATGCGGTTGAGTGGTACCAACATTGGGACAGAAGAGTTTCTGAGGCGTAGAATGATCGATAGTCTAAAAAAGAAATACCCTGAAATTTCTATTGGGAATCCAAAGTTCAGTTTCACAAAATGGCTTAAAACTGGAATAACGGCTCTATTCTGTATCAGTGATAAATTTTTGTGACAGGTTTTATTACGGAAAATAAATGAAAAAGTTTAAAATTGTCAGTAAAAAATTTGATAGAACATATCGCACAGCGTCTTCAAAAGAGGCACATCACAAAATTACACGTTCGTCAGAAAATGCGAAAACCTATTTCTTAGCAGAAGCTAATCATATGGGCAAGGAAGACTTTAGCTTAAGCTTAACTTTTCATCAAATGATAACAAAAATTTGATCTCCAGTTTTTGCTGAAAGTTAAATAAAAGCTCACTTTTGAAGATCGTGAGCGATATGTACACTCGAAAGCATATCAAATAAACCAACACATAAATAATACATAGTTGGTACGGGGATAGTGAATTGATTTGGACCGGGTTTGAAATACTCGGGACCTGTGGGAAAACATCTGTCCATTTTCAAGGCAAACGCAAAAACCGGAATCAGTATGTTGCGATCTTAACCGACAGCCAAAAAGCTTTTAACGTCCTCAGATGCCTTAAGGTAGCATCTGAACTAGGATCAACGAATCGAGTTTAGCTAAAAAATTATAAAATACGCCAAACGTGTAAAGTCAAATCCTTAAACACTATCTTTATTAAATTACTCCCAGTATCAATTTTAAACCATTTCATGAATATTTCCGAACTGTCAAAATATAAATTCATCACAGACCGTAATATCGCTTTTATTGAGCAACTGTTAGCAAAATATTTGGAATAAATAAGAATCTAGCAAAATTCTTCATAATGAATAAACAAACAAGAGAAATAAAAAAAATCGTCCATTCGTCTTTAGTTTGGTAGACGCTTTACATAGTTGTTGTATTTTGCTCGTTCGTAGACTAAAGGTAAAACATTCTGTCTTCAATTTTCACTTTTTTTATTCAAGTTGGTCTTCCGCACTTTGCCTTCTTTGTATTCTCCTAAATATGTTTATACTTGTCTGCTGTTGACTTTCTTCGGTGCATATAAAAAGATATAGAGATTTGTATAAATGTTTGTCTGTATGTGTGGGTGGGCGTTGGTGCCTCGCGAAAAAAAAAATCCAAGTGAAGTTAATTTCCAATAAAAACGCAACACACGTAAAAACTATTTGGTGTTGTTTTCACTTACTGTTAGCTACTCATTTTCAAACCGGCAGCTATCGAAATTTTGTTAGCGCTAAGAGCGTTGCTTATTCACAAAGACCAAGGTAGCAGAAATTCAATGAAAAATGCTACACTTTGAGAGAAAAGAAAGAAATTTTTTTTTCTAAACTTCAAAAATCGAGCTTATCATTCCGACTTTCTTCTTAAAAACCACACATAAAAGACGGGTATATTTACATTTCGTAACAAAATTAAAACGAAACAGGTGAGAACAGGTTTCACACCTTTCGTAAACATCAGAAAGTTTCACTACAACCTATTACGGCTTTTCTAAGTTACTATTTTGGGAGCTAAAAAAAAATGTTTACCTTCACCACCTTTTAAAGTAAAACCCTCTATCTTAACAATCAGCTGTATGGATGCTATAGGCTAAAGTGGTCCGATCTGTAAGCTTTTTGTTGATAATGAGTGAAAAAGGTGCGAAATTTCATCTCTCTAGCTGCATATATGGAGGAGTTATAACAAGAAATATCATATCATATCGCCAAGATATGCAGAGTCGCTGGCAAGCAACCGTATGCGCCTAAAATATGGCAATTTGACTAAGATTCAAACTCATAAAACCATCAAGGCGAATTCATACAAGGTGGTGTCACCAGAGCCACCGAATTGAAGGCGAATTCCGCTGGTTGTCAAAATGATGTTGTAAATTTGTTCATGTTCTTATTGTCATTTGTTTGTGTAGTTTTTGTTTTTGTGCTGCCACTATTACCTTATATGAATTCGCCTTGTACTGTCTTCTTAAGCATAAAAACTAGACTTTAAGCCACAATTGCATTAAAATTGATAACTGTTTGCTCTGTCAGCACCTATGTAGAACTTCCGTCAATCACCCGTGTTGGGTTCAATAAATTTCAAATATTATGCGCTCATAAAAAAATTGTTAGTACCGCATATAATTTTGCTTCCGGTCTTCTTCCGGACATTAGCTCATAATTTGCCCATAATTTCACTAAATCTTCGACAAATGAAGTGCTCAACGTACAATAAACAAACAAACAAAAAATAATAATTTCTATACTTTTACGCTCCCCATCAAATATACATAGTGTACTAATAATGCGCAACAATTTAACATTCCCGCAGTGTGTCTCTAACCGCCATAAAATAAAAAAACCGAAAATAAACAAGAAAAAGGCATTAGCCTTACACTTACCATTTCTTTTCTTAAAATGGCTAATTGCGTATCCAGTGTGCTTCCTGTCACGCTCGCCAACGTACCACCGCCACCAGCGCCGGTGGCATTCGATGTGACGGCTGATTTTGCGGGCGTTGCTGACATTGTTGTGGTTGTTGTCGCTGATGTTGCCGTTGTTTCTGTTGCATGTGTTATTACTGTTGTTGTTGTTGTTGCTGTTGTGGTTGTAGCACTCGATGTCTTTGACTTGCCGATTGTATTGTTCAATTCAATTTCATTGCTTTCCAACGATTTCGCTAAATCAAAACCATTTTTGCCAATACTTTGATTGCTGATGGCAGTACTATTGCTATTGTTGTTGCTATTATTATTATTATCCTCTTTTTGGTAGTCTACCTTATTGTCTAGATTGTTGTTACTCAAACTATAATTGTTGATGTTGGTGTTATTGTTGTTGTTTTGTTGTTCGATATTCATGTCAGTATCGTCGCTAATCAAACCAGAATCGGAACCAAGCATTTTATTAATACCGCTTAGACTCTTTGGCAAAGGTGGCAGATCGCTGATAGACATAATTCTGAAAATGTGAAAGAAGAAAAATTTGAACAAATTAATAGTAAATTATTTTAGATAATGATAAATTTTTGGGTAATAATTTCAAAATACACAGCTAAAATAACTATTTACTTGTATGGTGTTTTCGAGGAATTCACAGAAACAAATACAAATTTAAGGCTTGATATATTTTTCTTAGGAGTATGTATTAAGGAACAAATATTCGCCATTATTTTTGTTTAAACGAGTATTAGTTTTCTCCGATATGAGATAAAGCGAGGAATGTAACCTTAATGCCATTGAAGTCGGTAATAAAATGACCCATATAACGTTGCTTCGTTAGAAACACATAGTGCCTGGCCACCGAATTTTCCTTCTTAACCTGTGTAACAGTGGTGCGAGTACCTTCAATGCAGCTGCTATGTAGACTGGTAGCCGTTCTGACATATTAGTATGATGTTCGTCCCCTTGAAATATCTGTAGTGATTTCTTGTTTAACGCATTCGTAGGGAGACGCTTTTATTACATCCTACGTCTTTGAAACAACAAACTCTTCACCAATTGTGTAGGAAATCTGCTCACCAAACTTCAAAGAACGATCACGGTATGTGGCACCACAGCCTTCCAATTACCCTTAAACTATCGACTTTTAATGCCTCTAACAGCGCGGGGCCCTTGGTTATGGTTATGGTGATGTAAGGGTTGGTCTACAAATCCATTACAGCGCGACCAGATTGGATCTATTGTGCCTCTAATTTCAACAACAACGGTTAGTCGGTTACAAATCGGACTATCTCATCGTATAGTGTTGGGCAGGTAGTAATGAGGTGGTCCTTTGTTTCACCACAGAATATGAAAACGTCTCTACTACAGTGGTCAAGCGTATGCATGTGTTTGTGCCACGCATAGTGACCCCTGTTGCCTGTTTTAAAAGACCAACGTTCTCGAGTAGGGCAGCTAGTTCCATCAGTTTACCATTTTTGTGAATCATCCTGCAGTCGCTCCAATCTTCCGCGAGTTGTTTAAGTTAAGATCTGGAAAGCATAGCTTCCTTTTTCTAGTAAAAGGATAACCGTAGCTTTATTGGGATTTATGGGCGATTCCATCTTTCCCAAACCAGATACAGGATATATTTAGGGCGTCCTGCAGCAAATCTCTAATGGTCCTTTCATGGTCCTCCCTGATGATAATAAAGCCCTTAAGACCACTTAAGACCACTTGTACACTTAAAATAAATTGTTGCAAGTATGACAAGAGTACAACTAAAATAGCACACTGGTGTATAACTTGGTGTAAATTTACGAATTTTGGTACAAATCTGATTGATCGTAGCGAAATCCACAAATTCACATCAAGCTATACACCAGTGTGCTACTTCCGAATGTGGAGTGAGGCGGAAATCGCAGTAGCCAGAAAACTAGACGTTAATGTATTTTTAATGGCAGATAATGCTACGCCACAAATACCTACATACAGTAACAATCAAATTGCACTCAAGACATTGGTCAGGTCTCTTGCTACTCTTGTTGGTAACATAAGGAATTATTTAGAAAATTTTTTCTTGAGCTGAACTCATTCTCGATAAAAATTTCAATACAACACCCATCTGTGACTGCTAAAATATACAAATCTGTACAAATGTACGAATCGTGTGATCCCAGCTTTACCCTGAAAGCCATATCATTTGAGAATGCCTGGTAAAGCCACATCTGAGCATTTGTCTAGAAAGGACTCAGCGAAAGTATTTCTTGGGCAGCAACCAGTTAAAGCACACCCAACTGAAGATTGTATATCGGGGACTTAACGATAACTTAAAGGTTCAGCGTAATCTTACATACATACATACATACATACATACTTGTTCACTGTCTTATTGCGTCTATTAAAAATTTAACCAACTACTTAATCGCTCTATTCTTCTGCTAATTTCTGTGTGTTCATTATACAGCACTTTCATTTAAATGCTAATTCGACTTTCATTATAATGTTGCCTTTTTGAAGTGAGAAATGCTTTCTTTAGTTTTTTTTTCTTTTTTCGCAAATTTAAATTTTTATGTGGTAACTTCAGATTAAGTCGCAGTATTTTAGTGATTGTATTATTATGCAATTTGTTAGTTACACAAACAAGATGCGCATAAACACCCCCTAACAAAAATGTGCTTTTCATCTTCCATAATTAGCAAGTTATGTAAATAAGACAAAAGACACAAAGAAAATCAACACTTTTTCGAACAAAAAAATTAATTGTGAGAAGTGCCGAAATTGGTGAAGGTGATGGTTTAAACATTTTTGCTTTTTTTTTTAATTAAGTAAAAGTTGTATCTGTAAGACTGAAAGCTGCTATATATATTTGTATTTTATACGCTTCCCCTTTCCAAACTGAGTCAACACGCAAATTGTACAAAATTCTATTTAAATTAATTAATATCGCTCGAGTAAGGCAGCAGAAAAGTTTTCACGCTAAATAGCATAATATATGCAGCAGGAAATAGGGATAGCATTTGTTGATGCTTTCTGCAACTCCTTGCCGTGACCGAGAACAAAAGGTGTGATTGAAACTAAATGTCGTTCTTGTAGTTTCGTTCCCAAGAACGCTTCAAAACGAAAATCAAAATGAGAACAAAACTGCCGAGAACGTTCTCAATGGGAATTATATAAAAATAAAACACTTTGGAATCTTCTCAATGAGAACACACTACGAACAATACTTTCGGGAACATTTCTAAGAGAACAAAATGGCAAAAAAAAAGTCAAAGGAACTTTCTCTCGAAGAGCAATTTGGGAACTAAAGTCTCATGAACTTGCTGACAGAGAACAAAACGGGAACAAATCTTCTCTGAACTATTCGCGAAGAACCGAAGCGAGAACCACTCTTTTCACATAGCCTACATTAGTTTGAAATGTTTCAATATTAAAATTTGTCAAAAAAGAACTTAATCATAATTACGCAAATAAATTCAACGAAAGACTTAAGACACGAACTTTTCTTGCACAGATGATGAAAAATTGTTCCATAAATGCACAGTTCACCCTAATGATAAACGATCTGGAGATTGAAATGATCCAGACTTCAAACTGCTCTCAATACTTTGGTTCCCCTTTGGTTCTTTTGTGGGAACGTTCTTGACATGCAGAACTAAGGCAAAACTGGAACGCGTTCTCGATCCCTGCTTTTTAACAAGCACATGTGTCTTACTACCTCTTTCTAGCCTTTTCGAAAAAATGCAAATCAAGTCTTATTAAACGATTTATTCCAAGAGATTTCTAATACCTGATGCATTGATAATTCCGAATGAACCGAATAGTAATAACTATTTTTTGCTTTTCTAAAAAGCTGCATTCTAACAAGAAAAAACGCAAAAAATATTTGGTGTATCACTTAGAAGACCTTGAATATCCTTCACAAAGTGAAGTGGGTAATTCCTGTATATTTTAATACTCCTGTGCGGATACTCAATACCTGGTTAAAGATCGTTATCGACGTGATCGGCTCCATAGCAAATCCTGTAGTTAGTCTTAATCAGACCTTGAGTAATCAGACCTTAAAATTAGGTTTCCCATAGCATCCAGCTTGTTGAAAGGATCCTTTTTCTCAGAAGCAGGCGCAAGGCGGAGGCACCTAGATACCTGCAGCATGACCAAATTCCAGAGTGTAACTTGAAAAGATCGGAGGAGCTCCTTATGCTGAGCATGATCTGCGCCAACTTGCAACATGCCACATACTTTACTTATCAACTAATACACATCTGAATTACAGTTAAAGTTGCAACAAAAGCCTTCAAAATAACGGTTCATGCATACTAAGCTATGGCTAAGGGAGGCACGCGGGACAAAGAATGACGCGGAGTGCCATATAAAGCCTTCTGCAGGAGCTGCAGAACCAACATGAGCCTAAGTCAGTAAGGCACTTACTTTGTGAATGACCCGCCCTGGATAGGAGAAGATTAGGTTTATGTGCACTGGAATCTTTGCGGACCTGAGCGATATAACGTGCATAAAGATATGGTAATTGGGTTTAATTTATTAACTGCGCATATTAGTTTGTATAGCAGGGAGGTAAATGATCCTCTTTGTAATAGCGAAGAGCCCGATTGAGGGCCTAAATAAGTATACTGGTCTATCCACCATAGGCTTACGTAAATTTTCAAACCGTTAGTTTGGGGATTCTACTGAGCTTTGTACCACGATTGTTTATGAGGAAAAATTGAAAAAGCAACAAAGGCTAATCGGAAGTCTAAGAAGAAGTTATAGCAGCTATTTCGGAGATTACAGACTTCTTTTTTCTACACTTCAGCAGTTTATAGTTATCGAGCTATCCATGTTTATTCAGTTATCGAGTTACTCGAATTGATCATTGTTTATTGAATTTTTTGAAATTTATAGACATATAAACTTAGTTGTCGAAATTTATGGTTAGTTATCGAGCTCCAAAAATGTGTGGGATTATCGAAATTTGCCAAGTTAATGAAATTTATCAATTATCTATTGCATTATCAATATTTATAGCGCAAACGAGATTTATAGAGTTATCATAATGCGTCGATTTTTTTCAACTTATCGAGTTATCGATATTTATCAATTTACTGGAATCTGTCGATTTATTGAACCAAAGTTTTAAAATTTTCAAAATGCATCGTGATATCGAATTATCGAATTTTATCGTGTTACTAAGGTGTTATGAAGCTATCAAAAATCACTTAGTTATCCAGATTTATAGAGGTATCCGAAGTTAATCGATTTATCGATTTATATCGTGATATATACAGTTTTGAGTTATCGAAATTTATGTAGCACTCAAAAATTATCGAAATTAGTTGAGTTATCAAATTTTGTCAGTTATGGGATTTTAAGTGTTTCTGAAATTCATCGAATTATCAATATGTATCAAATTATCGAAATTTTTCAACAAATTGGAATGTAGCAGATCATTCCCAAGTCCTGCCAAAGTCCTCCAAAGGCTTTCAAAGCTATAAAAGATTGTAGCCACGTTTTAATTCCAAATCACGAAATTTTTCGGTAAGTAAGTTTGTATCTTATGAATTAAACGACGTGCTAAGTTAGAAAACCACTCCAGGGCTATTAAAAGACAAGAAAAACGGGCGAATTTCGACAGTAACTGGCACTCCTAGTTTAAATAAATAAACATAAATAAAACATCTAAAGAAGAGCTTTCTGTCATTATAGTGAAGTTCTTTATATTTCGCGGCTCTAACAAATAGTTGCATATCGTACTTATTATGTACAAACTAAAATAAGGTTATTTCAAACCCACACAGCACATTTTTGATATACCTATGTACTTAAGCGACGCACCACAACATTCTTTGAAGACATACCAACAGATGACACAAATGCGCGCGCAATCATAACAAACAAGTCGATATTTTCATCACACTTAGAACCTACATAGTAGTGCTTATAGGCCACAACACAGGCGGACAGCCATCAAAGTGCATTTTGTGCATCACTCATCGCTAATCATCGACTGCAGCAGCATTTAACTAGAATTTCTTTGTGCGAATAGCATAATTTGCAAGCGTAAAATAAATATTTCAGCCAATACATATGTATACATATGCATATGCACTTACAGATATTTCGTTGCAGGTAAAAAAAATATTCAGCCTTGTAAGCACAATCCGGTTTCATTTATTGGTCAAGACTACTCGCGGCGTTTTGATTGATATACTCGTACTTGGTGTTGACTGCAATGATTGGCGTACATTGTAACAGACAGGCTGAATAACTATTGCTTATTGCAATTACTACGCTATTGTGACAATGTAATCTGATTGACAACTTTGTGTTGTTAATTTAAAAGTGTTTTTGTTTCAAAATTTTTTTTTACATAATATTATTGCCGCTTAAATAACAATACAATTGTCATACTTAGGTACTAAAAAACCTCTAGTGATTGTAAAATAATTTTATTGTCAAATTAATCAAGTTAAAGTAGCTATTCATGCTTTTAGTAGAGTTAAAAAAATTACTATCACTTCTTTTGTATATGGTATAATCGCTTAACGAACTATCAACCGGAAATTGCACACTCACGATTTAGAAAAAATTATTGAAATACTCATAAGTCATATGCAAAGATATTTAAATCATTGGTATTAAAAAAATAATAATATTAAAAACTTTGATAATTTGTGGTGTCCGGCACGTAGGGGTATTTGGCCTATTTAGGCGTCCAAAATTATTTTTATGAAAATTTAAGCTCAAAATGTTTATAAAAGTCGTGTTACGACATTAAGAATTGTAAAGGTTTAAAATAAAGCACATCGAAGTGCAGGACGGCCATTTATTCTACCAAAACAACGAAAATAAAGTTCCTTAAAGTTTGACATCGATAGACTCTATGTTGCCGTCGTCCATTTTTAGGAACACGGCGAGGAGAAGGTTCATGTATCGGTTAGAATATAAAAAGAGCTGCGACCTTTTAAATTTAAAAACAATTAAGTTAAATGCATTACTTCAATATGGATATCAAACGAAATGGTTTTAAAAGGCTTTATTTATAAACAACATGGGGGAGGGTTACCACCTGTTTAAAAATCAAATTAAATTTTAATTAAAGGAATGAAACAGAAATTTGTATTACAAAACGATAGAGTGGCAACCCTCATTGAAAATATTTCTAGCTTAAATTTCGCAAAAAAAAAAACTTTCGTTTGATATCCATTTTAGTTGTTTTAGTTAAATTTTGCACACTTTCTACAAAGGCGAAGCATTGTTTAAGAGCTTTCTTTTAGTGCCCCTGAATAGTAATTTTGTATCACAATTTTTTGACAATCAATTAAATAAATATAAAATGGCAAATAGATGGCAACCCTGCTAAACATATCTCTAAAATTTAGATATTTTAAATACTTTTATCTTGATACCCATATAATGTTTTTTTAACTTATAAATAGTTTGCTATAGGTGCAACTTTGTACGAATATCTCCAGAGGTAACACCATATCTTATTGCAAAATTTTATCAAAATCGTTAGAGCCAAATTTTTACTATAACTTACCGTTAAGAGAATTTTTTTCTAAAAGTACTGAACATTATTTTCACCCCCTATAACTCCCCAATGTTTAAAATTCACACTTCGCGATGCCTACACGTTATAAATAGCCAAATTTTTGCTAGAATTTACCGTTAATATTTTTTTTTTCCAAAAGTACTCATTACCATTTTCTCCCCTTGTAACTCCCCAAAACTTTAAATTCATTCAATTAAATACCAATGGCAAATACGGGACATTTGGCAACGCTAGAGCGAGCATTTCTCACTGTAGTGAGGAATAATGCATGCAGCACAAATAAAATTTTTTTATTTAAATTAAAGTGTTATTGTTGTGCTTTTGTATCCAACGTCATAAAAGGGGAGGTTCAGTTTTTCAACTGCTTACAGCTATCCAATATTTAAATTTATATTTATTTTTTTATTTTTTCAAAGATTAATTGAGGTAATTAGCAAGTCAGTATACTAACAGCAATTTTTTTCAATTCCTTGGTATACTTAAAAGAAAAAACTCAGATGTAAATCTTTAACCATTGTTTGGTGCCATCTACCAGAATCCGTTGTTTTTTTTTTTTTTAACAGTGTATTAAAAGAATAATGCTGAATGATTAATATGAAGTGGTAATTATTTTTCTAAAGACATACACTACCAAATATTTCATATATATGTTTTTGTTTTTGTACAAGAAATATTGAACATTCCTACCAAGGCAAATATATAGCTTATATTTAAAAATGTCTGCTAATTTGTCAGTACCGTAATTCCAATTAATCTAAAACAATTAAAATTAATCTGCAGAGACACGTTTTTTTTCTAATCTTGGCTATGCGTTTGTTTTTTATATATTTACATTCAAAGATTTATATAAAAACCACATTAAAAACAGGCACATGTAAGCATCACTGATAGATATGCATGTAAATATGTATGCAGCCGAATTATCTGCCATCAGTATTCGCCATTTGATTTATTGCACGCTCAAGTTCATTAACAAAATTTACTGGTTTTTAATTAGCAACAGAGGGCCACTCATCAGCAGCCAAATAAATGGTGGGTTTGAAATATTTGATTTATATATCTATTAAATTTTTCTGTTTTCTTTTTTAAGTACTTATTCTCATTTTGTACTTGCATGATTTTTGAACCTACTTATGCAACGAAACGCCTATTCCATTTCATAGGAAAAACTTTTCGAATACTGCGCTAAGCAGCTACGTTACATTACGCATACTATGAATGTGGATAAAAAATAATAATTACGCCCTCACGCAACACTACGCACTCAGTTATATGTTGATGCGCTCTTAATTAGCCCAAACAAACGCACCGAAAGAAAAATTACTGACAATTCAATTCAGCGAACACAAATTTGCAAGTTCATTAGCCTCACTGTTTTGGATATGGCATTTATGTGCATTTGCGTGGACGGTCGGCGTGGACGCCAGCGCCAGCAAAATCATTAATGTCCATACGCTGAAAAAGGGTGTGCCAAAAATGGTAATAACTTTGTTTGTAAGGCGATTGTTAGTACACATACATATTTTAGTCTTCATTACTGTATGCGTATTCTCGTGTAAACAAATTAATTTTTATGTATGTTTATATGCTCATACATATGCACAACTGTAGAGTATGTCCGTTGGCCGCCTTCATAAATGCGTGACCAGCGCGATTTCAGCTGATTTCACTTCATCAAGATATTAGCACAAAAATATTCCTATACTCACACATAAAAAATTTCATACGATTAATATCATTCGCACGTACTCAAATAGGTACACATATAAATACACTGCGTATACTTGACCCACGCAGTTGCACACAAGCAAGCTCACACGAATTCGTGAATTCATACATCAATTTTTTACAAATATTTATGCATTTTCGTGAGCTTGTGCTAATTTAAAGTTTGTAAATGTAGCTTCTGCTACGATCTGTGCTTTTTGATTAAAATGCTTTTAATAATATTTATGCCACTTACTTTCACATACACATTGTCGTATTTATTTTTTATTATTTACACCACCGACTCATTACGACCTAATTCATTGCTCAAATGTCTTACGAAAATATTAACAAGTCTAATGTAAATAAATAAGTAAACAATGCTTTTGTTTTCTTTTGCAAAATTTCTAATAAACAAACTGCTAGCACTTAACACATTCTAATTGGTTTTTCTTCAGTAATCATTTTGTTCATTAATCACTTCTTTCTAAACAATTTGTTCATTTCTCGAAAATTTTCTCGAATATTTTAAGTACGAGTTTCCACGCAAAATTGGAGCATTCGTATCGGACAGACAGCTACGCCAACAGTGCGAAAAATTATATGATTTTCCGGCAAGTAAAGAACTTGAACTGCTTCCAAGAATGTATCAAAATTAAAATGAGGCAAAGCGAAAATCGCCATACAGGGTGGTATAGAAATTCTTTAGGAGAAATTGTAAAAGTAAAAAAATTTTTGGAGGCTTTCAATCATTGTAGACCTTTATATTAATTTAGGCTTCCACACCTGAGGCCGAGAATTTTTCTACATACATATATAAATCTAAGGTCTCCGCGTCGTGTAAAAACAACCAAAAAGAAAAATTTCCATTTACAGGAAATAATGCAAGTTTTTATGCATTCCAAGTAATTGGATTACCTAGTTATGTATTTATATTTTTATTCTGTTTCCAACAGTAAAATAGACTGGAAAATTTTAATCATGCATAGTTATAGCAGTAAGAAACAGGGACCGAGAAAGCGTTCCAGTTTAGGTTTAGTTCTGCATAAGAACAAAATATAATGTCGGGAACAAAATGAGAACAACAGGTTCGAGAGCGTTTCGGTGAAAAACAAAATGCGAACAAACCACTCGGCAATGTTCTAGAACGTTTTCAAGGAGAATCAAATAAGAACAAAAGTCTGGGGAACGTTTTGCTAGGAAACAAAATGAAAACAAAAGCTTTGTGAACTTTACGTTAAGAATGAGAGTAGAGCTTCCGTGTTGGAAGGAAAACCTTCCAGATCATTTATCATTAGGGTGAGTTGTCCATTTATGGAACAATTTTTCAATAAAAGTTCGTGTCGTAAGTCTTTCGTTGACTTTATTTGCACAATAATTTTTCTTTTTTATATTAATTTTAATATTCATTCTTCGCGACTAGTTCAGGGCAGATTTATTCCAGTTTCGTTTTCTTTCAGAAAGTTCCTGAGACTTTAGTTTCCCAATTTTTCTCCGTGGGACTTTTGTTCCCATTTTGTCCTCGAAAAGTAATGTTCGCATTTTGTTCTCTTTGGCAATGTTCCGCGGGGTTTTTTTCTTATAAAACTGCCATTGATAACGTTCTCGACAATTTCGGTTTTGGGTTTGAAGCATTTTTGAGAACCAAACTACGAGAACAACATTTAGTTTCGAGCATTAGGCCCAATGGCATAGATACAATATACCAGACGTCCATTGTCTTTTCAATAACAAAGAATTGGCTTTGCTAAAAAGAAACTGCAAGGTTGAGTTCCCTTAATCTGAGTCATAACGCCACCTAAATTCTGCGGTCGGGTTCACACATTGTAGAACCATTTCTAATATGTAGCTTCAAAACTGTCTGACTGACTCTGAGTCTGAAGCCTATATCGAAGTTAACGTTTACAGTCTCCTCTCCTTTCTGTGGAAATATGCCTTGGGAGAGAGGTAGGAGTTTATGTGTCTATACTCAAGGCATTGGCCAGCCATCTAACTACATCCGAACTGTTGGTAACCATAACAAACTGGTTTTACTCTAGGCGTCAGCTATTTGGTGATGAAGCATTTGACTGTTTGCTACAAAGGCCTTACTTTCAGAAGGTTTATGTAGGTACATACTTTCGTTGAGTGGATGGGACCACAGATAGCTTGTGGGTATGCTGACTGTTCACTTCTCAGCGGTGTGTTGAGCTCTTTAACAACCAACAAACTGCTCCGGAAGTTAAATGAAAAATTAAAACAGTACAATGGACGCCATATAGTATATTTTCTGCGTACTATTTCTACGAAAAGTTGTCTTTCCCCATATGAAAAAATGGAAAACTTTGCGCGCTTTGAGGACTCCCTAAATTTTTATTTATTTCAAAATAATAAAATATATGTATATTTTTTTTCGGTATAGAACAATCCTAGAAAGTGGCGGGATTAAAATTCCGACTTTGACATACCGCACTCATTGTCAACGCCTCACCCAATATTTTGTGAAATGCGTACAGATACGTGTGTAATCTATTTTTAGCATCCGTATATTTAAATTACGTTTTCGTATATTTTTTCGTCGTTTTTAATTTGTTTTCATTTCTTTCTTATTGACGAAAGGCGACGTGAAATTCATGTTCTTCTTTCGCTAGAGCCACTACCTATATTTAGCAGCAATAAATACATAAATAAAATAATTTTATTGTAAAATGACGCACCAGAACAAGGTGAAATTGCTGATTGGAAAAAGTAAGCTGTGCTGTGGTGTGTCTTATGAGAAACAAGAAATTTCGTGAAAAAATTTAAAGGTGTTCTAAATGCATACACATACATACATATGTACGCGCATATATAACTGATGGATATGGAAAAAAATATGTGTGAATAAAATTGGCAATGATGCATATCTATAACAGCACCGAACATTTTTTACATGTAAATTAGGAACAAATACTTTTTTCCTGTCCAACAAACACAAATTCCCATCAATTTTGAATCAGAATCTGAAGTCAGCCTCCAACTCTCTCTATAAATTTACAAAACGTATACCACAGATTTTGGGTCGATGAATCAAACTTTTTTAAAAGACTATGTTTTTTGAGGTTAAAACAAAAACAGGAGAAAACTTTTGGGTTCTGATTTCAGCATTGAAATCAGCGACCTAAAATTTTCACGAATTTACTAATCTCACTATTCTTACTAACCATTTTATGAAAGTATAAAGATTATTTTCATTGTGGATTTTTCATTTAATAATGCATTCTTCTTGAAATGCTAGAGAGTTAGGCTACTCACAGAAAGTTACAAGGCCAGGCAGGATATCCAGAACGTCCGTGGAGAATACTAACCCTAGCCCCTACTCGACGACGATGGAGTCGATATCCCATCGCCTGACTATAACGAGGTACAAATAGCGGTACATTCAACAACTCTTATGCAGAAAATGGTCAGATGAACGCATACCCGACGACTGGAGTTTAAGTGTGCTCTGCCCAATCCACAAACTCGACTCCGCGACCCCGCCATACGCCCCGCCAACTACCGCGTGATCTGACTTGGAAACTTGGGTTACAAGGTCTTATCGAGTGTGTTGTGTGAAACTGAAGCCAGCCGTCAACGGCACACACCATCTATTCGTCGATTTCAAAGCCGCATTTGACAACACGAAAAGAAGTTGCCTTTATGCCGCGATGTCTGAATTTGGTATGCCCACGAAACTAATTCAGATGTGTAAAATTAGGTTGATAAACACCACCAGCTCTTTCAGGAATAGGAAGGAGCTCTCCGAGCTGCTTGATTCCAAACGAGGTTTGGGACAAGGTGTTACTTGGTTATTACTGTATGACTAGTCCAACGGGCTTTAAAACTTAATTTGCGGACCTCTAGGTCCTAGATTTTTTACTACTCGGAGAGACAACCATTTTGGGCCGCAATCAAGCTATGCCTAAACGTTACTATCCGTACGTGGTAACAAAAAGATTTTTCTCTATCTCATACATCATAATTATTTTTACAGTAGGTCAAAGTTTCCACATTTTGACTTAAAATCTAAATTAAAAACGTTTAACTATTTTATGATTAATACGAATTCAAACTGCTCTAGGAGACCTATATTACAATTTAGTCTTTTTTTAGAATTTCATATCACTTTAACTCTCAGGGAGTCGTCGAAAAGATGAACCCACTGCGTAAGAAGAGTAAAAGAAAATACCAAGGACCGATAAGACCCGTTGAATATCAAGATTTTTATTTTTACGTCATTGCAAAATCGTTATTTTTATTTTTATTATGTCTATGGAAAAATTTGCATTTTTTCTTTTACGGTAAAATTTAATCGTTATTTTATAATTTTTTACTTCTTGGTCAACAATAATCGTTACTTTGTATTTTTTTTTAATCATTTTTAACTGCTATAATGGAGAATTGGTAGTTTTGCATTACATTACATTACATAACCCTTTAAGGGAATTCAAAAAGGTGTAAGACTTAATTATATCCGAAATTAGCAATAACTTATCAAAAGCCTGAGCACTAACCGCGGATAAAATTACAGCACCCGAATACAATTTAAATTGACGAAACGCACTCGCTATCGAATGCAGTAATTTCAAAATCAAATTTCGATACCAGTTACGTTCGACATCGAATTTTTAAATATTTTTTCTTGAAAAATTTTTCACATACAAATTTTTTTATAAAAAAAAATAGTTTTTGAAAACATGCTTTCTCAAAAAAAATTTTAAAAATCAGAATGGTAGCGCTGAATAATGCGCAATACTTACGATTAGTATTACGGGGTGCACTCTACAATAATTTGAGTTATGAATTTTTTTTACACCGAAGTTAAGTCAAATGAGTACGCAGTTTTGTAGCCCGTTAAATTTTAGTATAATAAACTGCAAGTTTTAAGCTACTGCAAAATTTCGTTAATTTTTAATAATTTTTATGCTGACGGCTTCTTGCACTTTTTTCTTATGGAAGAAAATGCGCAAAACCGTTTTAAAAGAAAATCAAAAACACATTTAACGCCAGTTTTGCAATCGCTTAAGACGTGTACTTTATTATACTAAAATTTAATGGGCTACGGACTGCATACTCAAAAAAATTAGAACAAAAAAATAAATATGAAATAAATGTAAATGTCATTTTACTCAACTTCGGTGTAAAAAATTTCATAACTCAAATTATTGTAGAGTGCGTCCCGCAATACTATACTTAAATATTGCGCAATACTCAGAGCTACCATTGTGATTTTTTTTTAAATTTTTTTTTTTTTTGGGTTGGCATATTTTCAAAAACTATATTTTTTTCCAAAAAATGTGTATGTGAAAAATTGTTCAAGAAAAAAAAATTTTAATTTTCTTTTCATAGAAAATTTTGATGTGTGTATGTGTGATTTTTTTCAAATTTTTTTCCTCGCCCCGTTCCCGAGATATTTGGAAAACTATTAAATCGATTTGTTTTTGCTTTTGTGCCGTAAAGTTTTTAAAAATGTATTAATCAATCTCAAATTTCATATTTATTTATTATTTTATATTTGTGCATCAACCCTAAAAATTTGAAACAAATCAAACACATGAAGTGTGAACCCCGTTCATTTTGGTATGGAATGCCCCATATATGTACATGTGGATATGATCTCTTCTCACAAATTCCGTTTAAAAAACGAGTGTGGAAAAATTGTCTACGCTTATTAACATTACGATTTCTTTCACTTTTCTGATTAACAAATGCTTGTGCGCATCCACACTTGCATACATAATTCTACAATTTCTTTGACTAATTTATTACGTCGTTTTTCAAGAACTTTCACTTTTAGTTTGCTTTCATTCGATCAGCTAATATGCAAATCACTATCATATTAAAAGAGATACCTAAACGAAAACAAATTATTAAATGACTGTTAAAAGGCTCAAATCCACCCATATGTATACAAGTGTACGCATACATACATACATATGTATTAGGGATGTTTCGAATGTCATATTTTTGGAATGTGAATGTTCCAATGCGAATGCGAATGTTAGGAATAACATTAAAAAGTTATAATCCACTTAAGTCATCGTTTTTATTACTTAAAAATTTTGTAAATTATTAGAACATTGAAGGAGTGCTTAACCTATACAGTGTTTAAACCTAGTAGGCAAAGTTCAAAAGGGGCATATATATTATATTTCAAAAAAAAAATTATTAATAATGTCGCTGCCTTTTCTTCCATGAGGCAATTTCTTAGAGGTCCGTATATACGGCCGGCTGCACAGAACCATTGCTCACTTGGAAGGCTGGCGGGTGGAGCGCTCAAACATTTGTGGGCCATATCTGTCAATTTGTCGTATTTTAGTTTAGTTTTCTACCAATCGAGACAAGCTAGTTTTTCTTTAAGATAGGCCTTCAATTGAGATTTAGTTTCACATTTTTTAATGTCTTCAGATACTACATCCGAGCCTTCGCTTTCGCCGGAGGAATTTAACATTTTTTCTAGGTTGCTTATAAGACTTTTAGCAGTTGTTGTTGAGCGTCCATCAATGTTGCTTTATATATATGTATTTAATCGTTTAACGTCGGAAGCTAAAAGCCGGCTACTGTCCGCACCCCGGCAAGACAGACTTAGATTAGAGTGAACTCTTTGCCCATGTACACATTCGCATTCGCAAAACATTCGTATCATTTTATGCGAATACGAATGCGTAAAATGATGCGAATCATTCGCATAACGAATGCGAATGCAAATATTCGCAATATCCATGATATGTATGTGTCTATAAAGTATGTTATATACGCAAGTAAACTTAAATACTCATCCAGTGCAACTATCTGCTTTTAAATTATTCACGAAAGCACAGAATAGAGCAAGTTTGACCCTATAAATGAGTAAGCTGCTGAGAAATTCAGCAAAAGCGAAGGTGCAGGTAAACATTACACCGGAAAGAAGAAATAAAAACGAAAAGTCAAAGACAAAATCAAAGCGATTCGATGAAACACGCGAGATTTTTTAATGTTGGTGTTTTCATTTTCTTTATTTACCTTTTGGAATAATAAAAGAGAAAACTACAAATGAATTGCTTGAGCGCTAAATATATGTACATATGTATGTAGGTTTGTGTATAGCTCCGATTAAGCACCACGGTTTTTTTGGTAAAATAACTCAAAAAAACATACTTAAATGGAAAATGTGTACTAGACATGCATAAAAAATTGCAACAATATTAGAGAATTTCGGTAATTCGCTATTGATAAAAATGTTTAGAATAGAGGGCAAATTAATGAATTTGTAATAAAACCAAATTTTAAAATAAAAACATCTACAGTCATGGAATGGAATATTTCTGTATTCATTAAATTAGTAAGTTTTGTTTTATCATTATAAGCATTATCAGTATAAACAACTTTATCGACAATTTTGCATATATGAAGCTCTTTTTAAAACATACAAAATAAAATGAGTAAAGCGCCAGAGTCTTATCGGTGGTCATCACATCGTCGCAACCATGTCAAACTATCGAATGTGAAAATGGGGTTTTGTTCAGGAGAGCAAGGAAAATGTTGTTGTCATTAGAAAAAAGTGTGGAATTCGACACTTTGTTAAAGCCAGTATCCTCTGCTTATAAAAAGAGTCGAAATTTGACGATTTGCCAATTTGCGTGTCACTCTAAATGCATGCGCAAGGTATCGTAATTGAAAAAGCTCTATCTCGGCTGCCGGTTCGAAAATGCCCTATCTTAGCAAATTGTTGAAAAACGGCACTTTAACTCTAGGTGCTACTTTGAACGCAGTTGAAAAACAGATCGCTTTTTCAACGAACAAAAACACGGACTCACGAACTCAATGGCAGAAGCAAGTGCAAAGGATCTGTCTACACTCGGAAAACGATAATTATTTAAATATTCTTGCGTCGCTATGACACACTGGTGTTCGATCACGGCAAATGCTTACTTGCGTAAACCCGAGAAATTAGAAATTTAGGAAAACTTTGAGACGGTATAAAAGGAATATTTTTTAGTGAAAGAAACTAATTGGGATGGAGTCTAACGAAAAGGATGTGCAAATATGTATATGTAAATTTAAAAAATATTTTATGTTTGCAGATGTACTACTTATCTCTCTTATTATGGGAGTTAGGGTCACGACATTTGATGCGTAATTTACTTAAGTATGCTAACGTTTCGTGTTAAAATAAAACATTTTTTGCCCTTTTCAGGGGGTTTTTGCAAATTTTCGAATTTTTTCAGTCTGCTTGAAATATAGCCGCACTGAAAAGCTTGACATTTGTATATCAAATGGGGGCAAACATAGTTAGAAATATATATAAGAATAAATCAATTTTGAGTTTTCCAAATTGCGAAAATGGTTTTCGAAGAAAATGTGAACATTTTCACTGTTGCGCCCTCTGGTGCAGATTTTAGGAAAAAATTTTTAATTTAAAATTTAATGAAATTCTAATATCAAAAACCCCCTTACAGTATTTTTTACAAAATTTAAGCGCTTCTTTGCGATTCTTTTAGAATTCCACGTAGAATCTCGAAAAATCCCCCTTACAAATTGACCGAATTTCTAGTGTTCTTAGAAGCAGAGATACTGGATTTAACAAAGTTTCGAATCCCACAGTTTTTCCTAATGACAACATTTTTACAACAGTTTTTTTTGCTCTCTGGATAAGTACGCATCTTCACATTCGATAGTTTGATATGGTAGTAACGATATTTACAGACATATAGTGCCTATCACAACTTTGCGACACTCACAAATTGACAAAATTTTACCATTTATCTTAATATTTTTTTAATTTTAATTACTTTTTAATAAAAATATAGAATATTCTTTAACAAAAACTATATAAATCCAAATGTCAAATTTTGTGCAACATTAAAAAACATACTTTCGAGCTGTTTAATTCGAGAATATAATAAATTTTTTATAAACAAATAATTAAGATTAAAAAAAATTTTGGCAAATGGCACTATGTATATGTTTGTATGTACCTATGTGGTATTATATTTGCATTTCTTCACTTTACTTGGCCCACCACGACCTTCTAAAACTTTTTGTTTTTGTTATTTCTTTTTTCTTTGCTTGATCGCCTTTCAATGACGTCAAATGCCACAATTACCAAATCTGCGAGACAATTTAATTACGTTTCAATTGTTTGCTTTAAAATGCAATACAACAATATTTCATATGCACGCGCTTAAATATTTGTGTATGTATGTATGTGCGTATGAACTATACACATGCCATACTTACGTACTTACATACAAACATTAATATAAGCATTAGGGTGGTCCAAAAATGTATGGGGAAAAAGTTAAGTCGAAATTTTCTTACTCTCACCCCCTCGGATTGTTTTAATTTAAATAAAAAATATTTAGAGGTCGCCCAAAACGCCCAAAGTTCTCCATGTATTTTATATGGGGGGAAAAAAATTCGTAGAAATTGTATAGAATAGCTAAAAATCAATATTTTTCTACCAGAAAACTCTGTTTATCTGCAAGAGATTCCCAATAATAATACCCAATTGTTTATTTAACCATTTTTTTCATTGCAACTACAATTTATAGGTCCGCCAAAACCCAACAAAAACCCCGAAAAAGGCAATGGGGCGACCAACAAAAAATCGTTAGTATTAAATGGTTAAATGAAGAGAACCAGAGTTTTCCGATCGAAAAATATTGACTTTCAAGAATTCTATACCATTTCTACGAAAAAATTTATTTTTCCCATATCAAATTACATAAAAAACTTTGAGCGCTTGAGCGACCTCTAAATATTTTTTGTGAGAGTATTACAATTCCGACTTTACTGTTTTTGGACCACCCTAATGTGCATACATCTGCATATGTGCATACACATGCATGTACATATGTATAAATATTGATATACTCGTAGTATATGCATTAGCGTGTAGCCTCAAAGCATTTAAGCGTGAAATACTTAACTTAAAATGCAGAAAAATCAATAATAAGCACAGCATGCTTTATAATTTAATTAAAAAAAAAACGCGAAAAGCAACTAAAAATGGTAACAGTTGGAGACCTTGAAGACAAAGAAATGTTAACAGTTTCTTAGCTAAGATGCTTGTACTATATTTTTATGGCTATTATGTATTTAGCGCTGCTGTGTCTAATTCTATAAATTGTTTTCATTTTTTGTTTACTCTTGGTTTTTTCATTCTACTATTCATTGTTTGATTAATTTCTGAATTATTATATTGAATATAGTTTGATTATGTTATAATTGGTGGCCCCATTGTTAATTTATTACATAAACACCTTTAATTTTTTTATTAATTTAGCCATTTAGTCATGCATTAATTATGTTTGACCTTCTAAAATTAAATTTTAATTAGCGACATTAGTCTAAATGTATCATGCCATAGCATAATAAGCTACCTTCAACCGTATACACAAAGCTGCTGGACGAAACATTTATTTAAATCAAATCTTCGATTAGAATGTGGCTGCATACGTACGTTAGGTAGGGTTGCCAACCGTACTATAATGTATAGTATTGTACTACTTTTTTTAGGATTGTACTATATACTGTTGGAAAAAATTTAAGTAGTAAGCCAAAACACTATTATTTCTTCAATTATAAATATAAATATATTGCAGTAATTTGCAAGAAAAAACATATATTACAAGCAATTTGTAGCAAAAAAAACTACTAATTCTCATATGAAAAAAAAATTAATATATATATATATATATTTCATGATCCAATGATCGGATCTAAGCCAGATAAGTATGGGACCACCTCTGAGACACTATTATCGAAATCAGTTTCCACATAAAAACATACATAAAAAAACCAAAAAAAAACAAAAAAAAATATTCCGACGAATAACCTCCTCCTTTTTTGGGAGTCGGTTGAAAATGGATGTCCTTTATACTGAATAACTATATTAAAAGAAGTATTATTTAAAATAAAAGGTCGTAGTTAGTTTATTAATAGAACCGCAGAATAAAAATGGCAACATTTTTCAAAAAACTTAGAATGAATTACCAAATTTACTTAACATTTTTTCATTTCTGCTCTCTATTCCTGCATCTTCGGCTTTCACAGAAAGAGTTTTTTCTATTATAAATGTTAAATGGCGAAATGAGAGAAACAAGACGGCTATCTCACTAATAAAAAATGAGCTTTTGATTTATGTATGCATATTAATTTAAATATTGATTGCGATAAAGCTTAGGATACTTTCAAAGAAATATATTTTTTATAGAGGAAATGCATAAGAAAAAAATGTATGTATAACTAAAAAGCGTTTTTAACTTCTTTTTTAAGTAAAATACTATATATATTTGAAGTATACCTTTTTTTTTTTTTAGATTTGTTTGAAAAAGTACTATAAGTGTCGTAGAAAATTTTGGCAACCCTATGTATAATAACTCCCATTGCAACGATTTTTAATTTGTAAGAAATTATTTTCAGAAGGTTTTATAATATGCATAAGAAAATGTTTTGATTGTTTGGATACACTGAACGAAATGTCCATTTTTTTTTGTACCAATTAAAAAAATTGAAAAGATCGGCTTCAAAATATGCGTGTATGTTTACTGAAGCCAAAATAGAACATCATCTCTATTTCAAAAGCGTTTTTTAACCACAATCATGTGGACCTGAATTGTGTTGGCAACGACAGCAGGTGTGAAAAATTGCCAGCAGAACAAAAACAGTCATTATGTCTCAGTGGGAAAGACTTAAATGATATACACACGAACTATTTCCCCTTGAATCAGCCAACAAAAAATCGAATCATTATAGATTTGTTCCAGTTTTGATGCATGCACACACCTCACCTTTTGTATTATCTATTATTATTTTTTTTCTTTTTTGAGAAAAACTGAACTTCTAAACACCAAAAATGTACATGGTCTACAAAGCAATTGCCGAAAATATGTATAGAGCTGACCCAAATCCAGGCTGAGCCGCAGCTACAGCGCTAAACGAACCAAAGCAAATTCCAACTCCAACGCCATCAACACTTGCTGAGCCGGTTGACCTTTAACGCTACAACAGCTGAAATCACAACAAACACAATAACAACTTTTTTTACAGAAGTTAAGTAATAGCAGTCGCAGCAGCAGACAGCCAATCAAAAAAATTACTTTACACGCGAATAACAGCACACACAAAAAAAAATTTAAAAAAATACAAATTTTAAATATTAAAACATCTGTTGTTATGCTTAATAATACTTATTTGTATGTGTAAAAAGTTAGAAGCGAGCAATTTTTAAAACCACATGGCATTGCCTAAAAGCGTTCAGCTTCGATACTTTGGTTCAAAAGCGTTGGAGTTGATGTGGAAATACTTACTCCAGTCGACTGGTGACGAAGAGCAGGTGAATGGTGTGACACTACGCCAACATACATACATACATACATACTATGTAACTGCGCTAGAAAGCATATACATACATACATATGTACAGTAGGTGAGGCAATAAAATATTGCTGCCAACAAAGTGGCAACAACCAAAAGCAAACATCATAACAAAATACAAATAAAAATATGAAAAGTGCTGCAACACCAAAGTTGACGAAAAAAAACGAAAACAAAAAATTAGCGCTCCACCGCTTACCACCTCAGTCAGTCTGAATGCATGGCTCAGTGACGGACTGTCTGTTTATTGGTTTTTGCATTTGTCTTTCTAGAGCATTGGTTGCAGCAACAGCAAAATCCAATTGCAGCCACAACCGCTGAGCCGGTGAGCCGCCAAGTCGACGAACTTCTAGCGAGCCAATGAAACCACCGGAAAGCCACAGCCATTGCAGCAGTTGAACTTTGGTATTATTATTATTAATGCCATGCCGCAACAGTCACAATATTGCCGCCGCTGTTTGTTGCTCCTATATATTTTTTTTAACTTTTTTGATTTTTTGTTGGCTGCTAAAAAATCGAGCAAAGAATAAAGTATAAACTACAAGTTAACCACGCAAATGAGACTTGTAAATAGGTATACCTATATGTTAAAAGGTTGTCAGTGGGAAAATAAACTAAAGGAAAAATACCTGCAAACCAGCAGCTCAAATGACAGCGACAAAATGCCACTAACCCACCGCACTCAAAAAATAAAAATAAATAAAAAAAGCAAAAGTTGGAAAATTAAAATATAGGCACTTCATTCCGTTTTCGTCTGGCACTAGTAATCTCTATACACACCCTGCAGGAAACGTGGCTAGTTCGTAGCTAACTAACCAGCAGTCTGCTAGATGTAATTATTATTTTGGTTATTTTCTTCGACCGTAACTAACTCCGCTTGCAGGGGGATGGCCGCAAAAAAAGAGGGAACTGGTTTCCTCTGCATTAGGTGTCAATTAACTTCTAACTAATTACTTTTGGACCAAAAATATTGGAAATAAAAATTTTGTATTTCATTCCGCCTAAAAAGTATCTTAATACAAAGAGGTGGCCACCCTCCTCAAAAATATTTTCGGCAGTAAACTTTCCTAAACCTCTTCAGTTTTACACCCATATTGCAATATTCAATTTATCTTATCAATTGACTTGAGTTAAAATTTTCAAATAGGTGGCAACCTTCAACAAAAATATTTTCGGCTGTAATTCTTCTTAAACCTCTTTCTTGTGACACCCATTTAGCAATATTCAATTTATCTTATCAATTGACTTGAGTTAAAATTTTCAAACAGGTGGCAACGCTCAGCCTTCTTAAACCTCTTTCCTTTGGCAGTCATACTGTAATATTTACCTTATCTTATCAATTAATTTAAACTGAAATTGTCAAACAGGTGGCAACTCTGCATTTCTTTTCTTTTTTTATTTTAAGTTAAGCCTCTAGCAATACTTCGGTGCATGTACAAATATACAGAAAGACAAAGAAATTCTAAAAATTGTTGATTTGGCGTCTGTTGCTCTAATAAAGACCCCCCCATATAAATTTTTCTTTGATATCTATAATGTACTGACCTCAGCCTGTTACAATTTTATTATATGTGTAAATTCTGCAATAGGTAGTCCCATATTCAATTCCGTTTGACATAATATCAAAATGATAATATAAAATTACGATCTTCATTTTGTTTTTACTGAATTTGAAAAGTGTATTCAAAATAATTTGTGTATGAAGATATTTAAATAAAAACTTGTTCAAAGAAAACAAACTCCCGATTACGTATGCCATAGTCAAAAAAAAAAATTGCTTATTTTTATCAATTGATAATTTTTTTACTACAGGGTACAAATATGTATTGCATACACACATACATACAAATATGTAAATGCAAAGCAGCCCACTATGTAGTGTATGATGTTCACTATGAAAATTCAGCCGCTCTGCTGTCACAACGAGTTATTAATGCGGAACCGTAAATGCTAACTAGCAACAGACGCCACCGAAAACAACAACAACAGCAGCAAGAAAAGAGTTGTAACATAGCGCCATCCCCGAAACGCCAGCGACAAACTCCAATCTACCTGTATGGCAAGTGTGTAGGTGTGGAATATTACTACATCATTCCTGCTTAGCCCTGTTTACATAGAGTTTTAAATACCCAGTAAACATTTTTTAGCATTTGTAAAATTTACAGCAATTATTTGTGAAATGTTAATATTTATTTTTTCAGACAATTGGTACTACAGGCTTTGGAAAGCTAAGTAATGGAGCTATATTCAGTTAAAAAATGTGTAAAAGAAGTCCAAATGTTTTCTGAAAATGGTCGTTCAACAAAATGTTCAAATGTTAACACGCCAAAACAAAATAAATGCAATTGACACGGAAACTGAAGCCCATAAACCATTTGTAGCGCCGTATATTTACCAATTGTTTGTTGCACAACATGCCGCTGAAGCCCTTTAAAAAAAAATAAAAATTTATATAGAAATTATCATAAGCACAGTAAGAGTATATTGTGTTCTCTGCTTTTCACAACACTTCTGTTAATCATAAGGTCCCAAAGAAGTGCTGAAGGGCTTTCGAGAGTAGAGAGTTAATGTACTCATACTGAGATCGCATTAGGCCTATGTTTCCCTCTCGTATTATGACAATGGTATCTCTACGACCGCGTTACAGAAGCGACAGAGAATCTTAAATAAATACTTAAAAAGCAATACAAACAAGAAAGGAGCAAGCGATGCAGAGTGTAAGACTTCGTAACTCTCAGGAAGGCCTTTTGGAAAGACATTTAGCTCTTCAAATTATTGACTGGGCTGCCCGTGATGATTCTCAATTTCATGCTTGCGCTCCGTACTACTCTGCTGCACAATTTCATACTGACACTCCATCCAAATACTATGGTCCGCTGTATATCTCTTCTGGAATGTAAGAGTATAGTTCGTTTTTCCGCCTACTCTGATTAAGTGTAGA
The DNA here is from genome assembly GCF_013731165.1 of Rhagoletis pomonella. Classification (NCBI taxonomy): domain Eukaryota; kingdom Metazoa; phylum Arthropoda; class Insecta; order Diptera; family Tephritidae; genus Rhagoletis; species Rhagoletis pomonella. Next base: position 46,922,495 of record NW_023458558.1, read on the forward strand.
GACTCCGGCTCTAAGTAGAAATACCTCGCGCGGTAACGTCGAGCAGGTGCACATTTCCCCCGTAATGCAAAAACTGACAGACGTTAAAAAACTTTGTGAGTAACTATACTCGTACGTATGTATATACATATGTATGAATGTGATTACACTTTACAAAACAAAAAAAAAAAGCATGAATATAAGACAAAGGTTTTTACAATTGTTTGTTAAGTTTTGCCTTTTAATTAATGAAACGATTTTAACTTGAATTTAGTAAAATTATAAAAGCGTAAATACTAAGCAATTGCTTTTAATTAAAATTTCAAAGCTTTCACTTAAATTTCTTTGAAAAAATCGAGTAAAAGGTCTGAAAATTTGTTTTACGCGTACGGCCCATTGTGCTTTAGAAATGTCCCGATTTTTTCCACAGAAATCTGGTCACCGTATATATACTTATCTCTTTACCTTAAAAATCAAATGAACGATTGACATTCATGAACGATGACATTTGGTAACACCACGGTCACAGATATCACATAGTAATAAGATAAACCATCATTGCGTTAACAAACGCAGTTGTTCACCATTTGGTCCCCGAGGAGTACTTTTGGGTTGTGTGCAGCGCTTTCGTTTTGCGCGCACGGCAACACTTACTGTGGAGAATTTCGCCTCATGATTAGAAAACGTTCATTTCGAGGATAAAATATACATCATTATGTGTTATTTATGAACAAAATGTACGTGAAGTATAATATAAATCTTTAATGTATGCTGATATTCTTGCTTATTGAAGAATAATATCAATAGTTAAGTACGTAATTAACGCTTGTGTTTTATAAACTGGAAAACTCAAATCGTAATTATAGCATTGAATGGAGTTTTCATAAATGTAAATTTAAAATAAAAAAATAAAAGCTTATAAAAAGTCCATTGTAAGATTATATTTTTATGAAAAGCGTAAATTTTGTGAATTTATCAAGCCAAATTCTAAATTTCCGAATATATTTAAGTCTTTATTAAAAAAAAAAAACAAACAAGGTTTGTATAGCTATACAGACCCCAATGCCTGCCAGCGCATCCGCCCAGACAGTCCATTAAGCCCACCCAAGTTTGAGTGATCTACAAGTTACAAGCGTTTTCAGCATTTAACAGTTCATTACCATGTACGGTGTAATATTAATTATTTTACACTGAACTATGAACTATCTGTACTAGTATCTATAATAATAGACAATAATTTGCAATGTTTTTACAATTTTGCAATTAGCTTCGGGCACTATTACACATTCATGACTTATGCCACTCTGCCATAGTACGGTTGTTGCTCCCTTTCATACCAAAGTAATTTTGTATACAACTCTGAATCAACAAAATGCATGCTCTTTCTCATTTTCAACCCTGATCAGATTTTATCCCCGAGGAGTACTCAGTAATTCAAGGATTTCCACACAGAACCCCTAAATGTATGTAAGGACAGAATTTGGCACGACAACAATGTTGAAGGCGTAATCCCTGTGATAATCTTTACTATTTTGAGGGCATCCAAGTGTATGCTTCGCTCTTACAGGGCAAAAACCAGCAACTATGTTCTAGTATTTCTAAGGTTGGACTGCAAGATGATGGGTGGAGTCCTTACTGCCTTACGCACTGGGCCTCATGCGTAAAAAGTGAGCTTAAGCTCAGACTCAATTTTTGCACTGATGAAGTGAGCTCAAGCTCAAGAATTTGTACTGAAAATCGAGTCGGAGCTTAAGCTCACTTTTTATGCATGAGGCCTACTATCTCATGCATTCAAGTTAAGATTGGCACAGAGTGAGTAAAGCATGGCATGATGCCTAAGTCACTGTAAAACTTTTGCACTAAATTGCAGACCAAGGAATTGTAAAAACTTACTAAAAACCAAGCTTTAAGCCTAGGCCTCCACTTACTTGGTAACACCAAAGACCAACTAGCCTATGTCATCTGCAATTATTCCACATGATGTTCAGGAAAGGTATGAAGCCTTCAGCATAACCGAATACAGCACTATCCTTATTTGATAACTAAGTATGCTATGTCCTTTATGATTAAAAAAATACACCAACCTTTCTTGGCAGCATGTATGTATGTATTTATATATGAAAATATTTGACGCTTTATCACTTCAGACATATCTGAGCTACATATCTTTTATAGCCAAAAAATTCATTTCAAAAACTAAGAGTATTATGCAAGAAAATTATCGGCGCGTGCTGGGAAATTACTTTAGACGCCCGTTGAGGTGAACAGACAAATCTTATAATGCTTGGTATTAACGGTGGTGAAGTTGTTGATAAAGTGTGTGCGCGATTTTGCGATATCGCCAAAAAGATTCAATCAACCACTAAAACAGGTTATACCCAAAAATAACCAGTCCTTATTGAATGCATGCATACATACATATGTATGTGCATACAAATGTACGTACGTAAATTCATATATACAACGAACTGGCCTTAAGCTTAAAAACAAATGCCAATGCAATCGAAAGAAAACCTTAAAAGAAAAACTATATGCGCAATTGTCTGTTGCCTTTGCATAGTTATTATTTATTTTAGGAGTTACGACAGCAGCAGCTGCCGGTTGTTTTTCATTTGAACTGGTATTTTTTATGTTTCTGCGTTGCTGTATATTTTATTGCGATTTTTTAGTAGTCAAAAGCGGTTAAATCGTGATAAGGTTTACATATACATATATATACAATGCACACGCAGCCAGTTGTCAAAGACACGCATGCGCCGCCTCCATTTTTATTTGCAGATAAAGATTTAGTGGCATACTGGCTTACTTATTACATTCAAGCACACACAGGTAGATATGTGGATGCAAAAAAAGTGAACATACTTATATTCTTATATATAAACATTTTTATATGTTTAATTGTACGTATATGAAATTATTAGGCAGCGGACCATTGAGTGAAAAAATCGTAATTTCGGCTGAAAAATATTTTAAAAAACCTCCAACTTCTAAAATCTGCCTTTATACTCAGGCAGGGACGACCAAACCATATTCCATGGAATAAGCTCCTTAAAGCTTTCTATCAATTTTACAAGCATGTATATGAAGCAGCAGAGGTACATATATCCCATGAGAGAAGCAATTGACTTCCGAATAACTTTTCCATCTGCGCTTTAATTTAAAGTTTATAGAAAGCTTTAAAAAGCTACCTTAGATTAATCACGACTCATACATATATCGTGGGAGGAGCTTTTCAAAGCTTTTAATAGATTTTATACGGTCGCACATAGAATAAAAGCTCTCTCGCATGATCGCGTCTAAATGCAGTCTAAAGGAAGCTTGAAAAATGTCAATTCGCGAAAGACATCTTGAGCGTCGCAGAACTAAAGTGAAGAACTGCAAACTGTTGCACGCGAATATTGATTAGTCGGGGCGGAATTTTGCAGCATACAACCCCACTAGCATGGCAAAAGATAACTCCGTCCTACAAGCCGAGATGCACGCCATTGAACCGTATTGCAGAATCGGTCTAACTAATGGTGTAACTAGGGTCTAAGTGATATAAGTATCACTAAATTCTTTTGATCATCATTTCACAAATGCAAGTACACCTTTAGCCTTGTTGACTGTCACATTAATGTGAAGACTAAAATTAAGTTTAGGATCCATTGTGATCTAAGCTAATCTAATCTAGTCCAGGAAAGAAGCTTTTCAAAGCTTTCTAAAGATTTTATCTCAACGCGAACAGAATAAAACCTATATCCTATGTTCACTGATATAATGGCGCACAAGGTGAAATCTCCCTATCTTCTTGACTTCCATAGACCTCTTATCCGTGAAGTTCTAATTTGGCTTTCTAGTTCTACAAGCTCTCAAAACGACCTACCCTAAATTTTATGTATAAAAGCACAAGGCGCATATCTACATACATATGTTCCATTTCAAAATCTTTCCAACCAAATAAAGTTTTCGCAACATCGATGAGCACAGCAACCAACCACTGTCCACATCATGCGCATGCGCACAACTTCATGGAAGCTCATTTCGTTTTATAACATTTTGCTTTCTTGCGCATTTTAAACAAAACTTCAGCTTAAGTACACAAACATACCTACACAAATATATATGTATAGCCTGTTTTTTATGCAAACAAAAATTACTGCATGTATGTATAGTTATGTACTACTTCCATACCAACGCTTGTTTGATTAAATTCAGTCAATGTTCAAGTGGCATGCAACGCGTCGCTGCACTTCAAGCGCCCACTTCAAAATACTCCACTTCCAACACTTGGCGTACACAACTGAGCTGAACTCACCTCGGCGTCACTCATTCACTTACGATTTTCATCATTTTCACCCAACCACCAACCAAGTTAGTTGCGGCACGCCATTTCACTGCTTCGCATTAGATGGGTGAATTGCTTCCGGTGTATGTTTGGGTAACATTAATTGGTTCGGTCTGTCGCAGCGCGTTTTGGCCAAGCATTTTGTGCGATTTTGCAATGGCACTTGTTTTCAGCTGCCATTTGACTAGTGTGTCTGTTTGTTTTTCTTGTTGCTGTTGAAGTTGGTGTTGACTTTGTTGGTGGCTCCGACGCAGGCGCGCGCGTACAGTAAAGCGACGTGCCAGTGGACTGTCAAATTTCGATGCCTTTTGCCGGAGGACGGTAGGAAGAATGGCAGTTAATGGCACTTTTTTTTATACGTTAATGACAGCAAAACAACAACGAAATCAACAGCAAAATAATACAAAACTAAACCAACAAAATGCAGATAGAAGTAACACAGTAAACTTTAATATGTATGTATGAATGTATGCCTGTTATGAGTATCGTCGTGAGACTTTGGGCTTGTGTCGACACCAAACTAGGCATACCCTGCAGAAAAAGTTATCTATTAATAAAAAATAACCAGCTTGTATTTAGCTTTTGTTCGTGATTTCTTTAAAATATATAGCTTGTAGTTAGCTACAAAAAGCTAACTTGAAACCAGCTGAAAAGTAATGCAGGAGTAATGCAAACGTAATCGGGAAATTGCTCTCTTTAAACAAGTTTCTATCTAAATATCATCATACAAATTTTACTTTGAATACTGTTTCTTTCTGCACTTCACAAATACCTTTTCAAATTGAGGATAAATATAAGGAGGATCGAAATTTTATATTATCGTTTTAAAGCTATGTCTGGCAGATGTTTAATGTAATCAAATAAAGTAAACAAAAAAAGTAAAAACCCAAAAAAATTCATTTCTTATCAATATTTTATGTTCAAAACGAGTTTACATCTAATGTCTTTACTATTTCGCGGCCAACGCCATAAAAATATAGTTAGCTTTCCTCAAAGAAAGTATAACTAAAATAATGACCTTTAGTTCCTTCCTAATCAACTTCAAGTTAACTCATAGTTAGATACATTTCCCGCAGGGTACACACACACACACACACACAAATTGACGTGAACCATAATGAAAAGCGCCAAAATACGGTGCGCATTGGAGCAGTCAACTATACTAAATGAAAATAAATTCGCACGTTTACGTAAGTTCCACACGCGCCTGCGCGACAGCTCAACAGTAGTTTTTACCACACAACTTGAGCACACAATCCAGCTAACAGCTTATAATGTATGTATGTATATAAAGCTCCAGCAAAAACTGTAAAGCTAACGAAATCTAACTAGTTTCGAACTACTTGTTTTTTAACTGCCTTCACACTAGTACGAATGTGATCACATTCTGGGACAATTGCAAGAGACAGAGAACAAATTCTTAAGCTTACCTGTTCCATACATAACAATATTGCTAATCTAAATCTTAACTTAAATCTAAATCTAAATCTTTATCTTTATCTTAAGCTCAACCTCGATCTCAATATTAACCTGAATCTCAATCTTAATCTTAAAAGTTATTTAAAATTTTGGGCCCTTGAACTTATTGTACCAGTCTTTTTGGATACTAAACTAATAAATTCTCAAAGCCGTTGAGTATTACAAACATATTTTGTGTAAAAAGACACTTAAAAAGAAACCATTAAAAAGTAAGCAGGTTAAGTCACATAAATACTCGAGATACTTAGAATACAAACTGGTCCAGTATTAACCATTTGGAGACTCTCCGATTTCATGTAGGGATTTCCACATTAATAACGTTGTATTTATGCACTTGTAATTTGAATATATATTTTTTCAATGCATCTCTTGCATAAACGCCGCATTTTCCGCAACTGATTATGAGATTTTGAGCGACAATAAAGTGTGTCGGGAAACTGGAAAAAAAAAAAAATAACTCCAGCGCTGTTACAGAAAAGTCGAAAGTTTTTAATAGCAAAATAATTTCATATGCAACTGGGTTATATAGCGCAATAAAGTGGTAGTGTGCCGCTACCAAAATTTTTAGATATTGAAAACAATTTGGATGTCATGAGAGCTTAGTTTAAAACTAAATATTTGTAACAAATATATCCATAGGGTTTTTGATTAATTTTTTACACAGATCTGCGAGAATGCTGGTATAAGGTTGCCACTTGTTCAAGTATCAAGTGGAAAGTATTTTAAAATTCCCCAATCAGAAATATTTTGTATAGCGTTGCCACCTATTTTGAATCATATATTTACATCGGTTTTCGTTTAGAAAATAAAGACATAATATTACTATTCATTGAAAATAAAAGAATGCTCTCCAACAATACTATGCGTGTAAACTATGCGTTATCGCTTAGCACATTTGCTTAAGGTTGCCACTTATTTTCAATTACTTTTTTTTTTGGATTCCAAAATGGATACTGCTATTTCGCTGCATTTTGCTGCGTAGACTTTCTAGTCCTTTTTGCAGGCATTCAGGAAACACTTTCGGAAATAGAAATTGCAAGGTCTAACTGCAACTGAAACTACGCAAATCGCTTTCGGTAAATAATTTCAACTTGCTCGTGCTGCACTACCAGTTTCCATTTTTGCTGCAAGTGCCGTCAAACCAAACGAGTGTTACCGTGTGATGACGATTCTTCGGCGAATTTGTATATAATTATAAAAATGTTTTGTAACATAGTTGAAAGTGGAATTTTCAGCATTCACTGTGTAAACAATCAAAAATTATTTTCGGAAAGTACGATTTTCGAATGTAAAAACTTCTTTGGAAAGCCACTTTTCATGCACGGTGTAAATGCTCCTGCGATTGCTTTTGAAAATTCTTGAATTTGAAATATATGAAATCTAAAAATTATAAGAAAACTATACTAAAAGAAAAGAAATATTTGAAAAAAAGAAAAACGGAGAAAATTATATTAAGAAAGAAAAAATCTAATCAAAAAAGAAATATATTTAAAAAAAAAATATTTTTCTTTTAAAACAATAAAATCTAAAAAATAAAAGAATATTAAATTTAAAAAAATTAATATTATTGTTGAAAATAGATAAAAATTCGGTACCTGAGACTCGAAATCGGGCACTTTTGGAGCGACGTGAGCTAAATTGATATACAAGGGCTTTCTCTCAAAATAGATTTTCACCACGAGCGGTAAATGAGAGAGCTTTTTTTCTAATACTTTTGTGCTAGAATAACCGAAGTCTTTCGAACTATCTTGCTATCTGTCATTCATTTGTCTTACCAAAGACTATTTATTATGTTAGCCAGAATTGCCCTGTTAGTCTGAAAGATATCATCCATTCAGCACACTACAATTTTCAATTTTGTTATTGGTTGTAACTTTAAAAGCTGCCCAGACAAGAATGTGTGTACATTATTATTATTTCACTTAAGTACTTGCAGACTTTCAATAACAAATGAAAGGTGCCCAGTTAATTTTTTAAATAAATAAAAAGATTTCTTTAAGTATTAACAGCAATGTTTTTGTGCTTTGTGAACACATTTTTTTGTAGATATTTGCAAGCTTAACACAGCTGAAAGCAGTTAGAGCAGCAGACGGTGTTGTAGCAGTAAAAGCGAATTACTTACATATATCGTAGTTGTCTGGAATAACGACATAACTAAAAACTAAAAACAAAACCTTATCACTAACCTGTATTCTTATTCTTACAAAGTGTGCATACAGGTTTATTTTTTTTAATTTTGATTTGTGTCGTTATTGCAGAGCATCGTCGATATCTCGACTTGAAAGAGTAAACCAAGAATAATAAAAAATTAAAATAATAAAATGGAAATGAAAACAAAAATAAAAATTAAAAACATGTAAGTATGTGTGTATGTATGTGTATGTATGTACTATACACACAATGGCAAATTAACCAAAATTCACGACAAAACAGGTGAAACAATAAGAACCGTTGTTTGAGTGTTAAGCTTCAGGTGTGAGAACCGTTAAGAGTATCTCGCCAGTCAGCTGTCTTAATAGGTGAACATACGGAAAGCATTATGTGTTGAAGTACTTCGGCGTAAGTCAGTCTAGCCAACCGCTGGGCCTCAGTGGGCATAAGTACAAGCAGCCGCTACACAATGATGAGACAAAACATGTACGTATATATGTAATTCTTTGTAAAGTGGTTTTCTCTAAACTTAATGAACAGATGCACATACATACATTCATATGTATGTATATGTATGTGTGTACATATCAAAATCAGGTGAAAACCAAAATAAGCACATGAGACTTTGTTTAAAAAGAAATCTGTGGAAATTTTAACCAGGCGACAATATAATTGTATACAACTCCAATTGTAAGAGCAACAAATGTAGATGCGTACATATGTATGTGCATACATAAATACCATATGTACAAGTATAATAATGCGAGGAGAGGGATTGAAGAATTAAGGCGGAAAAACTTATTGTTTGTATTGTGGTGGCTCATGCCAAAGAATAAATTCTATAACAGATATGTATGTATGTAGGTACAAATTGTTGCTTTTGAATTGAAGAATTTTCTGGCATGAAGGTTGGCGCAATAAAAAGAACACTACATAACACTAATTCGTAACAATAAAAGTTGCTACACTTAATGAAGTTTCTTTTCATTGCGTTAATAATTATTACCACTTAAAGTTACATTTACATATGTACATATGTATATGTATGTGTATCCATGCGTGTTCACAGTTATGGCTGTTTCCGAAATAGAATTATGCACGTGAAATGCATACCAGGTAACTGTTAACAAGAGAGATAAATAGGTACAAATAGAGTTGAGTTGTTGGTGTCATTAAATAATCACAATTGTTATCATACAACCATAATATAAATAAATGTGAAATTCTAAAGAAAGGTTCAGTCCGCTTCCGAGAAGGCAGGTTGGATCTCAGCACATAGCAGAATCAATTTTCACAAAGCCCACAATATCATGGGCGTTGAAGTCCTTTACGCCTTATAAAAGCCCGTAGCCAGAAAGTATCATCCCTATCATGTTGCAAACTATGCAGGATGCTATCATGCCTTTGTCATGGAAGCGAGTAAAAGTTGTTTTCATCCCAAAACCTGGAAGTCGAGGGCACGACACCTTGTGAACCACCCAATTATATTCAATGTTTCAAAAGGCCTCACTGCTGTTTCCCAAAACAACTTCAATAACTTTAAAAGATGGGGAGGTTTAAAAATACTGTAGCTATTTTTGACATCGGAGGACAAAACTCCATCAAGTGCCATTAAAATATATTAAATTTTCCACTAACTTATAGGCAACATATTGACCGCTGTGTGAAAAATTTCATGAAATTGCTGAACTTTAGGGCCTTTGAGGCACGTCTTTCCGTTATCACACATTTAAAAATTTTTCACAAGTCACGTTTTTATGACCGAATGAACCTTTATGAGCGGAGTCTAGCTTTGTAGGACAAAGTTGCAAATAAGTCGCAGGCTATTGCACATGCATGATGATATTCATTGAATTATTTTGCAAAACTATAACTAAATAGGGGAGCGAAGTGTGTTATAGATCACATAAGGAAAATTTTTTTGTAGAAAAAACGGAAATCTGAATTTTCGCTCATATTTTAATGGATGTGTTATCCAACCTAAGTTTGGTACGACGAATGTTAAAACTGTTTTTGATAGATTTTTTGTGCTGATTACGAATACGTAAGCATAAAGTTTCCATCAGGCTTAAAATTAAAAAAAAAACCGAGGTCAAAATGTCAAAAAAATCGCGGTTTGTGCAATATATTAGAAGCTCTAGCAAAGAAACAAAAGGTGATAGAACCTTCCTGGCTTAAATTAAACCAAGATCTCTTGACTACTATCTCTAAAAAGAGATCTTAATTATTTGAGATCTTAAAATATTTTTTACCATTATTATCTTAAACTAAATGATGGCAAATTTGTATGCACATTTCCCCCCACAGGAGGGGTTACATACACACACACATGTAGTTATTGTGAAAAATGTATATACCTATTTCAAAATAAGCAAAACAAAATAGCTAGCCACCATGACGATAAGTGCTGACATTGTATGATTTCTTAATTTCCAATATGCCAGCAGCTGGCTATCATTGCATGCCCACAAAAGCTGCACAAAAAATACAAAAAAACAAAAAACGACAAAGATCTAAAAGCATAAAACTCAAAATAATAATAACAAACAAGTAGAGTAGTGTAAACAACAAACTGCAACAATCAAGCTACATATACATACATATGTATGTATGTATGTGCATTCGTGCTTTTCATATCTACAAACATATGTGCGTATACATACGTATATTTTGAAAAAAAAGAAGAAAAACGCAGCCAGTAGCTCAAAAAACTGCTAAAATTGAGTGTTGATTGTTTGTTTGCAGCTTGTACACACACCTGGGATGGCATGAAAATCCATGCAGACACCTAATGTACGTATCTACATTTGTTTATATATATATGTATGTGAATGCTGTACACACAGCAATTGTTATAATTTCCCAATTTTGTCTTCTTGTATGCATACATATGTAGAGTATATACACATGAGTGTGTATAAACTTACTATAAATGTAATCTATAAAATTTAAATTTCGCTCGATGAAAAATTATTAAAATTATGCTCATGGTAGCATGAAAATAGTTATCATCGAAAATATCATGTAAACTACAAGTGGATTAAATAATCGCGCACTCACTATCTCCAAAAGTAGCGAAGCGGTTTGGTGAATGGACTCTACTACTTGCAAATTTGGGAGCGGCCTGTGATGATTGGAGATCAAGTTTTGTACATACATACATACTATATACATACATTATATGTAAGTTTATACAAACATTTTTACGGTACGAGTATTAACACAAAAAAAAATATGTAATAATCCCAATAAACACAAAAAAAAATATTTCTCCAACCTTCGAGAAATTCATAGTTCCCCAGTTGATATTCAACATCATTCTCCAACTCATCTCTAACAGATACGTAAAAAGTGATAGAGAAACGAATTATTAATTATCAAGTGAAAAACTAAAGCTTTATTAAGAGGAAAATTACCAACAAAAAGTAAATAATCTTCGGAGTATCCTCAAATAATCTTGAAAGAAAATAAAACGCGAAGTGAATCAAGTGGCAAAATTACAAAACTACATAATACAAAAGGAATAATAAAATTAAAAATTAATATTTAAATTCATCGATGTATGTCATTTCAATCAAAAAGGTATAAGGTATTTTACTATTTCTATTTCAGTATTTTAATGATATGTTTGAGACCAATTGGAGAATTACATTGGAGTTCAAATTGGGAACTAGCATTTTCTCAACTTGAGAAACAGTCCTTTTTTACACACAAAAAAAAATACCCTTTTTGTTGAGAACGCTATGATCCTCCACTTGAGGTGCTGTTGAGAAACAACGTTGGAGATTTAAGAAATACCTTAGCTCTCAACTTAGCCTCAAGTTGAGCTCAAACCTAGCTGTTTGTTGGGAGTACTTCAGGTTGATAAATGTAGTAGAGTAAGGTAGTACATATATGTAAAGGCATAGCTTTTAACAGAGCAGTTCTAGATTTTCCCGCAAGATATGTACATAAAAAAAGAATTTTCGAACTTTCGAGTTCAGGGAAAATTTCAAACTGAATAAAAGGAGAAATTTAACTTTTTCATGGCAAATTCTAATATCTAGAGAACTAGAAAAGCTAGCAAAAAGAAAATCATTTTAAGAATTTTGAAATGGAACATTGAGGAAAAATAGTTTCGTTGGATAAACAAATACCTTGACCTTTCAAAAGGGCGTCAAAGTGAGGGGGTTTTCAATTTTTTTACCTGAAATTATTAAGCAGTGAACTTTTTAAAAAGTTTTAACCACACATTTTCGCTGCTTTTGCGTCAAGGAATCCGGTTCCATGGTCGCAGGAACCGAAAAACGCATTTAATTTTTTTTTATGAATTTTTTACATGCTATTTTTCGGTAAAAAAAATTAAATTTCACTTTTGAAATTCAAGGTAATTTTTTATTCAATGTGACCTTTAAAATTATTTAATTAACTCTAAAAAAAAAAATTAATACGTTTTTCGGTTCCTGCGCCCATTTAAATGGATTCTTTGATGCAAGAACAGCAAAAATATGCGTCTAAAACTTTTTAAAAAGTTCACTGCATACTGTTTTCAGTTCAAAAATGGAAAAAAAAAATTTAAACCCCCCTAATTTTGATTATCATTTGAAAGGCCAAGGTCAACGGACCTATTTTTTCTGAATTCTCCATCTCAAAATCTTTAAAACGCAATTTTTCGTAAGCTGTTCTAGCAAGGGCGTAGCCAGGATCTGATGTAAGAGGGAGCAACACGAAATATACCTTGCCACTCCACAATACCAACGCTTTGAATCTCTAACTACATTAAATTTTGTCTATAGGTTCCCCTATACATACATATGTAAGTCCATAGGTAGAAAGTACCTAGCAAGCTCTCTTGGCCATTGGTCGGCGATCAGGATAAATCGCCATTTTTTATCACTCAAACACACTTTTATTAAGTATGTAGATTAAAATTAATTGCTATCAGCCAACAATCAGATTACAGCATTCAGCTACCAGCTCTCATCACAAAACAATCACAACCTATCATCATTACTTTATCAGCTGGCGGTGGATCACCGTCACTGCAGTTGGTAGCTAGCAATTTTTCCAAGCGAATTCCACTGAAAGGAAATCACTGTGGTTACAATTTTTTTTTTATTTTTTGCAAAGCTTATGCTCTGTGCGATACCAGATATCCATGCCATCAGTGGTTTATTGCGATTGCTACCGTTGTTGCATGAATACTATAATAATATTTTTTTACTTTACCGTCATTCATCATTCATGAACTCATTCATAGTAGAGCCTGCGTATGTATGTATCTTTTACTTTTGCTTTATGTATTTTAAAGCTGTTTTATCCATTGCAACTGTGACCAAAACTAATCGGTTGAAGCGGTTGCCGCAACGGTTGTGAAATGCAACCCAGTCGGAAAAGTAGTACATGCGTGATAAATAATATAATGTATTTCTTATGAGTTCTCGATAATATTACTGCTAACTATGTAATCAGCATTCTAATGTATTCAAAAAGTTCCAAAAATTTCATATTAAAACACATTCATTTCTCGATACTAGCTAATGCAAAACCCCACTTTTCTTAGACATCGCCCTGGTAAAAAAATGCATTTTCGAATGCGAAAAGAGTTGTTTTTCTACTGATTCGTTTTTCGATTACTATACATTACAATTGCTCACTGGGAATGTAAACGAGCATACTTGCTGTTGCAACAACGGTGCGGCTTCATCACCAATGGCAACTGGACAACCTTTGTGGCATGCAGCATTGATTCGTTCATCGGGCAGCTAACTGACTGGACTCCCAGCTCCTCTTGCTCTTCTCCTCTTCTGGCTGCTCGGAGTGATAATGTAAAATGTGATAGATTTTTTTTCTGCTGATAAATAATTTACAATATTTACATATTATGCACCACTATTGTACGTTTTGATGCTGTTATAAACAATTGCATGCATAATTCTGTACATACATACATACATATGTGTATATGCCTATGTATATACTTACATATGTATATGTGAATAGATATGCACTTCTCTCCGTAATTGCAAACCGTGCATACGACAATTTTTTTTTTATGGTTTTTGCCTGAGGGGAAACTACTCACCAATCAGCAATTGACATTTGCAACTCGCACATTTTTGAGCTTCATGCCATTGTTTTTTTTTTTTTATTAACCATACTATAAACAATAACGTTTATGCACCCGGAATCATTTTTCTAAAATTCAAAGCTCTAAGCAGTGACAGCTGCCAGTATTGTATAGAAGCTGAGATTTCACTTAATTCAGCATTCATGGAAGTTGATTTGAATGAGCAAAAATAAGATACATACATACATATGAATGTATCGAATAAATGTGATTTTTAGTGAATATATTCATATATATCATATATATCTATAGATACATACATATGTATGTAGTTAGGTACATGTTAGGGTGTTCGATTATTCACATTTTTTCCAATACCGGTTTTCGAGTTATTCTATAATTTAGGAATTAAGAAAAATCTGCAAAATTTCAGCAAAATCGTGAACTTTTTAATACGAATTTCTATTCGCGATTTTGCTGAAACAAAATTAACAAAAAAGTTTTAGCATGCAAAACATTGCGAATATTAACAAAAAAAAGAGCCGTATGCTCAATTTTGGGAGTAACCGTATCTACTGATCATTCCCAAATTATCTAGCATATAGAGTGGTCGAAATAATTATAGAGCCGCACAAAATTTTGACAAGTTTTAACATATTAATTTTGTTGCTATTTAAATTTTATTTTTTTTTTATAAAAATATAAGTAATTCTTTAACAAACTCCGTATAAATCCAAGTTTCAAGATTTGTGCAATATTTAAAAAAAAATCAACAAACTTTAGTAAAAATTTCCAGATTTTTTAATCTGATTTCCCAGAAAGATTCTGAGTATGTATGCAGTTTTGTAGCCCATTGAATTATAGTAGAATGAAGTGCAAGTTTCAAATGGCTAAAAATCTCTGTTGGTGTTTTAGATTTTTTTTGTCGAGCGAGTTACGGTTTTCTTACATATAAAAAAAATTGTGTGTATTTCTTATATGAAAGCAAACGGGACAAAAAGAAATTAAATGAATAAACTTACCCATAAAAAGTGCGGATTATTCGATATTTGAAAAGATTTGAAAACACTACCTATCGATATCCCAAAAAAGAAAACGATGGAAACCAGTTTGGAAAATCCGGGTCAACCACCCTAGTACATATGTATGTATGGTAAAAATAAGAAAACAACAAGAAAAACTTTTATTTTGATAACGGAAGCAAAAGAAGTTAACAAGTAATTTTTAGCAAAAAAAAAAACGACTTCAATTCTCCTATAAAAATACATATATATACATATATTTCATGATCCAATGATCGGATCTAAGCCAGATTAGTATGGAACCACCTCTGAGACACTACCTTTCCGATGCAAAAAGAATTATAAAAATCTGTTGATATGTTGATACATAAAAAAAAAAAATTTTCCGACGAACTGATAACCTCCTCCTTTTTTGGAAGTCTGTTAAAAATGCATCATTTCCAAAAGGAATAAAGGATTTTAACTGTTGTCATAAGGGATGCATTTTAGGACAAAGTTGTGTATTATAAAAATCGAAAAATGCTTTAGTAGATTTCAATTTTGAACCGAACCGAACCAGTTCTGGGTTTGGTTTTCGCTTCGATTTTGGAATTTCAAAGTAAATTTGTTTCGGTTCGTGGTTCAGTTCAAAACCCAAAAAAAAGCGCCAGCTCGGTTCAAAACCGATTTGCAGCCTTGCTTTTCATATCATTTTAAGCCTAATAAATGCGCCGCGGCGGTGCCTTTCATAAATAGTAATCGGTTCAAATGTTTTCTCAAAATATAAATTTTCATCTACATACATATGTACATATCAGCGGCTGAATGGAAGATTGACCTATCTTTTTCAATCTCAGAATTGGTAAAGTTTTGGCGGAGTTATTCACGTTTTTCTTGAACCAGTCTTTGAAAAAAGTTCAAAAACAGTATCGAAAATCTCATTATTATGATTCCGTTGCAAAATTTTTTAAATATTTATATGCAAATTTTGTAAGCTTAAACTGTTTGGTAATTTGAGGTGATTTTTAAAAAATACTTAAAAAAAAACAACTTGTATTCCATTTACTTAAATATTAATATTTTTCCGAAATATTTCGGAGCATGTCCTAAAATATAATAGATTTGATCTTTCCATTTTTTGTTATTATGGAGAGTGATGCACTCTAATGTGCATACATGTTTTCAAATGTTGTGTCTAAACAAATATTTTAATTCGGCTATCGAAAATTAACGAAAATTTAAAACGTTTTCTGCACGTTTCCGGATACGAAAAATGTACGAAAACCGCGTTGTGCTCAAAAGGCACATTTCTCTGCTGGCTGGTTAGATTGCTAAATGCAAAAGTGTATCTACGAATTTTGCTGCTGATTAGAATATCTAGTTAGTAATTTGGGTTTGCTACGTGAGCTCAACACCAGGGATGAGTAATCGATGGCATCAAAACGTGTAGTCAATAAAGCTACAGTGTATATACATATATGCATACATAAATATATATCTACGAATATGTATGCCGATATGTGCATAGATATGTGTGTATGCGGGTATGTGTGCAACGACGTGAAGTTGACTGCAGTTACAGATAATAATGGAAACTTTCGTAAAATATACATACATTTGTATATACATACCTACATACATATATGCAGTTAACAGCAAAAGTCTGTACACACCATTTCTTTTTTAAATATTCACAATATTTTGCATACTAAAGTTTTTTTGTTATTTTTTTTTATAAAAATATGCATCATGCTTAAAACAAAATCATATAGACCAAGGTTTCAAGCTTTATACAAAATTAAGGAAAATTCAACGAATGTTGATCAAGATTTACAACTTTTTAATCGGAATTATTTTTTTTTTATTTCAAGGACGCAGTTTTATAGCCCATTTTCCTTCATATAAATAAAGTCTCACGCATACTTTGTATGATGGAAAATAAAAAAAAAATTATGAAAAATGAACGCGATTTCTTAGCCTCTTAATTTTTACACATTATTAGACTAAAACTTAATAGGCTCTAAAACTGCATACTTATCTAAAATCACTTACTAGAAAAAAAAAAATAAATAAATAAATCAGACTAAAAAGTTGAAAATTTTAATGAAAATTCAACGAATTTATTGACTATGTATAAAGCTTGGAGCCTTGGTTTCTATGATTTTGTTTCAATAATGATCCATTTTTTATAGCAAAATATCAAAAAAATTGTAGCTTGTAAAATGGTGTATACAGACTTTTGCTCTTAATTGTATGTGTACGTTTCGTTGTATATGTTTGTATGTATTTATTGCATATCTACGGATATAGAACTTTAGTATAGTGACACACATATGTACAAACATACGCATATGTCCGTATGTCACGCAACAGCGAACTTCACGTATATACGCCAATTAAAAAGCACACACTCGACTACAAACAAATAAAAAATGGCGAAGAAGTAGGTTGCCATTTGTATTGGTAGTTATGTATGTACTATGTAGCAGGAGTACTGAAGCGCAGATTATGAATAAATATCTACATAATATAGAATAATAAAAAGTACTCATACAGCAAAAAGCACAAGAAGAACCAGTTTCTAAAAAAAAAGCAACAAAACCAGCGTAAAAATACCAAACAAAATGAGTCACAAACGAAACGCGCTGATCAAATCGGACTAACTCCGTAGCTTTTTGGTACATTAAACATTGTATATACATATGTACATATGTATGTATGTAGCTGCCATAAACACAATAGCAGGTTATCGCAAGCAAAAGTCACTCACATTTTCAGCATTACACCAAAACTCACACCTTCAGTTGGTAAATATTAAAAAAGATAAAATTTATGAAAAAAAAACGAACAAACGAACCGCACCTTCAAGCCTTAAACGAATAAACGAGTTTGCTGTCTGACTTACTGATGCGTTCGCTTATAAAGTTCACATAATCCGCCGTTAAGCAAATACGCAACATATCCAAATAAAAACCATCACAAATACGAGCGTGCTGAATGTGGTGCAGCCAACGAATTAAAAAACGAGCAGTGTCTTAAAGGGGTAGGGGGAGGTGAAAAATGTGGAATGACAATAATAATGCAACCTGCTATGGCAAATTTGTTGTAACTTACACAAAAACTATGAAGCTTGATGTCAACTTTGATTGTTTGACTCATCAAAATCGTAACGACCGAAAAATAGACCTACATACATACATACATACATGCGACGTTGTTTACCTACAGTTTTGCACACATTATCAGAAGTAGTTTGACTTTTCTATTAAAAATGCATGTACAAATGTATACATATGTACATATGTATATGTACATACATACATACATACATAGATAAGTAGCTTGTGAAAATGCTTGGCTAATATTACACCAACATACATAAAAATACGACCTCAACTTAATCAGGAGGCGTATAACTTAGTGGAAGGAAAACTATATAGTTTTTATTATAATGGAAAGAAATAAGACATCTTTTAATCAATAATCTCAGCATTCGTCATCGGATAAAGCTCAAACTACAGCGTTTTTATACCCGAGCGCACAACAAACAAAAAAAAAAAACAAATCGAGATAGATATAGACAAATGTATACATAAATGATCAGAATGAAAAAAGAAAGCATTAATGTTTCAGTAAATTATTTGATTAACTTGTTTTTTTTTTTTAATGAAGGCTAAAAAAATTTGCAAGAGACCAGTTGAGCTCTTTTTTATACCCGAGCGCACTTGTGCACAAGGGTATATTAATTTTGTTCACATAACGGTTGTTTGTAACAGCCAAAACGAATCGAGATAGATATAGACAAATGTATACATAAATGATCAGGATAAAAAAAGAAATCGATTAAGCCATGTCTGTCTGTCCGTCCGTCCGTCCGTCTGTCCGTCTGTCCGTCTGTCCGTCTGTCCGTGTACACGATAACTCGAGCAAAAATTGAGATATCTCAACGAAATTTGGTATGTAGGTTTCCCTTAATCCAAGGTAGGTTGCTATTGAAAATGGGCGAAATCGGACTGTAACCACGCCCACTTCCCATATAACGGTAATTTCCAGAAATACGAAAACTGCGATATTTTAGTAACTACTGAAGATAAATCACTCAAAATTGGTATTTACAATAATTTTTTGGTAAAAAATAATAATATTATACATTTTTGGAAAATGGGCGTAGCCACGCCCACTTATGGTTACATGTGTATATCTTGGTAACCGCTGCACCAATTTCTACCAAACTTGGCACAGTTGTCGGCCTTCGTACAGCATACAAAATCGCCTAAAATTTTTAAAATCGGACGATAACCACGCCCACATCCCATATAACGGTAATTTAGAGAAATACAAAATCTTCGATAAATCAGTAAATATTGAAGCTAATTTATTCAAAATTGATGCTTGCAACAATTCTTTACCAAGAAATACGTTTGTGATAAATTTTTGGAAAATGGGCGTGGCACCGCCCACTTATGATCACATATATGTATCTCAGTAAGCGTTCTACCAATTTGTACCAAACTCGGTGTGGTTATTGTGCTTGCCACATATAAGCAAACCGTTGAAAATTATTGAAATCGGACTAAAATAACGGCCGCTTCTCATATAACGGTAAATTTCAGAACTGCTTGAAACTTCAAAATTTCGAAATCTAAGGACTCTAATTTACTCAAAATTGATACGCCCCGGCTTACCATATAGCCGTAGCTTTCGCGAAAAACATATATTTAATACGTGCGCCGGGTATTTAATGTTCGGCTCTGCCCGAACTTAGGCTTTCTTACTTGTTTATTTATTGGTTTTTTTGTATTAATTTTTTAAAGTGCATAGTTCACAAAAAGTAGGAAATGTAGCAATATTGGAGAAAATCGATTTTTCTGTTCTAGTTATTAAATGTTACATAATAAAAACCACACGAAAAGGGTTTCAGAAAGTAGTAGTTTGAAAATATTTTGAAGAGGGTTGGGGTTGCCACCTGCTCGAAATGTCGAATTTAGTTTACTTATACACAAGTTATACGAAATATTAAAATATGGATCTCAAACGAAGGAGTGTTAAGAAATCTCTAGTTCGAACGCTAAGAATATTTTTGAGGTGTTGGAAGAGGGTTGCCAGCTGTTTAAAAAGTTAAATTCAAATTATTTTACAAGTTAAATGAATTATTAAAATATGGATATCAATCGAAGGGGGTTTGAAAGTTGTTTATTTCTGAACTGTATTTAGCGGAGTTGCCACATGTTTGAAAATTAAAATTGCACTTAATTAATCAGTTAATTAAGATATGTGTCGCAGTGTCCGGCGATGGAGGGCTGCACGATTTGATGAAATATGCCACTCGGATCTCTTATAACTCTGACTAAAATTTGGAATATTTTTTAAGTTTTTGAAATTCCATTTTGGGCATTTTAATGCCATGCG
This sequence comes from Rhagoletis pomonella, assembly GCF_013731165.1. Taxonomy (NCBI): domain Eukaryota; kingdom Metazoa; phylum Arthropoda; class Insecta; order Diptera; family Tephritidae; genus Rhagoletis; species Rhagoletis pomonella. The sequence goes on from NW_023458558.1 coordinate 46,942,890, forward strand.
GATTCACTAGTTTGGAATAATGCCTCCAGATATATCTGTATTATCTAAAGCAAACTGAGTATTACGTAATGGAGTTCTAGGAAGCGAGGATCTAGGCAGTCTTTCGACGGTCTTAATAACGAATCAGATTAAACTTATATATCACCGATTTAACAGAATCAGGAAGGCGGGGCTGGTTTAAGAATACAATTGGCGGTAATCTTCCCTACAGGGTAGGTATTCCCAAGTACAACTAGCCCTGAACAGACAGTAGCGGGGGGAATAATTATCTTTTAGCAAAAAGTTTAGCTTTTCTTAACTTTTGAAATAGGCGTGGCACCGCCCACTAAAAATTAAATATGTATGTCTCAGCTGTACCAAACTGTAAAAAGCTTAGTGCATATAGATAATCCCACGTTCACCTCCCAGTAATTTTTTGAAATTTGGAAAACGCGATACAGTGTTATAGTAATAACCAGTGAACCCCCATGGCGTCAAAATGCCAAAATTGAATTTAACTTTTTAAACAGGTGACAACCGCATTGAAAATCCTAAAAAAATTCCAAATGTCTCATCTTAATTCGTCCAGTCGTTTCTGAGTGAAGAGAGGTCTGGCATGGTATCGGTTTTTCTTTTCACCACCCTGTACTACAAGAAGAAGGTTCTAACTTCATAAAATAAAACCTTATGGCATATCTACAGGCATAGTTTATTAATTTGGCTTCTAATTTTTGGAAATTTGCCATAACGGTTAGGATATTCAAACTTAAACTCTTAAAGGACATTTCCACCAAGCCTTAACTGCAGCCCATTGGAAAAAGGAGATTATCACTCGAAGGGGGTAAATGGTTATATTAAATACAAGAAAACGAAAGTATGAAAGCAATAGGTGAGAAATAAACATTGCCACTCACCCCATGCTAAAATAATTGGTACTTATCTGAGCTCTTAACTGCACTTAAACTTTTGGTGGAAATAGGCTATTAAAACTCTTTCGTTTGACACTCATGTTTTAATATTTATTTTGACTTGTACGTAAATTAAATAAATTTCACTTTTCAAAGAGGTAGACAAGCTTTTAAAAGTATTTTAAAACTAAAATCGTTTTAATTCTCTCTAGTTTGACATTGTCATGCATATTAAGCTAAATTTGATTGTTTAAACACGTGGTAACCCTCCTAAATACAGTTTCTTTTCAAACCCTCTTCGATTGATAACAATGTTTTATAATTCTTTTAACTTACTCATAATTTCAACAGGTGGCAACCCTCTTCAGACACTGCAAGAAAATTTAGACGTTCACACTAATTATTTCTTAACGCTCTTTCGTTTGACAATTGTATTTGAATACTTTCATATATGTAGCTAAATTCTTCTTTTGAAACGGATGGCAACCCTCTCTAAAAATATTTTCAAACTAAAATTTTCTTAAATCTCTTTCATCTGCCGTTATGGTACATATTTCGATTAACTGGCGAGTTAAGTTAAACTTGATTTTTTAAACACGTGGCAACCCTCTTAAATATAGTTCAGAAGCAAATTCTTTTTCAAACCCATTTAGACTGCTAGCCATCTTTTATTAATTTATTTAACTTATTACATAACTTGAATTTAACTTTTTAAGGCGGTGGCAACCATCTTAAAATACCCCGGATATATTCTAAATGTTCAAACTAAAGATTTCTCAATACACTTTCGTCTAACACCAAAAAGTAGTCGTTGTAATATAGCGACAACGCATAGTTTTTGGTGAGAAAGTTTGAATACCGTTGACAAATTATAAGTTTTGCAGCAGAACAAAAGCCATGTCAAATGATCCTCGAAAATTTCCCTAAGACGTGGGTTTTTTTTAAAGATTTATATCATTGCAGAGTTCTTGTAACGCTTATTCTGGCATAAGCATAGTTCTAGTTTTTCCTGTAGGGTAACTATGGAGCTGGCATTTGTAAATAAAGCCAATAACGCAAGCAACGAACAAAACCACTCGACAAGTGCTTTGCAATAAATGCTCGTATAGCGTTGGCGGATTTTTGTATGCGCATATTTATTATAAATATATTTACATATATTGGAATTCCGAAACTCTTATAAACGTATACTTTGCGCAACTGTTTATTTAATTACTTTTGATGTCGGCAACTTTTCATAACAAAATCGATATCTATATACATACGTACATACATATGTATGTACAGTATCAGTCATATCAATCGCACGCCTATTTCAAAGTGATATTTTAGCTACTTATGTTATGTTTATTTATTTTGTTTATGAATTAAAATACAGTTCATTCTCTAACAAAATCCATAAAAATACCCAAGTTAAAAATATTTTTGGAAATAAAAAAAAACCAAACCAACAAATTTTCATGCAAATTTCAAACGAATCAACACAATTTATTTTTATATATATGGAAGAAAACCGCAACACCTTCGGCAAAAAAAAATCTAAAAAATGAACGGTAATGTTTAGGCTGATGAAACTTGCACATTTTCACGCTAAAATTGAATGGGCTATAAAACTACATACATATATACTCTAAAAAATTATAGCACTTGTAAGAAAAAAGTTTGAAATTTGGATGACAATTTGTGGTTTTTCTTTAGTTTTCCAAAGTCGCCGGTTTCACTAAAAAGTTAAGTGAAAAACAATTTATTCCCTTCTGTCAGTATTTATTTTAAATTCAAATAAATAAAAATATTTTCCACTTAAATTGCGTTCATGGAACTGACTATTAAAGAATGAACATTATTTTAATTGGAAATTCTTAAAAAGAAATATATTTATAAACGCGAGGGCAAACAATATCATTTTGAATTGGGGTGCTATTGATATGAACAATACTGTATGTATGGGTGTGTATACAGATAGCGCATTGCACTGGCTGACAATGCTGGGATGCGTATTACTACACTTCAATAGAAGCGGGTTAAAGTACAATAACAAAAAAAGCAAAAAGAAAAATAACATAAATTAGAAATAATAACAGCAAAAAATCTAAGAAAATACCTAAGCATATACACACGTACGTTTACATGCATTATACAAAAAAGCAATAGGTTGTGGGAAAAAATATATGCACACCTGAAAACACCCACACGTCACATACGAGTAAAAATAATAAGTATTTGAGGCAGGTTTATATGCATGTACACTGGTGGCGAAACAAACCATACCACCAATTCTTCTTTTTAGTAAAATTTGTAGAGATTAAAAAAAATTGTTTTTTTTTTTTAATAAAGTTCAAATCGCAAAAAAAGCTACATAAAAAAAGATTCAAACTTTGTTCACAATCAACTAATCAAATTTTCAAACTTTTTAATACAAATTTTTTAGGAAAATTTTGAATATGCAGTTTAATAGCCCACTTAATTCTAATATAATAAAGAACAAGTTTGAAGTGATGCAAAGTTCTGGTTGATTTTTGACAATTTTTGAAATACCATGTGGCAGATTGTTCCATATAAAAAGCATTCGTTACATGGAAAAGCTACACAAGACCGTCGACAAAACAATTTTCATGAATCGTCGAGGCACTTCAAAGTTGCACTAAAATTAAATAGCCATTAAAACACTTACCCGCAATTTTCATACAAATTTTTATTAAATTTTTAATTTTGTACAAAGTTGGAAACTTTCATTTATAGAGCTTTTGGTGCGGTTTGAACTACATAATTTGTATATTTTAAAAAATTATAATTACATTTATTTAAAAAATAAAATTCTACCACATTTAAAACATAGCGATGGTAAGGTTTGTGTGGCCACGAGTGTATGTAGCCTTATCTGGCTCGAATAGTAAATTGCAACGCCCATGGTTAACATGCCCACAACAACAGTAGTACTCTATTTTGCTTTTAAGCAATGAAGATGCCAATTGATGTTACAGAAGAAGTATAAATTGTAAGTGTGTATTTACTATGTCTGTATGTATTTCTGAGTGTGTGTTTTTTCATATGCTACCTGCAACTTGGCTGCAAATTCACTTACAATAGCCGCATTGCAGACTTCCTATCTTGACAAAAAACCACATGCACTAAGCGTAGCACATACATAAGTACGTATGTATGTACATATGAGCCTGTATAAAAAAATTTACAAAAAAAAAAATTAAATAAAAACCTTTCTGTCGCATCTTATATCCTAGCATAGCAAAGTAACGCAATTTGGACAGCAAAGAAGGGCAACGTGAATTTTTCGTTTACAACAGTCCAGCACAGAAATTTTCGTATTTGTACATACATATATCCCGCTGTGCATTGGATTTCCAAAAAAGTAAATGATAAATAAGTTTAATGCATTGCAGTTACGGTTTATCAACTTTGATTACCAGCTGGCAGACTCCTTTGTGAATAAATGCAGGCAGACAACTAACTGACGAAATGCATTTACCCGTTTCTATGTACATACGTACATAAATGTACATATTTACTATAGATGTATACATACACACATATTTATGTATGTATGTCCACACGTTCAAGGTAATGTGAACTACCTTGCGGTAAACATCCGCCTATTCACTCGCCACTCTGATCGATCATGACAGGAAGAGTAAACAGCACATCCTTAACTAAGCAAACATCAGTCCGCAACGTTTTTGTGGCTTGTTCACTTATGTTAAGGTCAGCTCTACAGCACTTCTGGATTATTTTATTTACCCTCTTTCGCGAGTTGAATACATAAAAATAACCTCGACAGGAAACAGGATAAATAAAAAAATCATCGTTTCGAAGATTACCCAATATGTATGGAATAGATATCAGGAAGCCAAATATAAGTAAACATCCAGATGACAAAATATTCGTCTGATTTTTAAATGAAGTATTCTAAGTAAAGAAAGATTTTTTTAAACCACTACAATAAATCATGAAATAAAACTAGTTGTTTTGTTACCAGTCATTAAGAGTTTAGTAATATGACCATGGATGGAGAAAAATGCAATTCAGATAGAGTTTTTAAAAACTTTACTCTTAAAATAGAAATGCTTTATGCCCAGCGTTGCCGAATTGACGATTTGAATTTAATGAAAATTTCATTTTCTCTGTGCCTATCAACAGCGGATTCGTAGCTTTTTTCCTAAAGAAAAAAATTAATTATAGCAAAAAATGTAAGGAATTTGATTTATTCAAATACTTTAAATCTTTCGGTAGCGGGCGGATTTAAAATTGAATAAATATCGAACAGCTGATTGCAGTTTACCAACTACCAGAAAAAATAACAAGCTTCCATCATAGTAATTCGGTAACCGGTACAACGATAATAAAATAATTTTACACAAACAAAATACATTGGGCAAAATTACCGATCACCGAGAACAAAGCTCGGTGTGAAGACCCCTTCAACCAGTGGCGTTCAACTATTTAAAAGCAGTTGTGTTTTAAATTGCCGTTAACAATGGCAAATCCTTTTTTATTAACCCATTCCATTTGGTTTTGTAATGTGTGGTCGTATTTATTGGGCCGTATGCATGAAACCTAAGTAAATGTTTTTTTTTTTAATCTCAGACTTTTTACTCAATTTGTTCAAATAAAATTAAGTTAAAGGTATGCAACTAAAAAAAAAAACAATTGCTTAGTCTGTATGCGAGTCGTATGCATTGCATGTACTTCCTTTGTATTTTTTATTTTGTTAAGACAGCAACAACAATCTAAAAAGTACTTGTTGAAGAATGCTCTCCACCTTTTCCTCGTCTCTGCAACTGCGACAAAAATCATTGGTGGGTTATTCTAACCTTTTTTCCGTGTTTGCCCATCAGGCGGTGTTTGATAATTATCACGACTAGTAATCTCAGAGAGCAAAGGTGCAGCCAAGTGGGAGCTATGGATCACCATAATCAATCCTTTGTCCAAATTTGCCTGGTAGTATGGCAGGTGGTTTCCACAGCCCACCGGGGTTTACATCCTCGATGAGTTCGGTCTTTAGTCTGTGTTTGCAGGAAGTCAAAAATATGCATTTTGAGCAAAATTTACTTCTAACATTCGCGTCCCCCTCCTTGCCAGCTCGGCGGTTGCCAGGATTGTCCCTGCGCCCATGGACCCATACAACAGTCAAGGAGCATTTTGTTGCCTGCAAGTTGAGGGTCTTTATGCAGTCTATAGCTACTTTGGACGTTGTTCCGTAAGATTTAAGAGATTTAATAGCAGCCTGGCTACTGGAGAGGCAGAGGTTATGAACCTCCGAGCGGCCTCCATTATGGCGTTTAGCTCTGCTTGGAGAACGCTACAATGGTCCGGCAAATTAAAACTGATGTTTAGCGCGAGTTCGCCAGAGTTAACCCGCTACTCACTCTTTCCTTAAGCTTGGAGCCATATGTACATATAGCCGTCGACGCTGAGTTTAAGTCTGTGGTAACTTCCTATTCCTTCCTCTCTGGGAGTTTTATGGAGAATTTGTTGTCTAAACAGAGTAGATGAGTGGTATAATCTAGCTGTCATAGATTATCTGGTAGAGTTTCAAGTACTTTTGCGTGTCCGAATCTGAGGTCTCCCCACGGCTGGAGCGTATTTAACCTGGGCGCACTGCACGCGCCCGTAGAGATCGACAGGTGGAAGATTTTAAATTATTTCCAAGGTCTTGGTGGGTGTAGTGGGCAGTGCTCCCGTAGCAAGCATGAGCAAGACTTATCACAGCTGTGTACATTCAGTGTATACATGTGGTTTATTCAAAATTTTTTTGCCTATAGCTGACTTACATGCATACTGGGTGGTTGTTGTTGTTGTTATAGCAGCATACAAATTCCCCAAAGACTTTTTGGGGAGTGTTGCTGGAGTGACAGTCCTTGGCCAGATATAAATCTGGGTCATTCCGGTTACGTAGACCCGATTAGGTGGTATTGGCCTTCGCTTAAAGTCAAGTTCCTTGTCTAGAAAAACTCCGCGGTTTAGGGTGTGTTTTATACTTTCTTGTGAATGACATTTCGGTCTTGGATCCTCCGACGCTAAGTCCACATTCCTTGGACCATATATTTCAAGACTTAGTGCATTTCGAAATAACTCTTTCGGGACCTGCGCATGTTTGCCCGTTTCTACGATTGCTATGAGTAAAGGCGAGAGAACGCCCGGCAGGGGAGTGCCCCTGGTCACATAGAGCCATCCCTCAGTTATTTTGGAATTGTTCTCTTTTCGATAAGGAGCCCAAAAAAATCTACCAGACCCCGTTGCACCACCAAAATAGGAGGGAGATGACTACAGACTTCGGATAGACATTGTTGAAAGAAAATCTCCGAGCGTGTATTTTTTTATGACTACCACACAGAGGCCGAGAAGAAAATTGCGTTGCTAACAAAGTACATAAATACTATATAACAAGAAGATAAACTTCTTGATCTATATCAATACTTCTACTTATAAGGGCATTTCTGCTCTCTTCTTGCGAGCCTTGGTTTGAACTCCAGTTTTCCAAAATTAAAAAAGAAACAACTGTTGGTCAAACTTTAAAGGGACAAGTGAAGTGTAGGAGGAAAAACATTCGACGGACCAGGAACTCGCTGAGATGATTACTGCGGAAGCTGTCACGATGACGAAGGCAATGACGGCAACGCGGCGAGTGGCTGAGCGTTGAGCGGCTTAAAATTAAAACATATGAAATACTATTGAAGTGGCCACCCAGGAATAAAAGCCGCTCATTACGTGGCCTCGGCCTAAGAAGACGAGTTCGTGCAAACCACTAATAAACATAGTCTAAGAAATGTCTTTCAATATATGAAAATGCCTCTTTAATCATTCCTACACGTGAACTCTCTGGAAAAAATATTAGAAAAGCCGTTCATCGGAAATGGCACACGAACAGCAATCAACTATATCCTTTCAACAAACAAATTTTTCCCTATATTAAGAATAAAATTCCCACTAAATGTTCCAAAAATATCAGAAAAATAATCTAGGGCACTCACCTCTTCACACTGCGGCACCGCTTCATATTTTCTGCCTCCTTTACACTGTCCCAGGAATCGCCAACTCCAAGCGATGACATTTCGTCTAAACGTTCCTCATCTTCCAATCCCGAATCCTCCAAACTAATGTGACAGCTGGTCATGGTAACCTCCTTGCCATTATCGCCGACCTCTATCCAATCGGAAGTGCGTATGCGTGCCGAGCGCTCAGTACCGTACGGTGACGAGTCCGATGAGCAGCCCGAAGGACAACGCTTCCTTGGCGTACCGACACCATTAAACTTATTGTTTCTGTTATTCTTCTGCAAATCATCTTCATCGCCATCTTCTGTATCTTCTACATTATCTGCATCGACATCTTCAGTATCGGGATCCTGATCCTCAATTGAATTGCAACGTTTACGCGAATGGGTTTTATAGGTTTTGGCGGTGCTACTGTTTGATGGCAACGGGTTTTTTGCTGCTTCCGCTGCTGTTGTAGCAATGATGCTTGTTGTGGTTATCTTAGTGATCGGCTCCGATACTGGGCTAGTCAAAGGCGTACGCTCTTTCTTATTAACTTTAGGTGTTTCTGCACGGGTCAGATTTTCCATGGAGCAACTTCTGCCGCGCATTGCTGCCAATTCAGAAATGAGGATCTCATGGAAAGCTGCCTTTTTCTCGGGTGATTTTAGTATATTTTCGATTTTTCCGCCGCTGCTGTGGGCGCTATCACTGGTATTGATATTTATACGCGTACAATTGTTAGTTGTCTCCCCGGTTGTGACGACAGTTACCGAAGCACCAACCCCCGCGACATTGCGTTGTGCAGCCAATTCCTGTGTTAAGAGCATCGGATGTTGCATAGCTGGCTCATGTTTCGTTATTATTGGAGACTCGTTGCCGTGGCGTTGCTGATTTACTATAATTTCCGAAAACAAACGCTCGGCCGCATTCTTCAGATTATTTTTCAGCTCAGCTGTTTTGCCGCCAAGAAAGGTGTTGGCCACACCTCCCGTATTGATCGTAGTGATATTGGCACGTGATGTAAAATTGTCGAGTGTAGTTTTTGAACGGCGGAATATACTAACACTGGATGAATGCGATTGGGCACCATTGGTCGAGGCAGTGTCATCCAGATCCATTGTGGCAACGGGGACTTTCACAATTTTGCGCGGCCGCGGCAATGGCTGCACCGATGTCGGTAACTGATCCAGCTGTATCTTGCCAACACGCTCAAAATCGACGCGACCCAAACTAAGACGTGTATCCTTAATGGTGTTCGCCTGCGATTGCGATTTCGGTGAGCCGCTACCCATCGAGTGGTGACGGCTGAGGTTGACTGCGCTAGCCGCCGTTTGGACGATAACGATATTACTGTTGGCATTAGACACTTCAGTTGGACTTACAGAGCTTGCTGGCGCTGATGGTGGACTTTTACCGAGCGCGACGCTGTTAACAGGCACTTTGGTGACGCTACCTTCTTTATCCAGCGCTCCAGTGATGGCATCATTTTGGACAGCTGTAGCTTTTGGTTTCATTGTCGGTATATCTGGTGCCTTGCGTAGCTTTAACGGCGGCTTTGGACCGATATTGGTGCCTGATCTGGTGGTAGTGATACCAGTACTAGCGCCTAGAGGGGCACCAGCTGTGGGTGGTGGTGCTTCCGGACGTTTTGGTGCACTCATTGAGGGCGACTTGTAAATAATTGTACGACCGCCAGCACCGCCACTAACTGAGCTCAGCGATGGCTTCTTCTGTATGATCGGATGTTGTGAATTGTGCTGCATTTCAGCTGTGGCGGTCACATTGCCAATACTCACGCGACTACTCAAAACCGACGAACTCGAAGCAAAACTGGTTGCTGCTGTTCCTGTTGTGGCTGCAACACGATTCTGTTGTGCCACAGCATTCATAACTGAATCTCCATTGCGTTGTGTTTTCAATAAACCCGCTGCGTGTGCGCTTGCATGCGATGGCCTCGGCGGAACGGGCGGTCCAGCTTTTTTCAACGGCATTATAGCCGGCACCGTTGCAGATATTATTGTTTTTGTTGGTGTAGTTGGTATTGTAGCTGTAGTTGCTGTTGGCGTTGCCATAGCTGGTTTTGCTTAGTTGTCCGCGCGACTCGTCGTCGTCGCCTGCTCTGCTGCGCCTTAGTCTAGTCCGACTAACCGCTAGTAGCAATGGTTTATTGCTCGTTAATTTATATGTCACTATTTGTGTGTGTGTGTGTGTGTGTGTGAATTGATGTTTATGTTAACTGCAGTTGTTCTGTGGTTCTGACTCTGGTCGTCGTCAGTCGATACAATAGCCAACCGAAAACCCGTATTTGTAGGTCACTTTTTGCTTGCGGTACGTTGTCGTAGCTGCACTTTTAGTGGTACTAAACTCGTTTTCCACCGCACTGTCAGCTCACCACCTCTCAGCGTCGTCGTCTTTTGACCAGTTGATTTAAAAACTTACTATGGCTGCATTTGCGTCGCACCTTTATACTATTCGACTATTCGCAATATTAGCGAACGTCAGCATTAGCACCTTTGCCGCTGTCAAGCTAGTTTATAGATTATTGTCTACTCCGCAGGCGTTCCTGACTTTTGCTTTAGATACTTTTTAGTTTAACTTTTCCACACACACAGCGCGCGCGCGCGCACTCGCGAATATTCGTATGAAAATATCGGAGGCTGAGTCTGTGTCTAAATTTGAATGTAGGTTAGTTGGGTACTTTGCCGGGCACTTTGCGCGTTTCATTAGCTCTACATACGCTATCTGTGCGCATAGAGAGTGACAACTAACTGGCCGTGGTCCAGTCGATTTGCGCTGCTTTGCTGTACTCGTTTTCATCTACACAATGTACTGCAGCGTTAAAAAAGAAAAGTTTGCTACATTTTACACACTCGCTTAGCGATTCAAATATGAACGTATGTATGTATGTAGTTATTTAGGATGCCACTCATAGGCGAATGCAGCGGCTACCGATTTACTACGACCGCGTTCACAAACAACCGTAGGAGGAGGTGTAGGAGGTAAGAGTGTTTTGGGAGGTTTACGTTTTACTTTTCACGCTCGCGTATTTCGCCGCTTCACACGTTGCGCGCTGCACTCGTTAAATCACGCTTCACACTCGCGGCACACAGACTCGACCATGCTTGCTTAGTGAGGTAGGCATATGAATTAGCGCACGCGCAGGCGTAGCAATAAGCAGCACACTTCCCGTGTGGTATTCACTCGAAAATGTGGCATATACCGAAAAATAGAAACAGAGCACGAATGTTGCGTTGCTGTTGATGCAGGCAATGAAAAAGCACTTCAGTTTTATGTTGTCGGCACTGCATCTGGTTGGCTAGTGTTAATGGTATTGCTGTTTTTTTGTTGTTGTTTTATTGCGTTTAATGGGTTTTGTTGTTATTATTTGGTTTAATGCATTTCATTTTGTCTATTTTTGGGGGAAAAAAACGTTCACATTTGTATATTTATTTAATGCCGTTTGGGTGTCAGTGAAAGGTTTTCGATTTTATTTCTTTGTGTTATATATGTATTTTTATGATTTGCTTGCACGACAGCAGGGAGCGTTATTTTTATTTTTTTTTTTTTATGTAAGTTTTCACCTTTCCTTTTCACCACATCATTGTGAATATTGCTGCTGTCGTTTTTGATACAATCTTTTTTGGTGGGATTCTACTTCCGTCGCACTTTTTTTGGAGTATTCGTTCAATAGCACTAGATAGAAAACTGGATTATTAATAAAATTAGGATGCTATGCAAACATACAAATGTACATAGACACATACGGAATATCCGTTATTATTCTACATGAGAATTGCATTTTAACTGGATAGTTTTTGCAGATCAATGTCTCGTATTTGATAGGAGAGTCAATCCATGTCAAATCGACCAATGATTGGAATCGATTATTTTTGATTTGGATTAATTTTGATCAGAACTTTTCTTTTATCATATAACAAAGTTCTGCCGAGGGAAAAAAATAAAAAATTTATTTTCCAAAGTTGCAAAGTTCTAAATTTCACAATTCCCGGGATTTCACAAGTATGTATATTTTTTGAATATCTCAAAACTATTTTAGTTACAAATATGGTTTCGTTTACAGCCGATATTTATAGCTATAAATAAAAACCGGTACGAAAAAAATTCGAAAAAATATATTTTTAATACTTTTTTCTTTATTTAAAAAAATCGTGAAAGCAAAAACTTATAGAAAATGTATAGCTAAATTTTTTCATACATTACCTCCAACTATTTTTTTACTTATAAATTTTTGAACTATGAAAAAAAAAATCAAGCTCTTAATGAAGTTATATTAATCGATTTTTATTCAATTTGCATTTTTTTTAATTTGAAAATTTCAGTATATTTTAATAACAGTGAGAGACATTATTAAAAAAAAAAAACAATATAAGGCAAACATTAAATAAATGTTTGATTTCACAATTTTTTTAATATAAAAATTCTGTAAAATTTAAAAGAGACCAGTGGCTGAACTTTGTAACTGTGAAAAAAGCAGTGAACAACGAGTGCGGAACTCACAATGAAAAACTACCCGATTAAAATGCTGTGAGTTTTTCGGAAGAGAAGTGTACACAATGTTTGCAATTAGAACTCATTCTCACACAGTCCAGAACCATTTTTAACCGATTTCACAAAAAGGAGAAGGTTATCATATCGTCGGAATATTTTGTTTTTGTTTGTTTTGGTCACCTATTTATATCATGGTAATTGTTGGTCTGAAGCTATCGACTACCCAACACGCTATTAATAAAGTAAAGGACACAGCTCGGCACAACCTTACCGATGATATCGACTGGGCCGAAGAGCATATCAATGGATCTTTTAAGATATCCAGTAGATCGATGAAATTATGTGAGTTAAGAAAGAAATTTGGTCAGTGTGGCTGAGTGGTTAGAGGTACGCACTACCAATCCGTAGTACCTGGGTTCAATCCCCAATCCGAGCAGAATCAAAATTAGAAAAATATTATCGAGTAGCGCTGAAAACAGCTTTTATTAAAACTCCAGGCTGTAAAGGGTTTAAGAATAAACTTTGATTATTGCTTTCCGTATACAGATATTTGCTGCTTTTGATTAATGATTTATCTAATGCAGTGGAGAAATAACGGAAATTAACTTTTATAAAAACAAACAAATATCTACTGCTTGTCATGACACTCGTATGTATATACATACACACATACATATCTACATATGTACTTGTTTACAAATACGTAACGTATTTACTTTTAGGTCACAGATATTTTAAATAGTGAATTGCAGCTATTTTAAAAAAATAATAATAAAAATCGTAGTCACTATGCTAATGTCAAATACTGCATTCGGAAGATAATTTACATGCCAGCCTTGGAATATATGTAAGTATATGTACTAGAGGGCGGCACGAAGGCATTCAAACTTCTAGCCAAACAGGGTACAGTAGTTAAGTAAGTTATATATAGAATACACATACATATGTAGAAAAATATTTTTGGATATTCATACAAAAAATTGTAATCTATTTCAATTCAATTTTTTTACACTTTGTTTGAATATTGTAATGTCGACACATATGTATATCAGAACAGGTATTCATTCAAATTCCAAAAAAATTTAAGCCCAAAATCATTCATTCGTTTCGTATGAATTATTCACAAGCTGTTTTGAATGAATTCATGCAGCCCTCTAATACGTACCTATATATAAACTGCTTGTGTATGCGTACAGAAATATATATGTGCATATGTTTGTAAGTATGTGCGTATATGGAATTACTCAGCATTTAATTAGCAATGCAAAGTTGAATTTTTGCACAGCCTGAATATTTTTCGAATGACAAAGAAAAACATCTTTAAACACTTAAGAATTTACATTTTAGTGAGTCATGGCGACTCTTGTTTTTACGTAAAACTTTAGAAGAAATTTCATAAAAACTCGCAATGTTGAATTTCCAAACTGGGCTAGCTTATCATCTTTTTACTAACCCACTGGTAGCTACTTAATAGTTTTAAGAAAAATATTTAGGCTTCAATGTAGATTGGTATGGTTTCAATTACCCCCGAAATTTTTAAAAGTTTTGACAGCAATTTTTTCGTATTAATTAATTTTTTGCTATTTTAACTATTGATGAATTAAATCAAGTAGTATAAGACTGTATTTTTTATAACTATTCCCGGAATTTAGAGGTCTATATCAACCGTTTGATTAATTTCTCCGAGCGCTCACCCAATAGCATAGCATATTTCTAGTTTGCTTAATGTATGAATATCAGAATGCCTCGGATTTCTTAAGCCTTGTTTGCACTATGTCAAATTTAATGGAACTTGTCGTCAAATTTATCAAATAGGATTAAAAGGTAGTATATCGATTGATTTCGATCAGGATAGATACTTAGTTTTATAAATGCGCTGCTGAATTGGCTTTCTATCTGTGTTTGGCCCATAATATCATCGATAAAGGTATAGATAACGCCTGGTGGTAAGGAACCCACTGTGCTTTTGAAAAAATCAGAAACTGCGATAGTTCAGTAACTACTGGTTTGCCGGGTTATTGGATTTAATTTTTTTTTTTAATTTTAGAAAATGGGTACTTATGGCTATATTTGAGTAGTTCGGTGTTCGCTTAACCCATGTCTCACTAAGCAATATTGTGAAAATTTTTAAAATCTGTCTGAAACCACGCCCATTTCCCATATAACGGGATATTTGAAAAATGCAAAATATGCGGTATTGAAAATCTTCCTTTATAAGGGCAGTTCCCAGATGAGCAATAACGTGTGCGCCGGGTATACGGAGTTCAGTTTCGAGCGAAATTATGACGTTACGCTAAGGCGAAGGCAATGAAAAGGTAACATTTTTTTTAGAAACGAAAACGATATTAGTCTTCTTTACTTGTTGAATATAACGCCGCATAATGGGACATCTCCATATAAGCTGCCGCCAAAGTGGTAACCGTGCTACAAAGAATTGTTCTTGCAACTATTTCAATCAATGGAGTTCCAGAAACAAGTAGAAAAAAAATTTAAAATCAAGTATTTAAACAATTTTAGCCTTAAGAAACTACTAATTCTTGAACCCACTTCAAAAAAGCAGGTTATCAATTCGTCGGCTTTTTTTTTGTATGTATGTTACCGCATAGCATTGAACCACGTTGATGAGAATTAAAGTCGGTTTTATTTTTTGCTTAAAAATTATTTGTTCATTGTCACTCGAAAAAATCTTAATTGCTTTTTATCCGACTTCGGAAAAAGGAGGAGGTTATCAGTTCGTCGGATTTTTTTTTTAATGTGTGTTACTGCTTAACTTTGGGCCACGCTAACCGATTTCGATAAGGTCGTACCTCAAGGGTGTTCCCATACTAATTTTGTTTAGATCCGTCACACAAATCCTATTTTTACAATTTTTATTGGCAAACTCGAAAGTCATTCTTAAACTGTTATATATATGAAAAAAGTAATATAAGTATATTTATGTGCAAAGTATATTTGTGTGTAAAAATCTTAAACGCCAATATTTAATTACTTGTTAAATAATATGATTTTAAGTTAAGGCGTGCGAGTAAACGTGTTAGCTTACTAGGTATGGTGCTACGGGGCGTATACGTTACATACGCAACTAATGTTTAGTTAAGAGCTTGAATGGTTATATTAATTTTTGGGTATATCTTTTCAAAGTTTTCATTTAAATACAATTTCGCTATGGAATCTCGTTCTACAAAACTGAATACTATGCACTTTCTAAGATAAGCGTAACACCACGTTTTTGTCAAAAAATGTAACAGCTCGTGAGGTAAATGTTATCCGATTTTTATAAAATTCCAAGTACTAAATTTTATAATTTTAGCGGGAAACTGACGAACACATTTTTTTTTTTTATATCTTAAGCAGTTCCTATTTCTTCCGTTTAAACATGAAAAAAAACGAAAACACTTACAATCAGGAACCGTAACAGTTATAAGTTATACAGCAATTATTTTTATAATTCAATTTTTATTTTGCATTCAACAAATAATACTTACACCATGAGTTTCGTTTCTCTCGTTTAAAAAATAATTGTTATTTGATGAGTTTTATTTTTCATTCAAAAATTTTAGGTTATTTGGTAAGTTTTATTTTTCAATTACAAAATGAAACTTAAAGGCTGAATATTAATTTATTTATTTGCGCTGACTTTTACTTTGTGAACGAAAAACAAAACTCATCAGATAACAATTATTTTGTGAACGAAAAATAAAACTCAACAAATAACAATTATTTTGTGAGCGTAAAATAAAAATTATTAAATAAAAGGTAATAGCTTATCCGAGTAGATCGTTGAGCAATGATCAATTTTTTATAACGATGCGTCCTGACGTTTCCTTAACGATGATTTTTTAGATACTATTTTGAATCAATAATAGGGACCGAAAATCCCTGCTTACAATAGCTGCGTGCTAAATTATGTGCATTTGCACTGAAACCTTCATTTCAGGCTGGCTTATTATACATAATATACACATGGAGCGATAACCGTCAAAAAACGTGAGCGAATTTTTTTCAACATTTTCTTAAGAAAATTATGAAAAAAATTTCACTTACCTTTTTTGGTGGTTAGGGCTCGATATATCCGCACTAGTAAAATAATTAATTAAAATTACTTGTGACAAAACTAATTTTTTTCTTACAACATAATTTGAACGTTGTTTCTACTTTAAGCTCGTTCGAGAACTTTTTAAATCAAACTTCGATCAATTTTTCCACATGTTTAAAATTCCACAGGTCATTTGTCCCTTTCAGTGGGAATCTATTTAACCCATTAATGTTAAGATACGACATGATGTCTGCATTTTAGGTCGCACTTGAAACACTAAGTCAAAGGATAGTTTCAAAAACCCGATCTGTTATCCTTTTTTCTCATAGTAAGTATGTATGTATTCTTATTTTAATTTTTCGGAAAATGTAATGCAAAAATTTCAGAAATTAAAGCTGGCAACGAAGAAGGTCATTCTTAGAACTAAAAAACTAATTTCAAAAATCCATATTTCTCAGCGGCTCAAGTGGTTAAAGATGCGCACTCACACTCGTTAGGTCCAAAGTTGGATCCCTGATCCGAGCAATACCAAACATGAATTTTTTTCTAAAAACGGTCGCCCGTTGGCAGGCAATTCACACCTCCGTGTGTATTTATGTCAGGAAAAAACCTTCTCATTAAAACCATTTGCCATTTGGAGGAGAAGCTCGGCCAAGCATTAGCAAATAGGTAAGCGCGAATTTCATTTTTATTAAAATCTTTGTCAAATTACTGCATATTTGAAGAAGTGGTCAATAATACACAATAAATGCAATTAACAAACCTCAATGGAGTAATAAGTTATTGTTATTACAAATACGAATTCCATAAATTTACTGAATTTTCAATTACTAATTTTGACTACTTCATATTTTAGGTATGTAAATCTTACATATAGATATGTATATTTATTTTTACTTATATATTGGAGGTATTTTTATTAATTCGCACTCAATGCTCGGCCACAGAGAATATTTGTCTTAAAGTGAAACTTTCAAGCTAAATTTCCTTTACGATTGCCTTTCAATGGAATTAATTTAATTTAATTTAATTCTCGGCAAATTGACTAGACTGCTGTAGCAAATATTCGCACATACACGCACACTCGAGCACACAAAGCGGAAAACACACCCACAAATTTATTATTTATTTATTCTTTTATTTTTTTATTTTTTTGTCATAGACAGTCCGAGACAACAGCTGGAGACCGGCGATTCTGTGTCTGTATTGTCTGGAATTGTGATGCCCAAATGTCAACATGCAGCGACTGACTTGCTGGCTGAGCAGCATCAGCAGCGGCTGCAGTCCCGCACACACACACACTTAAGTTTGCTAATTTATTTATGCAAGTGTGCATTGATTCTAGTTAAATGCTTTGTAAATATGTACGTATGTATGTATGTACATTGTATGTATGAATGCTAGCATTTTTATTTCATTTTCTTCAATCGCATTATTATATTTAGTCATTATTTCGTTTGATTTTTGTTTTTATAGTTTGTTGTTGTTTCACTTTATCACGCAACATCTCATAAATATAAATAAACAATTATTTCACTTTTTCTACATCTCAGCTTCAATCTCCCCTTACTTTCATCACGTACTTTGTATCGTATCCACTTGAAAATACTTGAAACACAATCCGTTGTGATTCGTTTGCGATTCGTTGTTAACTTTGCTTTTGTAGCGAACACAGGTTTTCGATGTTATCGCATCGATAGCATGTTGTACCGCTTAGCACGAGAGCCCGAAACAAACTGAGGCTCTAAGCTCACCTTTACAGTGGCCATGCTGTGCTTGGACACTTAGTCGCAAGCGCCAATATGGCCCCAATGCTGCTCAGTGGCAGTTCGCCGCTCAGCTACGCTGGCATGTGGCATGAGAGGTTAGTTGCTCTGTTGACTGCGGTTTTAGCTATTTGGATGCCAACCGGGCGAGAATTTCCCCATTTCGATGGAATTTCAGCTTCTCGAAGGAATCGGGGAGTGGCTTTAAATTTTGGGGAAACTCAATTTACAAAAGATTTTTATTGGAACATTCCTATTTAGAATAAAATTATAACTTTTGATAACAATCTCTCATTACGGTGCTATCGATTTAGAACATAACGTAAGTAAGTGTTTATCAATATAAAGAATTTTGCCAAAATTTATTTGAAAAAAAAAAAACTGCAATCTAAAATAGCACTTTTACTAAAAACAAAAAAAAAACACTTAAAAATAAAACATCTCTTGACTTGTAGACAATGACAAAAATCTAATCAAGAAACATATGGGAGGTTCCATGGGAAACTGAACCTCAGCGCTATTTTCTTTATAAAACTAACAAACGTCTGGATAAGTCATTTGTAAAAATCTTGAATCAACCAAAAAATAGCAAATCAAAGCTTTAAACGCATTTCTATTACCCTTTTTTACATTTTGATATCAAGTTCTAAGCAAATTTGTTGAAAGTAAGAAAAATATATAGCAGAACTCATCTGCTTTTAACAAAATTGTGTTATATATTAAATTGAGTTAGTGCTTTATCTATATTATGAGGCATTATTAAGCAGTATTGGTCTTGTCCCAACCGTGACAAACAAGCTAAAAGTTTTTATATTTAATTACAGAAGTTAAAGTTGTGTTTCGGGTTGTTGTTTTTTTTTCACATACGGGTGGGACAGTTATCAAGGGCTGATAAGCTTTATTTATTTGTTGAGGTGGACGCCGGAGAGGAGGGGGGAATCGCGAACTCGCGCATTATTTATATACCTTTATAATCAGCTGATTAAGTTAAGTGACATTTTGACCAGTTTTGGTTTTTTCTTTTGTTTATTTAATGTTTTTATAAAAGTCTATCAAATCACATAACCAGAACCACATAAATACCCATTTCAAACTTCGTACACAAATTATAATAATTCAACAAACTTTAACAATTACAACCAAAAATTTTAAACTTTTTGTTTAGAATTTTCAGAAAAATTCTAGGTGTGCAATTTTATAGTCCATTAAATTTTTAATAATTTTTTTGGCTGACGGTCCTAGGCATTTTCTTCTATATGTCCTAAGATAAAACGATAAAATTTAACCCCTATAAAATTACAAATATTTATGATAAAAGCTCCTTTTCATATAAACATTCGTACGTGTCCCACCCGTGATAAACGTTGTCCCACCCGCGACAGATGAATTTCGGATTATTTTTATAATAAAACCATAATTTTTGTTGTAGTTTTTTCTTTGTGTATGTTTGCGGTTCTTTGTTTTATTATAAGACATCAAGTTCACACCGAAAAGCGAAATAAATTCGCAGAGTTTTCCTAAAATATATCTGTTGCAAAAAGCAGGCTGTTTTTTTTTTGTCCTGCCCGTTTCAAAAGAAATAACTTGGATTTTTTCCATATATGTAAAAGTATGCCGCAATTTTTTTCGTATTTTGTAATAACTCATATAATTAGGTCAATTAGGTGTAGCTTTATCAGAATGTAGAATTGTTGAGTACTTTATACTTAAATTTAAATGAAAAAATGTCTCGTCCGTGACGGTGGAATCGCCGATATGTTTCTAACGAATAATCTTTCTATGCCTGATATACATATATGATGCATATGTTATTATGCATGTATTATTATAAAATACTGTCCTTATTATGTCATTATAGTTAATGATATTTCTTGTTTAATTTTTAATAAAAATGGGAATGAAGTGTCTTAAATAGTAAAAGTCATTTTGGGGGAATACCATTGTTAATAGGGGATTTTTTCAGGAATTTGGAGGAATTAGCCTTAAATGAGTTGACATCCCTGGTTTGGGGTATTGCTATTTGCTATTTGTAGTTGCTGCTTGTGTTGTATGTATGTATGTACATACGTACTTAACTGTATGCCCCCTCTCGCGCTCTCCACTACTTCGCTATCGATAAGTTTATTTTTATCGCAACTCCGCCGCGGTCATGGAGCACAAAAGCCAAAGCAAACAGTTATCATTTTCGTATTTAATTATTTCTGTGTATGGTTGCGTACTGTATATATATGCGGGTGTGTTGAAGTCTACATATGTATGTATGTATTGGTGCATCTGCATTTTTGGAGTGCACAACTTATAAGAGTAAGTTCTTGTGGTATGCCTTAGGGCCTGCGTAATTGAGCGGTGTGTTGCCACCTCAGTGATTTAAATACAAAATCTTACTGATTTTTCACTTTCATATATCAGCCTTTTAATGCTGAGTAGGAGCAGTTGGTGTTGCTCATCACTTTAAACTGCCGTTTTAGTTTCGCGGGGATACCAAATTGAGACAACGGGGCATATAGGGGCAGCTCATTTTCGTGCCGCCGAAAGTGGCCTTAAAATCAACACAGAGATAGTGTCTTGGTATATGGTGAATACCTGCAGCCTTATTCCTTCGACTTATCACTATACAGTTTTCGGATAAGCCTTTTTTAAGTATAGTTAATAAGTGTTGCTTTTTAACCGACTTCCAAAAAAGGAGTAAGTTATCAGTTCGTCGGAATATATATATATTTTTTTTATGTATGTTGCCGCATAACTTTGGACCACGTCAACCGATAATTCTCTTTGCATCGGAAAGGTAGTGTCTCAGAGGTGGTCCCATACTAATCTGGTTAAGATCCGATCAGTGGATCATGAGATATATATATGTGTATATATTTTTTTTATATGAGAGGTGAAGTCGGTTTTGTTTTGCTAAAAATTACTTGATATGTATATGTACCTTTCAAAAAAAATGTGAACTTATCAAAAAGTAAGTAATAAGTAAGCAAATAGATAACTTTTCCAGTAAAATGCTTCTTTAAAAGGATAAGCGTTTTTTAATGGCTATTACATTATATGTATGTACATAAAAAGGGTATTTTGAATAATTTCTTTGCAGAAATCTGGCATCGCTTTTGAGAGTATTACATTTGTAACAATATTTGTAGCGGTCTTGTATTGTAATAAAACCGGTTGATTGTTTGTATGCCGCTCACGGAGCCAATTGTAGTATTGGCGATGTGCTGGCTTTCTTGTAAATTTTGGCCCCCAGCACTGGAGAGCGCTGGATGTTAGTACGTGCCAGTACACGGTGTATGTAAACAAATTTTACAGGGTAACAATTCAAAACGAAAACTTTATACATTTGAGAGCAATTTAGTGTCATCATTGTCAAACCATGGCTCTAAATCTGGTGGGGTCTATTTATACATATACATACATACATACTTATGTACGTACTTACATATGTAGCGTCGTTATTAAACTTTATTACCAGGCATAAGTGAGTCGGAAATGTTATCTTAGGAAGTATAGACAGATAGAGTTTCTGAAATATATAAAAACAATATACATTAGGGCGGGTCAATTTGTATGGGAGCTTTTTCGACTATGCGCTTATTGTACAGAGGGATTGCCGAAACAACGGTGGGTCGAAAATCAATTTACAGTTAGCCAAATTGCGAAAATAGGTTCCTTAGCATTTTGCTGTAGTGTCGTAGTGACGTAAAATATAAGTAAATGAGTATAAGTGAAAGAATGGTATTTTCAGGGATAGTAGTTGGTAGTTCTAGCTTTAATTTAAGCCTAGGGTGAAGTTCTATCACATTTTGTTTGCTTGCTTGTGCTTCTCAAATATTGCAATGGAGCCCTGTGGATTAGATGTCAACTAATGAAGAAATCGAATAAAGCAATTAGTTGGCCTTCGGATGCCTATGGTCAAATTTAGTAACATATTTTATACTTATGTTTGAATGTTTTAATGTTGAATCGCCTAGAAAATCGCCTCATGCAAATCCAGCTAGCCAGCGGTTGTTAAAATACCTCGATGGTTCTCTATCGCAGACTCAGGCAACGAATTGCCAGACGCGTTTAGCATTCGATAACAATCGGTCAAAACAGCTCGGACTAGCTTGTGCAACATGGCAACTTTATTTGTACCTGCATGCAATTAATTTTTATAAGAAAAAATGGAATCATTGCAAATAATACATACATATAATAACTATGAAAAAAACAAATAAGCATATTCTTGTAGGTTGGTAAATAAATAAATGAGATCAGAGATAGTAAATATTGGGAGTACAGGCTTCAAGGAATTGTTTTTTTTTTTTTATTTTATTTTATAAAGAATACATAAAACGACGAATTTGTTATTGTTAAAAATATTAATTAAACACAAAAACATTATTTTTGGTAAATTTTCCTTAGCCGTATACCCAGCAATCTCTCAATCAGTATAAATTTGAACTTGCGAACAATATTTTTAACCAACTTCCAAAAAAGGAGGAGGTTATCAGTTCGTCGGTAAATTTTATTTTTTTTTATGTATGTAACTTTTGACCACGTTTTGACCGATTTCGATAATTCTTTTTCCATCGGAGAGGTAGTGTCTCAGAGGTGGTCCCATACTTATCTGGTTAAGATCCGATCAGTGGATCATGAGATATACATATATATATTTTTTTATATGAGAGTTGAAGTCGGTTTTGTTTTTTGCTAAAAATTACTTGTTAAAATTAAAATTTGTATGCGGATATGTAAATATGTATGTATATTTAAAATAACGCTAGAATATCTGCACTTACAATATTATACCTGTACAAGGCTTCGAAAGCTATCGATTGAGTTCACACGATCTCGTCGGTGATAAGTCAGTCGACTCCAAACAATCGAAAACCATATCGATTGTACAGTCGGGTAGTGAGTCGATTATTGACTCGAATGTAATTTTGCAACGATAACGATCTCTCGATCTTTCAAACATCTCGGGCTCGCCCATTACTAGAAGTCTTTAATAAGAACAAATCGATTTCGAAATGTGACTGTACTGTGGACGATAACCATATATTTTGTACACTTTGTTTGGAATTACTTAGCTGTAATCTCTCTCCAGTAGCCTCTCAAGTGAGCCGGACTGGGGGACGGCCCCATATAAGCAGCGGCCAAATGTAGATAGTAACCGCACTACAAATTCGATCAAATCTCACGAGTAGTTACATTTTTCGACAAAAAGTGTTTTTTTGGTCGAAAATGGTGTTACGCCTTTTTTTAGAAAATGTATTATCTTCAGTTTTGTATAAAGAACAAGTTTCCATCGCGAAATTGTATTTAAATTAAAATTTAAGAAAGATATAAAATAACCACTCCGCATGTATACCCGGAGTTGCGTATGGAACATATACGCCCCGTAGCACCATACACATTCACACGTTTACTCGTACGCCTTAACTTAAAAGTCATATTATTTAAAAGTAATTAAATATTGGCGTGGGAGATTTTTACACAGTATTCCTTATGCACATAAATATATGTAATTATATTACTTTTTTCATGTACATATATTACAATTTTAGAATGAATTTCGGGTTTGCCAATAAAAATTGAAAAATGGAATTTTAATTTCTCAAATCATAGTCATCTTTTCTTCAATGTAATTTGTTTTTCATTTGGTGACACACAAGTTTTATTAATTAGATTCCTTAATTTAATTAATTTAGATTTAATTTTAACATTTTGAAGTATCTAAAATTTTTTAAATTAAAAAAATCGTAAAATTTCAAAAAAAAAAATAGCAAATAGCTGCGACAGATAAACTGCATGCTGCAGTTTTTTTTTTTAATTTGGTGGCACACTCTTGAAACTTCACAGATATACTGTCTGTCTGGCACAAGTAGAAAAAGTTCGTACTATCAACAACGACTATCGTAGAAAATCCGTAAGCAGTATTAAGGAATGAAACATTTGATTGAAGAAAAGCACACCCCACATTCAATTGCACAATATGCATACAAATGTCTGCATCCTTTAATTGCAGTTTTTGTGTGTATTTACACTGTTTACAATGTAAAGATAAAAATCATAAAATTCCTTTTATGTCGACACATAAAGTATTAATGTCAAGAATATTTATTGAGTGAAATTTTAATATATCTTGCAGCGACTAGTCAATTTTATGAGCTAAATTGTAACGTCTTTCAAACACTTGCACTTCATTCTCTCGACTCATACTCCTATCCTTTTATATTCTCACATTTATATATTTTCGAACGCACGCTGACACTTATTGGAACAAAGCCGAAATACATGTGCATATGTCCACGTGCCATTCAATTCATTTTTTTTTTAGAGCCAATGGCATGTAGCCGCTTATGGCTTTTCCTGCAAGCTTAAGGATATATTTTTCGGCATACACTCCCATGCACTTAAATAGGGACAATGCATTTTTTTAGCAAAAATCATATAAATGCTAATTTAAAATTTGTAGAACATTAAAAAAAAATTAACAAATTTTCATCAAAATTTCAAACTTTTTTCTTAGAATTTTTTTAGTATGCAGTTTTGTAACTACAAGTTAACGTTAAGTTATAACAATTTTTTAATTACGTTCTCCCGCATTTTTTTTAATTTAATGGGGTACAATACTGCATCTCAAAAAAAAAATTTCTAGGAAAACAAGGTTGCTGCAACTTTGTTGAATTTTTTATTAAGATTTACTATCGATTTCACGAAAGCAATTTAAGTGAAAAATTATTCATATTTCATAAATTAAAAAAAAAAAACCGCGTAACTGACATTGGCTGCCAAAAATTGGATTTGCTCCCACAAGCTCTTGGCTCAATCCTCATCCATTCGTCCTGAAATATACTAGCCAGAATTGCGATTGCTTTATAAACAAGAGAACTATTTTGAAATATTAGTGTTTTTAACCTCTAGAAAATAATTTATGCAACCTCACATACGCGGTTTTGCATTTTGTTGATACGCGGTTTTGCACTTTAAACGACGATATGTAAATCCACATTTCACACTTCGTACAAAAATTATGAAAATTAAACAAACTTTAACATTTGCACCCAAGAACTTCAAACTTTTTATTAAGAATTTTTATAAAAATGGACCAGGCACTTATTTTCTCCCATACAAACGAAGATGTCAGCTAATAAAATTATTAAAAATTAACGCGTTTTAAAATTTTCGGGTGCAAATGTTGAAGTTTGTTGAATTTTCATAATTTTTGTACGAAGTTTGAAATGTGTATTTATGTGGCGCTGGTTAGATAAAGTGTCAGACTTATATAAAAAAAAATTTATATAAACATTAAATCAACAAAAGAAAAATAGCCAAAACTAGTAAAAATGTCATTTGTCTTAAACAGCTGACCACAAGGGTATGTATTTTAATATTCTACAAAGTTTGAAACTTACGTTAATATGATTTTTAATAGAGAATGAAATGTATTTTAATAATGGAAGAATACTGGAAATCAACCCAGAAAAAAAAACAGCGAAAAAGCATTGTCCCTATGCAAGTGCGTGGGTGTGTACAAACACACGCGCATAATAAGCCCGAAAATGTCACCAGCATGTAACAAACAACGTGCCACGCGTTTCGGGCCATTCGCTTTCGTTTTGGCACTCAAAACTGTTCTTCAATTGTTTTTTTTTTTTTTTTTTAACTTTTACGAGCATTTCCGAGTTCCCTTCTGTCCTGGTGCTATCCTGCAGGCTTTGTCGCGTCGTCAATTGACACTGCAGTGTTGGCAATTGGCAAACAGCAGCAGCGGCAGAGACTTAACAATAGCAAGAACATTGATGTTGATGGCGTCGACGGACGTCAACTGCAGCGCATAACCAGCAAAAAAAATTACAAAATGCGGAATGTTTTATGCTTTACCGCCATGAGCATATAATCCCGGTGAGAATTGTTAGCTAGGAAAGATATGAATGCTTTAATAGAGGCAGTCTGCAATCTCTGTTTGACACGTTTTCATGAGTCGCCCATTTTAATTGAGAGTATTCCCTTTTTCTCTGGCGCTTTTCCGAACTTTTTTTGCTTTGGTACATAAGTGTTTAAATATTTATTGTTAACACGTATCTCGCTAAACTTATACCCCATTTCCACAGCAAGCTTAACTGCAGTGGAATACAAAAGTTTTAACAAGCGGTGATCAACTAGGTATATTTTTTCATCTTAGCTTTTTCCCTGAACAACTACCAACTTCAAAGTGTAATCTGCTTTTTCAAAGAGGCATAAACTGCAGTTACGGCCTGGTGGAAATGAACTATTGTTTGTCTTCAGCTAACTCACTTATCATGTCAAAAGGTCAGAAAATAATACACCTTCTTGAAACGTTCATTACTTTAACAACAGTTTCGACTTTGTATACTTATGCAAACATTTTTTTCCTCGTAACTACAGCAATAACAATAGGGGTATTCTCGAAGTCTTGCACGATGCACGGATTGCACGAAATGCAAATATACTATTCCAAATTTCGAAGAGTACGAGAGCACCCCATTGCAAAGTGGTAGCATGAAGGGTAGCAAGCAGCGAAATTATATATCAAAAACAATAACAAGAGACAGCAAAAAAATGAAGTGAGCGAGATGAGAGGAATGAGAGAAATATGTAGCAATTCCAACAACAAACAACTAGCACAGGGTCGCATTTATCTTGCTATGCTACTTTGCAAAATATATACATGGGCTTCGACGTTGCATATTTTGCAGCGATAGGAAATGTTCTTTCCCATGTAGTTTGTTGTCGTATATTTGCAAGTTATGCAATCCATGCAATCCATGCTACGTGCAATGGCTTTGCAAGATTTGGAGAATACCCCTAATTTGTTTGCATATTTCAATAATGCTGTACCAGTCAGCAATCGTCCAAGCGATCTACAGTTCCATCCACTTAATATAGCCATACATTCTTAGTTTGAGAGCAACTTGAACAAAACAAATTACTCATGGCCGCTGTAGCCGAGTGGTTAGAGGGTCGTACTACCACTCCAAGGTGTGATCTCTGGTCCGAGCATCTAAAAAGAAAAGAGTAGGTCAATTTTTATTTTATTTTTTTTAATTGACCAATTCGTCAATGGTTAAAGGGGTAAACTCTATAACTGGGTGCTGGTGTAGATAGGCCTGGTCAGGGCTCATGCTATCAAAAAGGTTAGTTGCCTCTCTCCGAGTTACACCTAAATGAATTGAGAGTAATGGGATTGCTAGTGTTATCCATCTATCAACGAAAATCTTTACGTGTCATTCCGGTATACTTTTATTAACGACTTGTTTTCACTATGACAAATTAAATGGTATTTGGCGTCAAATAAGTGAAAAGAAATTGACAAATGGGATTAAAAGGCGGTATATCGATTGATTTCGATCAGTATATGTCTTTAGTCGCCTACGTGCGCAGCTAAATCGGCTATCGGTATGACATAGTCCAAACCAGATTGCTTTCAGTAACTCTGCTAGCACAATAAGTTTAAATATCAACCCATTAATGCATTTAAATTCTTCAATGATACATCCTTCTGGTTGCTGTAAACCTGCTAATACGATTTAAAAAACGAGTAAAAAGAATTCCTTACATATTTCAAAAAAAATCCCAAGAGAAAATTTGGTTTCTTCTTTGGTGTATTTCAGAACAAGTTTTCGTTATCCTTTGTCTAATTTTATTTAAAAATGGCTGAGTGGCTTCGGCTGTTTGCCATCTTCTATGTAATTTTTTTCTTCTTCTCTTTTGGCTCATCTAAAACTGCCAGAACCCTCAACAAATGAAATTTCTTAATTTTCTATTTACTTTGCTACTTTCTAATGCCTTTGGTCTCATCAGTTATTTATTAGAAAGTTTTCCTAGGAGTCCATTGCTTATACGTTAGGAGACGTCTCCTTTCATTTTGTTATTTCGGATAGTAGACGCCTAACTACATGCATCTTCTGTCTGCCGCTTTATTCATTCATTTTTCAGCACGTTTTTACTTTCTTGGCAAATCATTGTGAACGCAAGCACCAAACCGACGGGACAGTCATCTCACTGTAGAATAAACAAAAAATATGTCGGAAATCCTCAATTTTATTCTGCCGTAGTATTTACCAAAAATGCCACTTTACGATTAAAATTTGAATCGATTCATAACAGTAAGGGACATATTCTCATAGCGCATTTTCACTGAAACTTAACTTACATTAAATAATGTATTTCTATGAAAAAACTTCAATTCAAATTGTTGTGGTATAAAATTGCCTTAATCGAATTACTCAGAGTGTCGATGCTTTAAATATTTTAAAACAAAGTTTGTAAAGAAAATTTGCCCAATTTTACATACTTTACTGTGTTCTTTTCAAATGCTAGCCTATTGCCTTTGTATGCCTTAAATATCTATGTTTGTATAAATGTGTGCCCTTTGCTTTGTGCAAAATTTTTACGACAAACACTCAGCTCCACTTACTTTCCGCCACTCATTTATGCATCACTTGATTGCAACCCCTTTTTTGGAAGTTCCGTTTATTGCAAACGTACCCACACACACATAGCCACTTGCATTCATAGCGTAGACAGTACCAAATTAGAAAAGATTAGAGTACGACAGTTATTGGTATATTGGGAATCCTTGCTGCTGCAGGAAGCCTTAAGAATGAAGGTTAAGCTTTTGTAAATTCAGGCAACGGTACTGGGTTAAATAGCTTTTAGCAAACAAATTCTTGCAAAGAAACATATTTATTTAAAGTACTACAATGTACACTGCTAGTCATTTGAATAGCGCGCCCTTTTGACGTCAGTATGTGCAGTTTTCCTTTTGTTTTTTTTTAATATTCATTAAATAATAATTCATTAAAAAATGTTAATCCGATTTAAGAATTTTATACAAGTTTAAGAAAATGTCAACAAGGGGGTGCGTTATCCTATTGACCTGCACTGAATAAGTTATTAACATTTTTAGAAAAATGTCAGATATGCAGTTTTGTAACCTATTCAATTTTAGCACAATAAAGTGCAAGTTTCAAGTGCCTGTAAATTAGCGTTGATTTTTAATAATTTTTTTTTCGTTGACGGTGCTGCGGATTTTCTTCCATATAAAAATTTTTTCGGGCATACTTTGTATGGATGAAAAACCATGACACTGTCAACAATAAAAATTGGTAAAAATCAGCAGTATTTTGGAGCCGCTTGAAAATTGCACTTTATCATGCTCAAATTGCATGGGCTAGAAAACTGCAAACTGCGAAATTTTTCTAAAAGTATTATTACATCATTCTCTGCTGGTCCTTAAGATAGCGCACCCCTTTGTTGACTTTTTTTAATTTGTATAAAATTTGAAAATCGGATTTACATGGTCTTGGGGTAACTGTAAATACTAAGCATTTAAAGGGTGCGCTATTCAAATGCCGAGAAGTGTATGGACATGTGTATAAGACCATAATACGTACATATATATTTACATACCTAAATTAGCATTTGTGCTTACGGATATGTGTATTAACGGCTAAGTCTTGGATTTGGCCACGCGCACTGTTTCAAATCTTTAGAAGCCATAGCATTTAATTCTTCGGTATTCAATACTCTACTTTAGGTCATACATGTATGCATAGTTGTGTGCATATGTATGTACTTTGGCACTAAAAGAGGTATAAGGATACGTGGTATAGAAATTGAAGTAAAAGGATTTTTATGCTATGAATTAGTTTGCCGTTTCGGCTGACCAAATTAGCATTGTACAATATGGAAATATGATAGCAGATGTCCAGAGTATAGTTGAGATATGGGAGGGACGCTGTGTAGGGACGATACTCTCGTTCGTGCAATCGACCGAAACAAGGTTAGAATAGAAATAAGGCGGCTTAAATACAACAAAGCCTCTGGAGCCGCAACGTACCGGCTGAGCTGAATAAAAAGTTTGAAATTGTTGGGTGTAATTGGTGAAGTTTGTTGAATTTTTATAATTTTTGTATAAATTTTTATAAAAAAAAAAATAATGAACTTTAAATAGACAAAAGAAAAATAGACATCAGCAAGTGTATGTAGTGTGTAATAAATAATAAAACTAATTTTTTTCTTCGAAATTACGTTAAGAATAACTTTGTAATGGCAC
Source organism: Rhagoletis pomonella (assembly GCF_013731165.1). Classification (NCBI taxonomy): domain Eukaryota; kingdom Metazoa; phylum Arthropoda; class Insecta; order Diptera; family Tephritidae; genus Rhagoletis; species Rhagoletis pomonella. The sequence continues at coordinate 46,973,141 of NW_023458558.1, forward strand.
ACAAAGGTGGACTTGCTCATGGAATACCCCATATGTATGTATGTATAAATATTGTGTATATTGCACTTAAATATGTAAATAAAAATTTATATTTGGCGCTTACACCCTTTTCTCGGAGGTCTGCAATTGCCTGCCAAGTCGCACAAAAGAAAGTGCCTTGTCTAAACCCTCAATTATTAATCTCGAACGGCATGGGTAGATTCTTCTCAATTTTAGCAGAGCTCTGTAAATGTTCTTGCTCTTCAGAGCCACAATAGTTAAGTGTAGATTTCAGTACCACCAAAATATTTAATTTAAAAAAAAAACTTAAAATGAATACTGAACAATTTTATTGAAATTGTGGCCGTTTTTGTATGAAAATGGTGTGCAAAAACAACAACAAACTATATCTCCTCTGCAGTAGTCGCATATGGGTTCCGGTTCGTGTTTGAATCAGTGAAAGTATGCTTTGAAGCACCCGTGTCCAGTTAAATAGTTCGTCAAATAGAAATCGACTTCGCCGTTTAGTCTGCTTCATTTGCATGTATGTATATACGGTTTGCTCTTGTTGTTGTTGTAGCGGCTACAACAACCCCGCCTAGATCGCTTAATATCTCAGTCGTTGTCGTCAAGCTCCACTAACGAAGCCCCAGGAAGCGTGCATCCTCAATGGAGTCGGTCCACAGGGACAAAGGCGTTAGGGTTGACGTAATTTCCGAGCATACGAAGAAATGTTTCGAGTCGTGGGGTATCTCCACGCATGCCGGACACTCATTTGGCACATCTGCGTCTACTCTGCTCAGGTAGGAGTTTAACCTGCTGCAGTAACCAGAACGAAGTTGGGCTATTGTAGTTCTAGTCTCCCGAGGCAGATGAAGCCCCGTCTCGTCGATGTCCGGTGATTGTGTGCCTAGAACGGCATTCACAGGTCTGGAGTCTACATAACTCGAGACAGACTCCCTGTGAATGCCGTTCAGGGCCTGTCGATATGCAGACGGGACCAGAAGCTGCTTAATGAAGCCCTGTACTTCGTCCGTCAGTTCGTAGAGATGCCTCCCGACGAGCCTGGGCGAGGGCTCTTCTGCAAGCAGGGGGTGCAATTTGAACTTCCTAGGACATCGCCGTGCTAAATTCGCCAGTTGTTTGCACTCGAAAGAGATTTATCGCGAACCAGTAGTGGGTCTAAATGTACTAGAAGCGCACGAGGTCAGAACAAGAGATTTTCTCCACAGGGGTAGCATAAAGGTCGGCAATTATGCTTCTATGTACATACTAGCAAATACCCGCTTCGCTGCGCAAAAAATATTCAAATACCGCATAAAAAGCGGAAATCCAATTTTTAGTAATTTAAAAAAATGTTCCTACTTTATAAATCCTACATTATTAACTAATGGTTTTAGATGTTGTGTGAGGGAGTAACAAAACAACAGTACCGGCGGAGGGTTGAAGGTATTTCTAAATCAAAGATTTCTGAAATTCTTTCTTTTGATACCGAATTCTTTGTACATATACTTTGAATGTATGGGACCACCTCTGAGCTACTACCTTTGCTTACAGAAATCGGTTAACTTATACGTCCCGATTTTTACAATTTTCTCAAAATCGGTAATGTTCCGCTAAAATCGGTACGAATGGTCACCGTACCTATTCTACGGCACACTCTAACACAACCCTCCTACGAGCTGTCCATCTGAATTGCAGGGGCACCATATACTACACAGTAAGATCAAAATGCAGCTAGCGTATTCAGATCACATTAGGTCCATGCAATAACGTTTCCAGTAAGTACTTGCAGCGAGAGCGTAAAAGAGAAATGGAGAGTAAAATTGAGAGCAAGAGCAACTTAACAGTAAAAGTTATTGAACGCAAAACTAGTATGAACTTGCAACTTACGTCATTTTGACACTTTCTAACGGTTAAGGTTGGGCGCGCAGTTTTCTTTTTAATTGAGAATAGTGCCCAAATATATTAGACTTAAATTGTTCATCTATATTTTCATTTCACTAATTATATTTAACCAAATCATCCTCTAAAAAACTTTGTTTACATTTGAATTTGAAGCATAACCTTACTTTTTGACTCCTGCAAATTCTTGCTGGCAAAATTTTTACTTGCAAGAATTTGCAGCTCTCTCGGGTTGTTAAGCCCCGAGTTCGCTCTACCTTGCAAATTTTTTTCGTTTATTGAATGCATTTCCAGTAAAAAACATGCAAGTACTAGTAACAATTCGTAACAATTTTTTGATATTCAGTCCGATTCTGAACAGAAACTCCCTCGGAGTTTTCGCTCTTTTCTCTTTCCTCCTATCATGAATAAAAATTCCTTGAGGATTTTTTATTTTAAATGGAGGAGTTGAGCTGTGAAAAACATGTCAAACAGCTTTTTCGAAGGTCGAATTTCATCCTCCCAAATTTTCGGGGAATATGCTACTCCCTGAGAGTTAATTATTGGAGGATTTCTGTCTCAGGAGAAACAAATTCCAAATTGGGCTCATTGAATTGACAAGGACGAGTAGGTAATTTTTTAAGCGGATAAAGTTAGAAGGACGAAATTAGAGGATGTTATCGAGTTTATAGAAGTCCTTAACATATATATATTTTTTTACCCAATACTGCGAAATTTCAAGGATAAAATTTTAAAATGACATTTTCAATATTTACCAGCTTTTCTGCACGAGAAACTTGAATATGTTTAAATTCTACAGGATTTCCTCATTAATTGTATGCCCATACTTCTTCTCTAAGCACATTTCTGTATAATTTTTTAAATCAGTTTTAAATTACTAACGTCAGAGTGAAAAACTAAGAACGCAATTTCGCCATATCTGGCCCATGGTTTCGCGAATATATTGATATTTGTGTTGTACGTATAATGAGCTCGACATTTATAAACAAATATGTTATTAAATAAAAAAATAGAAATATAGCCAATACTGGTCAAGAAAAGGAGTTTCTATTATTGCCATCAGTGCAAATTACAAACCCCGAAAATCCCGGGATTATTTGCCAAGAATCCCGGGATTTTTGGGACCTTAAAAATAATATCAGTCGGGACATCAAGCGAAGAATAACTCTATTAAATGGCCGGACGATATCGAACAAGGCTAAGAAGGCTTTGGGTTTTTTGAGAGCACTATTCTACGCAAGATGGAATGATGAA
>NW_023458558.1:46976288-47000246 GCF_013731165.1 Rhagoletis pomonella
TTTGCTTTCTTACTCTCACCTTCATTTCTCATTCACTCGAAAAACTTCATACTCGAAGATTTTTCTTCAAATTGGAGAACAGGAAGTAATCACTGGCGTCCAGGTCTGGACTGTATGCTGGGTGGTCGGCGTGCTCGGGTGCATTGTCTTACAAAACTAGGACTCCCTTGGCCTGTCTCCGTTTCTCGATAATCATCTGACGCACTAATATCAACAATGTGGCATAACAGACTCCGTTTATTGTAGTTTTTTTAATCAAGACAGTCGATGAACAGAATTCCTTCAGAATGACAAAATCTTTGGTAACGGCTGTTTCGGACGCTCTGACCTGGAAGCATCTTCCAGCTACTCTCTGCCACGCTCGAATTCTCAAACGTTATCGAAAGTAACCTTTCCGTCATCCCTGGTTAATTTTGATTTATGGGAAAACAAACATTTTTTCGAGAGATAGTGAATAAACATTGGGCTTGGTTAAAAATTCGAAAATGATTGGAAAACTAAAATTTTTTCCGAGTCTCACTTTCTATTTCGAATGTGCAACTCGAGTCGAGAACTAGGCCAGCAAAACGGAACCCTCGTTATCCAATGTGCTTTCCTCCCTTCGTTATGAATTCGAAATCCAGCACATTATCGAATTGAAATTTTAATGAGAGAGTGTAATTGTCTTATATTCCCTTGAAGAACGAGCTGGATTTCACTATCTCTCTTGTTACTATGGTTTCCATTTTTTTTTTTAACCCATCTCGAACATATTTCCAATTTACTATGAACGTTGGAAAACGTGTATAGGGAAGCGTAACGATTTTAATGACATCAAATTCGATATTTATACTACGAAGGACATTAGCATTATGACATTTAAGCATCCTCTAGTAGAATAAGAGGTGGCGGTCTTTTTTTTATATCTGACGTTATTCATGCAAAAGAGCTATATGTTTAGCCAAGAAGAAGAAGAAGAAGCTTTTTAGCGTTTAGCAACGTCTCTAACATGAAAATTTATATTATGAAAAGTACCTATCTATCACCAAATACTATGAAATTGTAGATAATAGAAAATAACCAAAAGTGATCAAAATAAGGTGTATATATTATTTTGGCCCTGGGTGTAGTACATAGTTTTCAGTTGCTGTTGTCATTTATAATTCAGCCCAACCGACACGTCCCACCCTCCCTAAATCATAAAAACAATTGTATTTTTAGACGTAGTTTAGATTACTTCTCACTTGCATGACGATTACGTGGTAATCTATTTATTAATTTGTAAATTGTATTTGTAATATTTAGTTTAATAGTTATAATTGTAATTAGCATATATCAATTATTTGTTTCAGTTTTGTTGAATTACTTAAGACTAACAATTAAACTAAAGTTTCTGCATATGAATTTGTTTTTATTTCATTATTTTTCTTATTTATTTTGTTTTTGTTTTTTTTTTTTTTATTTTTTTTTTGTGGCTTTAGCAATTACAGATATTATTTCGTTTTCCTTTTATTTCAAACACACATTTAATTCCAATTTTAAACGTTGTAATTTGTAGTAGTCGTACGCTAATATTTGTATGTTTGCATGTATTTATGTGTGTATAAATGTTTTTGTATTTTGTATATTCACTGCAATTTAGTGGAAATTATCTTATACAAAAACATTTTTTTAATATTTTTGTTTTAATGTTTTATGCTAAGTTTTTGTTGTCTGTATATGTAAATTTTAAACAGATTGGTTCAAAATCGCAACCATTTTAATGCTTTCAAATAGAAATTATTATAATATAGCATTGCTACTCAAACTAAGGCAAAAGATATGCACAATGCATATACGTACATACTTAGTACGAAAATGATGCAAAACCACAAAATTAGCAATAAAATTTGACTAAATTAATAAAATTTACTAATTGTAATATAAGACGTAACATAAGAAATTAATTAGTGCTTAAAAACTTGTTTACAAATAATTTTGTTTTCTTTTCTTTTTTGCGATGTTTATTATATTTAAGCTTGATTTTTTTTTTTTTTTAGTAATGATTTTTGTAAGTTTTTGTTGTCGTAATTATCATTTCCATATTGCACTTGAAGCCAGTGAAGTAATGAATTCATGGAGAGGAGGGAATTGATAGTCGACCTTTTATTTTTATTTTATTGTTACACAATTTAATCTTTTTTTAAAAGTAAACTTAAATATTATGTCATCACTTTACGGCGACAACAGAGAACAAATGAGCGTAAACTAATTGAAAAATATAATTGTATTATATTAGATTCAAAAATTTATAATTATTATAATTATCATGTTCATTTCGATGTATTTTGGAACGAATTTCCGTCATCCCTTGTTAATTTTGATAAGGAGACAAACCGGTTTCGGCGTTGTGTAATCTTCAGTGTCATTTTTTGTTCCCTCGAAAACAAGGGACGATGGAAATTCCTTCCGAAATGAATCATACTCCTGCGCTGTCAGAAGCATTATTAATCAAAAAGAGACTAATTAAATTCAATAACTTTACGTAATGACACATAATCCAATAAAATTTAATTACAATTTATTTTTTTTTTTCTATGAACTAAAATAAACTCTAACAGCTTGATAATGCGAGCGACTAAGCCGACTGGAAGTTGATTGAGGTGTAAACATGTAAATGTTAGTGGCCGATTTTAAAGTGATTGCCCGATATTTTATTTTTTTTTTTTAAGCAAAGGAAACGAAAGTAATGTATGCGGAAAGAAAGTAAAGGCTGGGTTTCACTACATATTTCATATTTTAACGACAAACTTTATTGACTTATTTTTAGACAACGCCCTTCTCTTCATCCATGCCCTTACCAATAATAGTATGTTCGAAAAATACAGGCAGCCATTTGAGAATGTATTTTCACTTTGACATAGTGAAAACCAGCCGTAAATTGCAAAATTGCTTTGAGAAATATATCGCGAGTTTGCTGGAAGAACGGCATACCTCCACAAATTCAAAACTCAGAAAATTGCTTTAAGTGTTCAATTAAGTTTTACGGACTGTATCAAAATAAATAATATCTAAAAAATATAGAGAGTATGTATAATCTAAGAATTTAATTCAGAGCATAAAACTATTATCAAACGTTACTTGGTTCCTAACTTTGATCAAAGAGTGATGGCTGTAGTGGTTAAACAATGTGAAAATTAGTAAAGTGGTACAAAATATAAAATTTCTTCTTATGAAGCAAAATTTACAAGAATTCGTTATGTATTATTTTACACAATATAAAAGAAGTGCTGAGTGCGATTCCGGCATAATTAACTCAAAATAATAGTATAACGTCCTTCCAGCAAAGGATCGATGTGTTCTTGAAGTTTTAGCACAACATATTTCAAATTCAATTTTATTCTCGCCACATATGTATACCTTGTTAGAAAATGCAAATTTAAGGTGTTAAACAACTCAGCAATCATAAACTTAGCTTTCACGAAATTTATTTGGGGACTCCGATTCAATTCCACATTCAACTATGCAACTTGTCCAGCTTAACGCATAATCTGGACAAATATATATTTTTTCAACTTTTTTCTTTCCTGGAAGCCAATTCTCGTTCTAAGAAATGGTGAACTGAAAATTAAAAATTCAAATTCCGTGAAAATTTCAGTTTTTTACGTTATCATTCCATTTTATGATTTTAAGCGATTCTCAAACACCAAAAGCTTTTAAAGAAGCATCTAGAAAGTAATTATTTTGTAAACTTATGTCAGTAAAAGATAATGCTATCCTTTATCAAAAGATTATGATTTTGAGCAAAATGCCCAACATATGATTTTCATAGCCACAAACCTTTGTGAAAAAACTGTTCACAGTAAAAAAAAAAATTGTTTAAATAAATTAATTTTCATTTGCAACCCCGAACCGTAAGTTTGTGTGAAGTGATGAAAAATGCTGCCACTTAACGTTTTCACAGAACAAGAATTGGCCCTCTGGATTGATTTAAAACTAAAGAAAATTTTACATACATGCTATAAGTAATTTCTTGAAATTTCTCAAGAGTTGAACTACAATTTTCTTTTATAAAACGTTGTATTATTCGGATTCATTCAATGTTTTTAACTATGAAAATGAAAATACTTTGGAACGAGCAAATTTCAAATTTTTCATTAACACTCTAATAATTCCTATATTATTTAGATTTTTGATTGAGTAATCCCATGCGTATGACAATTGATTTGCAAATATCTACTTTATTCTATTAAATAGATTTGTTATTTCAAAAACCATTTTCAGATGGAAACTAATATTTTTAAAAAATAATTATAAAAATAAAACTAGCCGATAAATTGCATAAAAGCTATTATATACCAAAGCGTTTTTGTATTTCATGAGCTTGATAAAGGCTTACAAAATAAAATGTAATACTTAGGTAGAATTTATGGGGGAAAAAAACAGCAAAAGCTTTTTCTCAATTGAGAATAACTATAATAATTGCTATCAAACTGTTTCGAACTGCAGCAACAATAAGTATTAACAGTGGCGAATTTCAAGAGTTTTAAAAACAAAATTTTGCATTTTAGCTTGCATAAAAACAAAATCACATGAAGTCAACTTACAACTAACAAGATCCCATACTGAATGCAGAATATATATTTTATAAAATATAAGTCATGATAAAAACATAGCAAGGTAGAACCGTTCTCTCAATTTGTCGGCCATGATTTTTTTTTGAAGTTTGCCAACATTTTAAAATCATATAAAAGTGAAAATAAAAAATTGAAATTGTTCGAAATTGTTGTTGCTTGAGATTGAAAATGAAAATGTGTGTGTGAGTTTGTGAGTAAATTTAAAAATTAAATTGTTTGGAAACGTCAAGAATTTTAAAAGTGACTCTCAGCGGTTCTACCTTACTATATTTTTATCATGATATAAGTGCCTATTAGTTTTGAAAACCTATTTCCCTAGCCAACCGAATAAACAAATTTTTAAGAGCCGAAATTTTTCTCAATCAGTTATGAGCCAGAAGCAAAGGCTGGTTTAAAAATGTCAACTTCAAATTTTTAGATAAATCAATAATATATGAAAACTTTAGTAAATTAGTAATATGTATGTACATCAATTGTTGCCAACATTTAGTATTAGTACATATGCAATTTCCAATTGAAAGGTTTGCACGCAATGACGTAATGATACTTATCTAAAACGAGTTCCATCTGAAAATGGCATACACATTCATATTTATGCATTGCTTCAACACTTTGCCAACTAGTTTCAGCACATAAATTTTAGCCTTAACAACTACTTACCGCATTAATTCGTTATTCAGTAATTCAGTAATGTTTATAATACTCATTTAAATTACACACACATACACGAATAGATTAAGAGAAAAAAATTCTTTTATGATTCGCCAATTGCTCGCTGCTGGCCTCTAAACGACGCGCTTACTCATCGCTTATTAAGTGCTATTATTTGAATGCATTTCAAATGTTGCTCTTCTTTAACCCTAAAATCATGATTGATCCAATACTATTTGCATACATTCGCTTACGCTTCAACGGTGAAGGGATCACGCGAGTGATGTATTTTCAAATGTTTGTTGTGATTGGTTTTCGTTGTGGAACTTTTTCCGCATATGGTGCATTGAAATGGCCGTTCGCCGGTATGTATGCGTCGATGTTCGATGAGATAATAATGCCGATGGAAGGACTTTTTGCACAGGTCACAGGTGAACTTCTTGTTGCCGTGATGCTCACGTCGATGCCGCATATAGTTGTATTTCCGTATGAACTTGCAGCCACAATATTCACATGTGTACGGTTTAATTTGTTTGTGTGCGTTCATGTGATTCTTGAAATCCACCTCGCGTACAAACGCCTTGGGGCAGTGCTCGCATTTGAATGGTTTCGCGGTGCGATTGGCATGTACCCAAGAATGAATTTTCAAATTCCATTTGGTGGAAAACGATTTGCTGCAAATTGGGCAGTCATGTTGTGTGTCCATCGAATGTGTGGCCATGTGCGCCTTGATGGAAGACTTTGCAAATGTTTGCTTGCATAAAGGACACTCCATCGGTTCAGTATAGTCAAATTTATCAGAGTGTGCTAAGCGGATGTGGCGGCGCAAGGAGTTCGCATGCACGAAACGATCACAACAGTATGGGCAACATTTCGGTTTAGCGTCGTGTGTTTCCTTATGCCAAAGGAATCGCGCCTTCGAAGGCAACACTTCCCCACAATGACACACATATTCCTTTTTCCTTATGATCTGCTTGCCATGACGTTTACGATGTTGCGTTAAATTCGAGTAGCGCTTAAAGTACTTGCCTGAACAAAGGGAAATGCAAAAATGTTTGACAATTAGCTCGATTACATATATACTTATATGAAAACTAGAGATATCAAACAAAAGTTATTTTTGTTTTAGTGAGCTGTAAAATGCGCTGTTAAAAATATTATTATCAAATTTAGAGTTAATTGAGAAAACTGTTTTTTTTTTGCTTTTCTTTGGCGTAAAAATAACTCGCGAAATTCGACCAATATTTTTCAACGAAGAACGACCGGTAAGCTTTTTTTTTATTTATTAAGCATTCATACGAAGAAAGATTTAAATGTACGAAGAATTTCGAAATGTCCTAAAAAAGCCCCAAAAATTACGAAGGTTCCAAAAATTAAACTTGAATAATCTCGAGAAAACCCTAAAGTTTCTGAAAATTAAACACGACGAACACCGTAAAAGCACATAAAAGTGTCGAAAGACTCCAAAATATAAATAAAAGATATCGAAAAGTAAAAAAAAATAGCAAAGATTGCGAAAAATAAAATTCAAATACGAAGAATCTCGAAAAATCTCAAGGAAATCTGAACTTATTTTTATTTTCTTTAACTTACACGGTGTTATAAACTACAGACGACCGAATATCGCCCAGTGAAAAACCGTTTCTTGTTTCCGAAAAGCGAATTGCAGATTGATAGTGCAGCACGGGCAAGTGAAATATATTTTCGAAATCGTTTTGCGCTCTCTCAATTGCAGTCACATCATGCAAGTTTTATTTCTGAAACTGATTTCTGTTGAAAATGGTTCCTCGACTGTTATGGTCGTGCTGACTGACACACACACAAAAATGAAGTCGTTTCATTAAATATAATATATAAAGTTTCAAACCAAGTGAAGATAATATGATATAATGATAATTACATTCGTATTGTAATAGACGTTGACATAAAGGAAATTAATATTACATTTAAATGAAAATGTTAAAACGTACCGTTGAAACTGTTCGTATGAGCAAATTAACTGTAATGTACAAAATGTATTAACAAACATCCAAGAAACGAAATAAGAAATATTTGAAAGAAATAAATTTTACTTACTATTATTGGAACTTTCAACCTAAAAATATTACGAATGATTTTAAAACTATCCAATTGGGGAATAACCTGGCGGTATGAGGACTTAGTTCCCGGCCATTTAAATACAATCTGAATTAAATATGCTGACATTACTAAAAATAATTTAGAGGAATAACGCGGTTACTTGTTAGGCCGCAATACACATTTTAAATTAATATAACAACACTTAAAGAGAGAAACCAAGAATTGAAAATAATAAGCATGATACAAATATAAGCAGAAACTTTTGCACGTGGTTCTAGCACTCAGCGGTATTACCATATACATCAGATGGAAAATAACCCACTAAGCCCCAATCTAAAAAAAAGACCGATTTCCGAAATGTGACAGAAATATCTTTCTGGCTGTTCACACAGCAAAATAATAATTTTTCTCTTTCTAAATTTGACAGCGATTTGCGTGGAAAAGTTGGATATATTGCTGCGCCTGACAAGCTCAATAGATATGTTTTCAAGTTAACTGTTATTTGCGATCTCTGATAAAAACACATGCAATGCACTTACCGCATACTTTACACTTGAGTGGCGTGTGTCCAGTATGCATACGCATATGTTCCACCAACGCGCTACGCACCACAAACTTTTTGTCACACACATTGCAACCGAACTCTTTCCAGCCCAAATGGCGTTTCAAATGTAGTGAGAAATTCTTCCAACGCTGAAACGTTTTTCCACAAGTGAAACATTCGGCGGGATGTTCACTCAGATGAGCATCATATAATTTGACCGACGTGAAATTACGACGGCACACGTAACAGAAAAATATCGATTGCTCAATCACTTTCTGCTCCAACTCACTAAGGTTATGACTGTCTTTCAATGTTGAAATGTTATAGGATACCAGCATACGGTAGAGCGCAGCCAATTTTGCGGCTGGTGTAGTCATCGCCAGCGGTTGCAGTGCGGGTTTTGTGTCAACTGCGTCTCCGACGCCATCACCTGCATCGTTTGCATTTGAACTGCTTGCTGGCAACAGTGCTAAGCTTGGCTTTTTGTCCAAAAGTTCTGGCTTAGAATCGATGCCCTCACCACTGCCAGATGTGGATGCAGCCGTCACCACAGGAGCGTTAGCAGAAGTTAATGGTTGGTATACATTGTCCACTTCAATTTTGACAATGTCTTGTTTGGAATCCTCCAGGAATTCCATGCTATCTGAACGAACAACCGAACTATTGTAACCATCTGCCATATTTACAACAACAACATTGTCGACACCACCAGCAATTGTGTCGGATGAAGAAGGAACAGCCGCACCTGTTGGCGCTATCGTAGCCGGACGTTGGACACAAATCAGTCGTCGATTTTGACGCACATAATTATGTTGTGTTATCATATGGGAATTACGATCCTTAAGCTTGGGGAACTCGGCTGTGCAATGTGTGCACTGATATACTTTCTTGCGTTGTCGTCTCTGATCTGCACTCAACGAAGTAGTAGCGTTGGCAGCAGCTGTACCATCGGAGGCCGTAGTCCCACCCATCATAAGTGCTGTAGACGTTGCAATATTATCACTATGCTGTAAGTGTTGCAACTGCTCAGGTGCCTGCAGTTGCTGTTGTTGCTGCTGCTGTTGGTGTAACAATAACTGTTGTGATGTTATTGTAGCGGTTGGCTGCATGCGTGATAGTCCCGTTTTGTCAGCCCTGGCATTACTATCGCGTTTACGTTTCTTTTTATTAGTTGATGAAGTGGAGGGTAAAGCATCAGCATGCCGCGCGAAAAGTTGGAAGTTATTATTACCATTTGCTGCCGCTGAGGTAGATGCTTCCAGAGGGAGACGAAAATCAAAGCTAATTTGAATAAAATAATTTAGAGTTTTAGTTTAAAATCAAATTAAGTGAATATGAGGGAATTAATGTAGACCTTTTGCCTGAACGGTTCGAAGAGGTGGCATTTCCTGTTGCAGCAGCTGAAGCGCTCAAATCCTGTACGGTAAAGTACTCATCGTGATTCCAACCATTTTCATGTTGAAATATCCCGGGAAAGGTGGTTTTGAAAAATCGCGCAGAAAGTTCACCATACATCTATAATTGTTATTGATATTGTCTATTACCTAAATGCTAATTAAATATACAATTAGTAAATATTTTTGCTAATAATTATAACGCGCTTTCAGATGCTCAATTTGATATTTTAACACAGTTTTGCAGCAATACACCAGCATTTTTTGCGGGTCTATCGGAGTCGAGTCTGGATTGATAAGAGTTAATTCTGATGCGGTTACAACCGAGCAGGAATCGCTTGCCCAGTATTAGATTGTGCTTATTAAATGGGAGAGTTTTAAGGTCTCGCTGGTTAGACGGTGCTCAGCCGACATCAGAAAACAGTGTCGCACTAGTATCCGGTCACCAAACTGGCGCAGCATAATTTAAAACCATCCAATTGGAAATTGTGTGTTGCCAACATCGTTTTGTTTAACTGCAGTCTCAGTGCGGTACACCAAAAAGTGTCGCGCCGTGTCGCGTAATGCCCCTGCAGAGCGGTCCTACCTTTAGTCAGAAGAATTTTTGCTGGCAAAATCTTGAAAAATGTCAAACTCAACTGAATTTAAATTAACGGAAATTAAAGAACACACGAAAAGTGAGAATAATCTAAAAACTAAAAAAAGTGAATTGAAAATGGAAGGAGGCCCTTTGCAGCTTTGTACTTTATTGACATTTTCAAGCTGTCAAAAGTAACACATACAATTTTATTCTTATTCTTGGCCAGGTAGTAAAAAGGCTGGCCGCAATTTGATAGGGGAGAGGGTGTAGCTTCTTGCAGTAAAGAAGCGAGAAATATCGGCGAAATAGTCGATTACGTTCAAACAAAGGTCAGCAATGCCAATATGGAGAATCGGACGCCAATATGGAGAAATCGTCAGAGTAGAAGATCATAGAAACTCCCTCCTGTGGCTAAGGAAGCTTCATCTTGTAGTAGTTAAACAGTAACATGTAGTAAGGCCTCAAGTGCCTTCACTACCGGGGGCAGATTACAATTAATACCTCGCCTTTAATGATCCTTTGGTTAACACTTTGAAACTAGTAAAGGTAAATGTTTCTTATTTCGGTGGATAATTGGCGCATAAAGAGAATTGTCTTTTGGTGTAATTTTAATTATTTCCCATATATGTATTTTACTTACCGGCTGACTCCAAGAGTTCTCGATGTCGCAATTGCTTTCCTGTCCAGAAATCTCACCCTTTGCCGGCATCTTTTCATCAGTACGTATATTCAGTGCATCTGTAGTGCAACCACCAGCCAAGCTGCTCTCTGTGGCAGCAGCGAAAGAGGACGAGGTCGAAGATGGTGCGCCAGGCATGCCAACTACAATTTCTCGCTTACAAGTATCCAGATCCAAGTATTTGCCTACGTCACCACCATCTACGGCGGCATTGCAATCGACCCCCAAAGCTGTTTCGAAATCAGCATTTGCCGTGGCCATTGCATGATGGTACCAGTGTGAAGCATTATTTCCTATATCGCCACTACCGCCACGTACGCTCCCAAAGCGATTAGTATGTGCTTGTTGCTGTTGAGTTGAACTGGTGGATTCATCTGTGTGCACGGTGTTGCTGCCGGATGCAAGTGTTGCAGCTGTGGTAGCGTCCTGTGTCGCCTGTTGATATATGGCTGAGAAATTACCTCCTTTTGCATCCGTCTGCTGTACACCAGCAGCTACACCACCACCGTTGCCATATAGAAAGCTAAATGGATAATCGGTGAAGTTGTGATTGAGTTGATGCTGCTGTTGCTGGTGTTGATGTTGTTGTTGTTGCTGCTGTTGTTGTTGTTGAACAGTAATTAAATCCTTAGCATTAGATGTGGTCGTGCTATTGGTTGCAGTGGTAGGTACATCTGAAGCCGATTGTGATTGTGAATATGATGATGAAACTACGATCTCTTGCACATCGTCATGGGCTATAAATTCGTCTTCGCAACGCAAGGCGGCATGTGATTCGGTGCTATTTGTATTGGTAATAGTGAGACCCGTCGTCGGTTTCTTCTCATTCATAGTACTCGAAGTATTAGAGAAAATTGAAGTGGCAGAGAGAAAATTAGCCACGCTCGTATGTGTGGGTTCTCGTTTCTTTGAATTTGCAAAATCCAACAGAACACGGGCATCATCATTGTCATTGGAATTGGTGATCTCTTTTGTTTCCTCTTTGAGCAGCTGCAGAGAGCTTGCTTGCGGCTCCTGTTCGGTCTTACATTGAATGATGGTTTCACAATTATTAGAACTGGAGTTTAAATGATTCTCCAATATGCTATGGCCCAACGTGTTTCCTTTAATGCAGACCCTGTTTATATTCGCTTCGTAAACTGATGTGTTTGGCTCACTTTTTATTAATTTGTGTGCTATTGTATGTGTCATTTGCTGTTCTTTATGTTGTTGCTGTATCTTCTCCTCCAATTCCATTCTTGCTTTGGATGAGGTTGTCGGTTGTTCGCATAGTGCTTCTTCTGTAAGAACTTGGAGTTTTACTTCCTTAAAGTCCCTATTTATATTTTGGGTTTGGGTGATGTTGCTTTTGTTGTTTTGGTTGAGGTTAGCATTTGCATCAGTCTTTGTTACTTTTGGCTTGATAACCAGCTTCTTTGGGCCTCTTTTCTGCACTGGCAGTGAACTCAAGGGAGGAGCTTGTGTGTCCAGCTCAGCCTGTGAATCTGATTCAGGCTGTACATTAACTAATTGCTGCTGTTGCTGATGTTCGTCTTTATGCGCCTGTTGCTCCTCTTGTAATTGTATAAAATGTTGCCGCGACAAATCCTGAATTATTATTGATGTAACTTGCGTTTTGTTTGAAGAAGTAGCTAGTTCTGCATACAATTTTTGAGATTTTTTTTCTATTACCGCCGAAAAGTCCACAGCTGATTGCGGTAATTCTTTTTGCGGCTGTTGTTGCTGACTAGTTGTTGCCATGCGTATAACACTGGTTACATGACTGGAGCACGTTGCTGTTGATGGTCCTGTAGCCGACGTGGATGTTAGAGCACTTGTATTCGCACTTTGCATCTGTGGCATTGTGGAACTGGCAGCCTTTGTATCATTGTCACTGTCATTTATTCTAACTTTATTGCTACTACAATTATTTTCAACTATTTTTTCAGTCTCATTTTTGTTGGCGGTTGTAGGTGGTTCGATTACAGTTGATTCGGGAAACTCATTAATCTGGTTTTCTTCGTTAAAATATCCATCCTTAAGTTCGTCGAACTTATGCTGATCCGGTGGTTGATTATTAATTTCGTAGTCATCATCAATCGGCTCCTCTTTTTCAACTTTCAGCAAAGGTATCGGCATGGCACCCGATAATGCACTGCTCTTCGCTGTAATTTTACTAGATGCTATTATATTGCCAACAAGATCGAGATATTCATCCAAATTTAACTGCACGTCGCTCAGCACTGTTATAGTATTCTTTGAACTGCGCTTACGCGATGTTCCGGCAGAATTAGGACTTTGGTTGGAGCTTGATGAAGAACTGGGCACCACATTGGATTCGGTGTTAATATTTGAACTGGAACTCGAAACAGCAATGGGATCGTTGATTATTTCTGTATTGAGAGAATCAACGGACGCACTATGTAATGGTGTGCCTGTATCGCTATTTGCATTACTGTTACTGCCATTGCTGGGGCTTGCAGATGACCTTTCGCTAGTATATCCTTTTGTCTCTACATTCCCTTCAGCTGTGCTATTGTCGACACTAGTTTCTGCATTATTTACCTGAGGACTCCTGTCTGAAGCAGACTGCTCACATTTGTCTTCTTCGCCCGATTTTATGGTTTCTGTGGGACTTCCAGGGCATTCAATATCCATTGTTTCAACTTCACTTCCTTCCGTTTGCTCGGGGATTGTTTGTACCTTCTTTTTGTCGTTGTCTTTTATATCGCTTTCGTCGTTATCCCCACCTTCGTCATCTTTTTCGTTATCCTCGTGTATGTGTAACACACTTAACGGTGACTGATATATACGCTCGATCACCGAAAACTCACCATTATCCTTCTCCACGCACTCGACAATGTGTTTCGGTGTTTCCTGAACGATAAAATCACCATTGTCGCGCTCTAAATAGTGCGCTACTGGCGATTCAGCGTAACGCAACACTGATGATGAAGGAGATTGTGCCGCTGTCATCAATGAATTATAGGGTGAAGATACTTGCCTAATGCCACCAGCTGATGCAATGGCTATAATGGCAGGCCCTGCAGTAGCATGGGAGACCGTATTTGAAGAATGCGCCTGAGTTAGTGTAGTGACACTGGCCATAGCACTGTGCTCAGAACCAGCTGTAGCACCTCGTTGATGCACAGCTGGCGACGCTTTCATCGAATGGACGAAAGTTGACATCGAATGTGGCAAGTGTTGATGGAGCTGCTGCAAATTGTTAGATGTGCGTGTTGGTGGTGGAGGCGGTGGTAGCAGTTCGGTTGGTTTCGGTAGAATCGAAGGTTTTATGTTTAAAGTTGGTATATTAGCAAGTGTCTGTTGTTGGTTACGGTGGTGTAATTGAAGCGTTGTTAGAGCTCTTGTTTGTAATGGCGCCGGATGCATTGTCGGCTGTTGAATTTGTTGTGGAAGCTGCTGCAATTGTTGCTGCAATTGCTGTGGCTGTGGCTGTTGCTGATGATGATGGTGCACTTGATTCTTATCACCTGTTGGATGCTTATTTTTGTTTTGGTTATGTTGAGATCGAATTTGGCTTATCGCAGTGCCATACGCGGGCGGTGGTTTTTGATGCTGTATTTGCGTTGTGGCATGGAAGGGGAAAAGCTGTAAGTTAAATGAAAGGTTATTACAGAAAACATCGGTTCAAGTCAATATAACATTTGGTCTTGAGGAAAAATAGAGTCAAGTTTCTTGTGTCAGGATCAAACGTACCTGGAGGGTAGGCGGTGGAGTCGGCAAAGCTGTAGAATAATATAATTTAAGATTCTGCTGCTGCAGATTATGACTTTGCTGCTGTTGTTGAAACTGATTTTGAACATGTGGATGTGACTGCTGAATCGGATGCATTTGAACCTGACGATGAGTAGTGACATTACTTGCAAATAGTGTGGCTGAATGTGATGGATGTAGCAGTTTGTTCGGTATTTGGCCAACCACTAGAGGCAGTGGTACCACTGTTGGAGGAGGTGGTGCTAATGCAGTGCGTTGTGGGGCATTTGCGCGACTTGCACTCACGCTATCTATATCATGTTGATTTTGATTTTGCTGATGCTTTTGCTGTTGTTGTTCTAATTGACTTGGTGATATTTGTTTTTGCTGTGTTTTACCATATCTATTGGCAGAGAATTCCTCAAAATTGCCGGGAAGAATTTGCCCGACAGCGCTAAGTGGGGCCACAGTTGTGGGTGAAACCTTAACTTTATCTTTGCCATTATTAACACATTCGGACTTGTCATCCACAATATCTTTCACACCAGTGCCCTTTGTGATTGCAGCGGTATCAACTGGTGGCCCGACGGTCGCTGTTGCAGTGGAGGCGGCTGCGGATGATGTCGATGGTTTAGTTATTGCTGATATTGCACTAAACGCAGCTGTGAAGTTCAGACTGTTGTTCTGAGTCGGCCCGGCAGATATAAAGGGTGATAGCTTGCTCGGTGTCGCATTGCTGGTTGCATTTGCATCCGCAACAATGGTTTCCGTCTTCGGTTTTTCGTCCGGATCTGCTTTAGATTCACCACCCCCACTTAAGGATGCCGCAAGCGCAGTTCCCGCAATAGTGCCTCCACTACCCGAAATTGTCATCTGCACCAGAGCCTTAATTACTTGTTCCTTAGGATGCGTCTCTAAATGATCGGAAAGGTTCATGCCAGCATGCAGAAATAGCGTGCATACTGGACACTGTACGTTCTCCCCCATTTTGAATTTCTTCTATGCTTCGTGGACTTTGTATGGATTGGATTTAATTTGATGCTACTGCAGAATTTCTTTCAAGACGATAAGGCTTGAAATCATAAAATCGATACACTTTTATATAAACCCATCTTCGTTAAAAGATCAGCGAACTAAGCGAGGTTTTACTAGAAAGAGAAGGAGATTCGTTTAATGCTGGACGACTTTTAAAACTTAAACAATAAACTCGCAGTCACACTCAACAAGAAATAAAATATTTTTTATATCAAATGCTTTTATTTGCATAAAAATTCAGTCAAATTGTAATAACTCTTAAATTATCTGATGATTTCCAAGTCTTAAAATTAGCAACAACATCTGGCAACCATATTTCGCACGACTCAAACACGTTTTCCTTTGTAAAGAGACCAGCGTACAGACTTCGGATTATAATTACTCCATTTTTTCAAAGAGTTGAAATCTACTCTTCTAATCGGCCGGGCTTAAAGTCTACCCGTTTCTTTTCATTAAAATTCTGGTTATATTATGTGTGTATGTTCAGTAGGGTGGTCCAAAAATACATGCGAGGAGGAAGTTTAAACTGTTACTCTCGCCCCCTAGAATTTTTCTAAATGGAAAAGAGGATACCAACATTTTTTTTTTTTGTTAAAAAGAAAAGATATTTAGAACATCCTTAAAGCCCATGAAGTTTTCCAATTTAACACTTTTTCGTAGAAATGGTACAGAGTTCTCGAAAATCAATATTTTTCAATCGGAAAACTCTGTCTCCTTAGGAGACTTACCAACACCAAGATTTTCAGTTGGAAAGAGTTACCACTGTCAAAATTATTATTAAGAAAAACACTACAGATTTGTTCATGTAAAATTTATCCAGTAACTTGCCAGCAACACTCCAACAACTTCATTTCTTAGATTTCCCTCTCATAGAGAAAAATATCCAAAGATTACGTAAACGCAAAACCAGTAACAATTTGCAAGTTTCAGCTGATTAATTTCTGGTTTATTCGTCGACTGTAAATTTTCAGTGCAAAATTGTTCACTACTACTTTTCATGTTGATTGGTGAATTGCAATATATCAGACTGACAGTACAATAGTAATCGTGAAATAAAATAATTGTTCACTAAAATTAACAGTCGAATAGTAAAAAAAAAAATCAGCCTAATGAGAAATTTTTTTCTTCACTAATATTCAGCCTCATTGCGAGAGTCCTGTCGAATGCAAGTCGTTTTTCGAGAGTCGAATCGTAACGAAAATTTCATGTCATTGCCTAAAATTTCGACTCGACTAGTGTATTAAAACGGAAAAACTTGGCAGCACTGGATAGTTTTCGACGATTTTCGTCGTTCACTTATTTCAGCACGACAGTCGACAGTGCCAATGTTGTCGAGTCGTACAATTTAGCCTAATTTACGACTTACGCAATGAGGCTGATTGATAGTTAAAAAATCCAACACTTGTGTTAGTTTTATTTTTTTGCTGAAGCATTTACATATTTTGCGCTACCAGTACACCTTTCAAATATGAGCCAAGTTCAATTCTGTTGATATGACATTCATAATATGGTCGCCAGATGAAGACAGCGTACTCGAGCTTAGAACGAACAAGAGTAGTGTATAGTAATTTTATGGTATATGGATCAGTGAAGTCCGAGCTAAATCGACGGATAAATGCAAGCATTGAATATGACTTTGCAATGGTATAATTTAAGTGGCTGTGAAAAAGAAATCTAGCATCAAAAATTACACCTAAGTCAGAAACTTCACCAATGGTGGCAAGCTGCGAGTCACCTATGAGATACGAAGTCTGGGTAATGGAACGTGATTTGGAGTAGGAGACATGGTAACACTTTTTTATATTTAAATTTAATCTATTTTTGGAGCACCAAGCAACCACATTATTAAGATCAGCCTGTAGATTGAATGAGTCTGAAGCATTAGAAATTGTAGAATAGATTTTCAAGTCATCCGCATACAATAAAAATTTTGAAAAGTTGAAACAACTAGAAATATCATTAATGAAAATCACGAAAAGCATTGGACCCAAGATGCTCCCCTGAGGAACTCCAGAGGAGGCGATGAAGGGATAGGAGGACACATTGTCAACTACAACAACACAATTCCGCGAAGAAAGATATGATTTTACCCAAGATAAAAAAGCTGAATGAAAACCTAAGCTAGCCAATTTTAAAATTAATTTGAATGACAGACTTTGTCAAACCCCTTCGAAAAGTCCGTATATACGGTATCGACTTGCAGACGGTTATTAAAGGCAGTTAAACAGGATTCGGTAAAAACAGCTAGGTTAGTTACAGTGGACCTTCCAGGCATAAAACCATGCTGATTAACAGATATTAAGAGACTAACAGCAAAAAATACTTTTTGTTTGACAATAAACTCAAATAATTTGGATATCGTTGATAATTTTGCTATTGGCCGATAGTTGCTTATATCGTTTTTATTGCCAGATTTGAATACCGGGGTGATAAGAGTGGTCTTCCAAGCTTCTATAAACTCCCCCTGTTCAAGCGATTTATTGAAGATCAAAAAAGTGGATAGGCAAAGGCGGGACAATTCTTCAACAGGAATGACGATATTCCATCAACATCAGATTGAGTTGAAGATTTGATATGCCGGATGCCATCCTCAACATCATCAATTGAAATAGCAAGCGAACCAAAATTGATAGGAGAATGGGCACTCTGAGGATAACCGACACAAGGATCCGAATCCTTCACAAAGTTGGAGCGAAAGAAATCCGCGAAAAGATTGGCAGCTTCAGAGGGAGTAGAAGCTTGCATTTCATGATAAAACACATCACATATTAGACTACATTCTGTCCTCTAAATGGGTAATACAGAATATAGGTAACAAACCCACTTTTTTCACCAGCAGGAGACAAGAAGTGATAGATCTAACCTTAATCAACGTAGTTATAACGGATCATATCAAAGGATGGTTGGTCTGTGCTAAACAGGCTACAAAGGAGTGTGTGTATAGGCATTACAGGAGCCATGAGTACAACGTCAGGACCGGCTCTTAATGATTTGTTGAATTTGTCGCCTCAGGATTTAGCGATCGAAGAGGAGGCAATGAAAACGATGTGCCGACTGTACTCTTTTGATCTGTGGCAGGACGATCGGAGCTCTGGGCACAGATAAATGTTCAGAAGGTTGTCAGAGCAATATCCTTTGTTTTTGGCACCAAATGACAAACTGATACCTAGAGTCTCCTTTGGTAGAAAGTACGCGGTTAGATTTCCTACAAGGGAACAATAGAGAGATGCAGACACTCTCTTGGGAAGCTCGGTGAAAACTTTCGATACTGACGGCTCAAAAACTGAAAACGGTACTAGAGCTGGATGGCATCTGGGCGGAAACTTCAGATGCTTTACCGCTTTGGGTGCAATGACAACGGTCTTTCAATCGGAAGTCTTTGCAATACTGAAAGTGGCAGACTGGATAATTGGCGAAAGGTGGCGCGGACATAAAATCAGGATCTGCAGTGACAGCCAAGCTGATCTAAAGATCCTGGAAACCGCTCGAACCTCTTCAAAATTAGTCCAGGAATGTAAGCTGAGGCTGAACTCCGTTACAAGATGGATGAGCTTGAACTTATGTGGGTGCCAGGACACAACGATGTTCCTGGGAACGAACTGGCTGATGAATTGGTGAACCAAAATTCATAAAGGAGTCTGGTAAGTTTGCAGAGGAGTAATGAATTCCCACCCCACCTACATATACCTCTCCTCTAAATCCTGTTTCTTGGCCTTAAGTACAATGGGCAATACTGCTTGAGTGCTCGGAAAAATTTGTTTTTGGATGGTTATTGCGGCTTTTTTGTAAAAATTCAAGATTCACAATTAACATTACGAGTATGAATTCAAGAATTTATATCAATGAAATAAAAATAAGTGTAAATATAACTGAAATAATGCCTTCCGCGAAATAGAACCTGTCAACAAAAATCTCAAATCGTTATTTGGCGGGCGGACGTAGGCGGACTCAAAGTTTATAAAACAATAAAGTTATCACACAGCAGTCTAAACACACAATTACTTACATCGGTACTCATAGACGTCCGTCACGCTAGCTGACCCACTTCTCCAAAAAATTATAAAAAATTACTCAGGAATTAGGTGCAACTTAGGGCCTCCAAAATTTATTTAAGGGACCAGTCGGTTTCCGAGAAAATTGCAAAAATATATATATGTATACACTAAACTTCGCCGAACACTGGTAAATATTGTTCAGGAATAAGGTGCAATTCAGGGCCACCAAAATTAACTTCGGTGCACACTCGATATCCGAAATATTCCGAAAACTGTGATTTGGGTCAGCTAGCGTAACGTCACGCTAAACTTCGTCGAACACTCCCATCCCATAGGCGTGGAATTTTTTATCAGCTATAACTTCGGAACCACAAGTGACACGAACTTGAAATTTGGTATGCAGACAAATCAACAGTAGGTGCTTATACGAGGGTATATATAAACGAGTTTGTAAAAGGGGTGTGGCACATCCCATAGGTGTGGAATTTTTTATCAGCTATATCTTCGGAACCATTATTCCCACGAACTTGACATTTGGTATGCGGACATATCAATGGTAGGTGATTATAGGACGGTATATACAGTATCGGTCATATCTATAGCACGCCATTTCCAAGTGATATTGTGTGCCCCTTATGTTTATTTATTTATTTTTAAGAATTTTCAATTAAGATTTAGTTCATTCTCAGACAAACCCCATATATAGCCAAGTTCAACAATTTGTAAAAAACTACAAAAACGTGTTACAAATTTTCACCTAAATTTGAAACTTTTTTCCCGGAAGTGTTAGAATTTTTTTGAGTATACAATTTTTTAGCCCCTGCAATTTTAGTCTGATAATGTGCAAATTTCAAGGGGCTACGAATTACCGTTCATTTTTTAGAACTTTTTTTTGTCGCATTCGCTTCCATATAATGAATAAACTCAATTTATTTGTATATGGAAGAAAACCGCAACACCTTTGGCGAAAAAAATTCTAAAACATCAACGGTAACTTTTAGCCATTTGAAACTTGCATATTATCAGACTAAAATTGATTGGGCTATAAAACTGTGTATTCAGAAAAATTCAAACACTTCCGAGAAAAAAGTTTGAAATTTAGGTGAAAATTTGTTGCACTTTTTTGTAGTTTTCTACAAATTTTTAAACTTGGGTTTATATGGGTTTTGTTAGAGAAAGAAGTGTATTTTAATTGAAAATTCTTAAGAATAAATAAACATAAGTATAGATATGACCGATACTGTATAAACGAGTTTGTAAAAGGAGGCGTTGCAAATCCCATAGGCGTGGAATTTTTATAAGCTATAACTTCGGAACCATAAGTCACACGAACTTGAAATTTGGTATGCAGACATATCAATAGTAGGTGCTTATATGAGGGTATATATAAATGAGTTTGTAGAAGGGGGCGTGGCACAACCCATAGGCGTGGAATTTTTTATGAGCTATATCTTCGGAACCATAAGCCCACCTAAATTGAAATTTGGTATGCAGACATATCAATGGTAGGTGCATATATGAGGGTATATATAAATGAGTTTGTAGAAGAGGGCGTGGCACATCCTATAGGCGTGGAATCCTTTAGCAGCTATAACTTCGGAACCACAAGTGACTCGAACTTGAAATTTGGTATGCAGACATATCAATGGTAGGTGTTTATAGGAGGGTATATATGTATAAAGGAGTTTGTGAAAGGGGCGTGGCATATTCCATATTCCTTTATCCGCATCAATCTGAAATTTGGTATGCAGTCATATACATATTTGCTTATAATAAGGTTTATATAAATGGGTTTGTAAAAGGGGACGTGGCGCATCCCATAGGCGTGGATTTTCTTATCATCTATAACTTCGGAACCATAAGTCCCTCGAACTTGAAATTTAATATGTAGACATATCAATGGTAGGTGGCGATAGGAGGGTATATATGAACGAGTTTGTAAAAGGGGGCGTGGCGCATCCCATAGGCGCGTGGAATTTTTTATCAGGTATAACTTCGGAACCATAAATCGCACGAACTTCACGAACGCACGAATTCGGTATGCAGGTATAGCTATGGTAGGTGCTTATAAAAAGATAAATATATATGAGTTTGTAAAAGAAAGCGCGGCAGATCCTATATGCGCGGAAAATTTTATCAGCTATAACTCAAAACCATAAGTTACATGAAATTTAAATTTGGTATGCAGACATATCAATGGTAGGTGCTTATAGTAATAGTCATAGATCAGCCATAAATTGGGAACCATAAGTCACATGAACTTGAAATTAGGTATTCAGACATAGGTATCAATTAGAGGTGTCCAGAGTTAAGTATATGTGTATAAATTCATCTATTAGATATTTAAAACTGTGTGTTTTTTTTAAACCTTACCGTCCTTAGGTTATTTTTAAATGTAAAGATTACATCGTTTTTTAATCTCGCGATGCTGTTAAACGAAAAAGGTTCCTTGATAATAAATAAAACTCCTTCCGAATTAAGCATTCTACCAAAAAAGTGCAGCTATACTAAAACAGCTAATCGAATAGGCAGCTAAACGGAATGTACCGTAGTAGACTAATTTTAATTTAGGAATTCGATTGTTACCTTAATCCACCTACTATTAATAATGTAACAAGATTTGTTAGTACAAGTAATGATCAATATATATTAGTTAAAGCACGATAAAGCTAAAAGTATCGCTCATAAGGACGCCTCAATATAATAAATGAAAATAGTTTGTATCCCTTAAATTATGCTGAACTGAATATGTATTTGTATTACTGTTTTATATTTTTATTTGTTTACCTCGAACGACGTCGGATGCTTTGCTAGTAAATAATAAAAATAATAAAAAATGTTTATATAATATTTACGTACATACACTGGTCGAACAAATTTTAGCCGCACCAAGTATTTTTATCGTTATTTAATTTCAGCTATATTTTTTTACCGAAATATACTTCATTCTTTAACAAATAGCGTATAAATCGAAGTTTAAAACTTTGTGCAAAATTAAAAAAAAAAAATCCACCAACTTTCGTAAAAATTTCGAGCTTTTTAGAAAGATTTTAAGTATGCCGTTTTGTAGCCAATTGAATTCTATTATAATAAAGTGCAAGTTTCAAGTGTCTAAAATTGTTTTGCCAAAGTGTTTGTGGTTTTTTTTTCATATGAAAATAAATTATGTTTATTCGTTATAGGAAAGCAAATGCGACAAGCAAAACTCTAAATAATCAACGTAAATTTTTGGCCAATGGAAACTTTATCATACTAGAATTGAACGAGGTAAAAATCCCCTCAAAAAACGGTCAATTCCCCGATTCCCCACGCAAACTGAAATTCCCCTCAAATCGGCGAATTCCCCACGAGTTGGTTTGCCTACTGTGCATGCACATGGCGAAAAAATAAAATATGAATTAATAAAATAAACATTGAATGGGGTCGTTATTCGAGCTTGACCTTCAAATTGAATATTTAATCGAAAATATTTAAATTGCTTATAACTCAAGTAACAGAGTACTAACAATGGTATGTACATGCGCACACATAGCCAAACAAATACATAATCACTGATTTAGTGACTAAAAGGTTGAATTACTGAAACGCTAAATATGATACTGAAGTGCTGAAGTAATACTCTCCGATCACAACTGGTTAAAAGTCGCCCAACAGTTTAACAAATCGGGCATTTACTCATATTTTTCTGGCAAAAGAATACAAGTGATAATGAAAGCAAAACTCGAAACGGGTAATCAACAATGACAAAGACAATGAATACGAACGCAAAAACAAACAAATAAGAATCCAAGTATCAAGAAAGAAGTCGCATTCTTATTGTTTTATAAACCATGAACTACAAATGTACGTACATACATAAGTATGCACATTTGTCTACATAAATTAATTTGTGGATGGCTTTATGTATTTAAAGCTGAAAAGGTGCACACTTATAAGTAATACATATGTACATACATATGTACATTGTACATATGCATAAACCAAAGAGAGCTAATCATGGCCAACCATAAAAAATGAAACCTGGAGAAAAGTAAGTGTTCTTTCAGAACTATGTACGTCACCGGAAAGAAACAATGCATGGGGCAGTGAAGAGATTCCACATTGAAGCACACAGGTTATACCTAAACAAAAGTGTACATACATAAATATGTAGTACGTATGGGTATATACAATGTACATATGTATGTAGGTATATCTTTTTTAGAAGCGATGAGACAATCTCAGGCACCGCACTCGTTTGGTCGTTTTGTAATGCAGTTCTTTTATTTTTTGTTATGCGCATCTTCAGCGATCAATTTGAACACATCCACATATATACGCTTATTCTATATATATATGTACTAGCACACACATATGTATGAACATATTTATATGCCGAGTGGGGTGCAGCAGACGATAATAATGACAACCAAAGCAAAAGCAATAACAGCACAAACACATACGAAGCAAGTGATTAAGGAACTAAATGAACAACAGTAGAATAAGCGAACGAAAGATAAAAACAAAAGCAAATTTAAACATTTAAAGCTTGAAATACATCCCTGCAAGAACGTGCTGACAAAATTACCACTACACTCACATTCGTTATGTCAGCACTGACCGACAGTTTACTTTTCAAATGTGTGCCATTGTGATTGCCAAAAAGAGACAATCGCATCCGATAATGCTAACTATATAACTACATGTGTAAGAACGAGAGAACCGATTTAC
>NW_023458558.1:47000256-47003093 GCF_013731165.1 Rhagoletis pomonella
GCGATTGCCAAAAAGAGACAATCGCATCCGATTATGCTAACTATATATCTACATGTGTGAGAATGAGAAAACCGATTTACTGAATTTATCAGTACTGACCGACAAATTACCAAACAATTGATTGTGTCTGTAAAAATTTCGCAGAACAGCGAAGCCACGCGCATTCTTTGTGAAAACTCTGAAGCGAAAAGTTGATTTTATTTGGAAGCGGCATAGTACTCTAACTAAAAATCAAAGATAAGTGCAAAATGAAAAAAAGAGCTTTTCAAAACTCCCTAAATAAGGAAAAGAGGATTTTCGAATCCAATATTAAAAAATATAGGGAATTCGCAGAATGTGCGGGAAATGTGAAGAAAAGTGAATTCGCAAATAAAATAAAATATATTAATAGTGATTGTGCAGATAGTGAATTTCTCCTCAGGGGAGACGTCGCATCAGGCCCTGTACTGTCTGCGTCTACGGGTTCTGATTTTTCAATCAACTGTGATGGAGAAATTTTAGGGGGTGATCCAGTTGCACCATCTTTACCGTCTGGATCGTTGCGTGATCCATCTGATCTTGATCATGAATTAGAGTTTGATTCAGTCGAACCTGATCCTGAGCCTTTAGCTTCAGGATCTTTAGATAACTTAGGTTCTTAGTTTGAACAAAAAAGTGAAGAAATTAGGCTATGGGCCATTAGGAACAATGCATCTCAAAATGAATTAGACGATTTGCTTAAAACTTTGCGCAGAATAGGAGTTGAAGGTTTGCCGCTTTCGGCCAAAACTCTCCTAAATACAAGCAGACAAAAGGTTAGCGTTAAAAATATTCCCAATGGCGAGTTTTTATACATAGGTATACAGAAGTATTTTTTATCGAACTCATTCGAAAATATGGAAGAAGTCTTAATCGATGTAGGTATTGATGGCTTACAACTCTTTAAAAGTTCGAATCGAGTTTTGTGGCCCATACTTGGAGTTCTTTCAGACTTCCCTAATGTGAAACCATTTATGATCGCTTGTTTTTCCGGTTTGAAAAAACCGGAAAGCATTAATACTTTTATGGCCGATTTTTGCTCAGAAGTGACGTTTTTGAGAGAAAACGGGGTTAAAGTTGGTCAAAACCAAACATTAAAAAAGTTTAATGTTCGTTTATTTTCTTGCGATTCAGCTAGGGCGTATGTTACAGGTATTATGTCACATAATGGTAAAAATGGTTGCCCCAAATGTTGTCAGGAAGGATTGTATAGAGATAGACGGGTGTGTTTTTTGAAAACAGTTGGTCCACTTAGATCAGATATAACTTTTGAATTGAGAACTAATACCTCTCACCATGTTGCCGAATTTAAAGAAAAAAATAGCGTTTTGGAAGAAGCAGGTTTTGGAATGGTATCCCAATTTCCTCTAGATTCTATGCATTTAGTCGATTTAGGAGTCACTAGAAAATTGCTGAAACTGCTTTTAAAAAAGGCTAATATAAAAAATATAAATCAAAAAATAAAACATGTTGCTCAATTTATTCCATCTGAATTCGGTCGTGTATCTAGAAGCCTTGATGAAATAAATCATTGGAAGTCCACTTTAGGCAATTTTTGTTATACACAGGAATATTTCTTTTAAAAGATTGCATAAATAATGACTCATACTACCTTTTCTTGTTGTTGCATAGCGGTATAAGACTCCTATCAAGTGAGAAGTCGTGTAAGACAGAGGCCAACGTTGCCCAATCTCTCTTAAATGATTTCGTAAATTATTTCGGTAGCATATATGGTGATGAGTTAGTTAGCTTCAATATCCACGGCTTGCTTCATTTGTCAGATTGTGTCAAACAGTTTGGCCCTTTAGATTCCTTTTCAGCGTACAGATTCGAAAACTATATGCAGTTCCTTAAAAAACTGGTTAACAAGCCCAATCAAATTTTACAGCAAATATATTTAAGGCTCAATGAGAGACAAGGACTTAATTCTGATTTTAACAATACTTCGATTGGATCATTTCAGATAAATCCTCTTAAAGAAAAAGATTGATTTGTTTTAGTCCAAAAATTGGACCTTTGAAAGCTTTTAACATTATAAAGTCATCCGAGTCAGATAAAATTCATTGTAACGCTTTTCAGACAATAGAAAATTATTTTGAGGAACCTCTTCTTTCCGCCAGTGGTCTGGGAATAGTTTTCGCTAGTAATTTAAGTTCTGAAGTAGTTGAAGTTGCTATTGAAGACATTGACTATAAGTACTTTTGTATCCCTCACACTGGAAAATTTCTTCTGATTCCTCTCTTGCACAATTTGTTTCACGATTTTTCATACAATACCGCACATTCTGTTTGAATTAAATAAAACAAAACCATAAATTTAATAAAGTTATATAATTTTACATGAGCTTCAACGTTAGCAATCTTTTTGTTCCAAGACAGTCAGGAGCGAAATGGTAAGCGAAACCAATTTTCTTTGAGTTACAAACATGTTTGTAAATTTTTCTTGGCATAGATCTTGAATCAATAATTCAAAAGAGGTGCTACACGACCACAAATGCCAATCATATGCAGGCAACCACATCTTCACCAATGAGCCCAGAAATAGCTGAGGCACCTGCAGCATTCAATGAAGGTAATTTAAAATTTTCCGCTGAATTCAAGTTAATTAAATATTTTGTTTCATTTCAGAAATGATGGGAATGCTAAAGGAAATTTTAGAAAACCAAAAGGAGCTTGCAGCAAAGATGACGTCGTTGGAAGCCAATGTGTGTAAATGTTTTTCATACTAAATAAATTTTTTAATTAATATGTCCTATATTTTAATAAATACTTATGTTTGCAACTTATGTTTATTTATTTATTTTCAATAATTTTCATTGC
>NW_023458558.1:47003103-47016188 GCF_013731165.1 Rhagoletis pomonella
ATAAAACTGCATACTCAAAATCTTTCTAAGTCCAATTTGAAAGCTTTTTAAGAAATCGAATAAGAAAACTTTAAATCGTTACCGAATTACGGATTTTATTAAGCAGTAAACTATAGCTTTTTAAAAATAAATATAATTAAATATCAATAAATTAAATATTTCGACTTGTCAATACGTAGCGCGTTTATAGCTTTGACATGGGATATATTTTCCTTTTTAATTATTTAAATGAATTGATTTTGCGTTTAGTATAGTTTTAAAGTGTTAAAATAAACACATACATGTACATATTTCATGAATAAAAAATAAAACTATAATATTTGTTAAAGAACAAAAAAAATATCATTTGTGACGTGTTAATACATCAGCAATGACAATCGTCATATCTGATAGATTGTGACGGGCTAATACAACAACAATGACGATTGTCATATATGATGGATTGTGACGGACTAAAACATAAACAATGACGTTTATCTTCCCTGATAAATTTGCAATCAGCGCTGACCCAATAAAATGAATGAGAGTGAGTAGTGAAGATATATGTTTGGCTTTTCGGAAATTTCAATGCGTTATAGCAAGAGAAAAAATCACACGTATACATTTGTTTACATCAGTTTTCGCATAGTGCTCTTAAGAAACTGATATAAACTTTGTTCTACGTACTGACAAATTAATTTCATTTCTGATCGTCAGGTTAATGGTCAAATGGCTGACACTGTTCTTGCAGGGATGTTAAACCATATGCATAAACGTCTTTGTACACATATCAACATAAGCATATGTTCAAGCATATACATATATACATATATACAAGTGTGTGTGTGTGTATGTATGTTTATATATACATTAATATGTAGATATTATACACACATATTTATAACAATAGCAAAAAGAAACGAGGAGCACATCATACAAGGAGCAATAACGTGTAAGCAATGAAATATACAACAGATGAAATGGTATACCGAACAGCCAAAATGGAGTAGCACAAGAGTCGGAAGAGCAAGAAAATTAGTGCACACATACAACAGGAACTGGAAGGTTATGTGCCAGGCGAAATTCTCTTGACAATCCTTGATTTCCAATTTGAAAGTCGTAAACAACTAACTATCGGTTTTAAAAAAATACATATGTTCATATATATACATACATATTAAATATATAAATTCTTTGTTCTATATAATATGCATGAGTTTAGCGGAATGATTGTAGGTTTTTTAGGGCATTCTAAACCATGGGTATATGTACATACATATATGGATGTGTCAAGTTATTGCTTTGAAGTTGCTTAGTAATTTTTGATGGAGTAGATTTCTCACCTCATACTTCATCACGCTTTATGCAAAAACGTCTAACATGCATGGTAAAATTATATTGTTTTAAAAAATGTATGGCCCAGCAGTTCATTAGAATTAGAACATCTACATACATACACGATTACGCTACACGCTCTTTACTTAGCCCTTTTTAAGCTGTAAAAACGTTTATTAGATCATACGTTTTCTCACCCAAAACAAAAAAAAAAAATGGTAACACATTAGCAAATAAAAATAGGAATAGTAGGCACAACCACTTAGTCATAAAGAAATGCTATACAAAGAGTAATGAGCGTGAGATGCTACCCTTATTGATTTTTCTTAAAAAAAGTCACAGAGATGTACACTACACAGTTTACCATCTCCAAATCTACACCAATGCGTCGAACCAGTATACATGAAATATTTTTCGGCACATAGACACAAACACCGACGTACCGATTCCCATTGAGAATGAAGTGAATGCAACAGACAGAGGCCTCACTGATTTAACGAACTCGAGGTAAAGAAATGTAAAAGTGAATAAATGCATTTCAAATTAATTACACGTGCCTCTACGATAAACATGTCTACGTATGGTTACAAATGCTCCAAAGATTGAGTGTGAATACCTCCATATGTGCACAAGTATGTTTTACGACGCAGCTGGTTAATTTCAGTGGGCTTACCTTTGCGTTTGCCAGCGTTGTGAATATGAATGCTACGCTGATGTTATTTTTGTTGCCTTGATTTTGCTTCCACCTCTAACAATGGCGATCGGTTTCAATGCCTTCCACACGCAGTAGTATGCCCTTTATAAGCGTTTTCGTTTTTTATCTGTATCTTTTTTAAAGCAAGCTGATTCGCTTTATGCATATTTTTTTTCTTCGTGATTTCAGCACACACGCACAGAGTACAACACAGTATTCGAGTTTACTTTTTAAAGTATTCTCTTTTTCACTAAAGGGTGTTCACATAATTTTCAGCCACGGCACTGATCCCCTACTCAATTGTCTATTGGAGAATCAAACCGAAAATGGTCAAATGGCGGTGGCGACAGTTTCGTTTAACGGACGGTGCACGTAAAGCAATTTTCTTTCAACTTCGTTTTGAATCGTAGCAAAAGCAACTAAAAATGATTAAATATTATTCCACTGTTCTTCACTTACGTACGGATGATACAGTAAAAAGATATGAAATAAAATTTTTAAGATTGGGGAAAGAAATAATCCAACTTGCATGTCAAATGCTTATCGATGAACGATTGTAGTCCGTGAAGGTGTGTACTAAATATTTAATTATAGGTTTATGTCCATATGTACATGCATTTTGTGTTGATACTACTGTGCCTGTGCTGGTATCGTTCTTATATATCCGTGTTGGTATAAGCGCAGTTGATCCTAGAGTTCAACCTCAGCTCCTTCTCAAGAGAGTCCCCTCCTGCTACTCACAGACGTTCAATGACACAATTTTTTCTTTCTTTTTAACTTATTGCCCCATCCACAGCATGTAAAACGCGAATGCTTGAACTGCTATTTGTGTATGCGAGTGCGAGGCCTTCCGACGAAGTCCCGTTCGTATAGGTCACACAAAAGAATTTTTACATTAGAATTTCACGATAAATCCCCATGAAAATTCGGAATTTTAATTCCCAATCCTTACTTCGCTGGGTTCTTTTGCATTTTTCATTACTTTTACATATTTTCAAGCACTTCTATAAACTTAATTTTAGCTGAAAATTTCTGCACCGAAATGAAAAATTACGACAACGTCTAGTTATTGCATTGTAATAGAGTAGACAGTTTGACAATGGCCGACACAGGGTGTAATTCAATTTAGACATTAGTGTTCATGTGTTCAATAATTGTAATAGATGTGCGAAATTAGCAAGCAATAATTATCTTGATAAATATTGCCGGCAATTTGGTAGTTTGACAACAAAGTCAAAAGTTGTGTTCCAGCAGCAGTACTAATAGCAGGTTTTGCAGGATTTACAGGAACAGCTGTTATAGCCATTAATAAACCTTCTGTGAGGTGTCGTTCTCTGGTGTCGTGCGGGAACAACTTCCTGTAAAATCCTGCTATTCGTACTGTTGCTGGAACGCAACTAAAGAAAACTCAGAACATTGCTAGGTTCTTTCCCGTACGCAACGCGGGATCCCGCGGGTGCCCAAAACAGCCCACGTACGGCACGTATGCCACTTCTTTCGCATTCTTTTTTGTCATTGGGCCACTAAATTAACATACTAACGACAGATAAATTAATATTACATATCAATAATTGCATTAAAAACGATATTGCTTGCCCGCACTTGATTAAAAATGAAAAATATTTCACATAATTTTATTTATTTGCAACAACTGACGAGCGACGCACGCGGAAAGTTGGCCATCTTTTTGCTTTGTGTTGCTGTGAGCGTTGCCGATTTTGGCTATGCGGATGGCTGCATTTGAATTTATAGGCCCGTCAGAATGGGTAATTACATTACAGCCTTCACTACCAAGCGTTCATTCAGTGTTGGGGAAATAAGCGTTTTACCTTAATAAAAGCATTAATTTTTTTTTCATAACATTAACACAACAAAATTAAAGAAAAATAGTTAATATTTATAAGTATAAATCAATACACAAAACTTTTTCTCATGCTTACGAAGTAATACCGAAGTACTGCATATTAAAACTGGTTCATCTCGAGAGAGAAAAATCTAATCGCAACAAGCGAAAAAAGGAATGTAGATACTTTTAAATTCAGTGCTGCTACAGGTTTAAATATTTCAAATTATTTCATGTTTTAACTATCTATGAGAAATTTGAGTTCAGAAGAAAAGCAGTAAAAAAAGGCACTAGGCACAAAACAATTTTTTTTGGCGTTTTAATTTTCAAAAAGCACTAAATCTAATTTGAAAACACATTTCGTCGTTTAAAGTGCAAAACCGCGTATCAGCAAAATGCAAAACCGCGTATGTGAGGTTGTAGAAATTATTTTCTAGAGCGTAAAACACTCATATTTCAAAATGGTTCTCTTTTTTATAAGCAATCGCATTTCTGGCTAGTATATTTAAGGACGAATGGATAAGGATAAATTCATACGGCTTATGAACAGATTCATACCATGTAAATACACCATTATTTGACCAAGATTTGCTATTTGCCAAGAGCTATTTGGCTTGAGAGAGCTTGGGATGGTTGAATAAAACATGCCTAATGTGAACAATATACAACTATCGATAGTGTTCAGAAAAATTCGATAGTGACGGCAAAATGAAACCATCGATAGTTTTCCATCACTACTTTATGCTTTTTAATGAAGTTTTTACGGAAACCGCAATTTATATAAAATCATTTGTTTTCCAAGTGAGAAATTGATAGTTTATTAAAATGGCTGACAAAAATTCCGAACAAAGCATTATGGATAAGTCCATGAGATCCGTTTTCGGTAAATTTCATGTTTATATTTTGTTCTGTAATTTACAATGAAATTTTTTTAGTGGGGAATATTCCATATGAAGCAACGGAAGAGAAGCTCAAAGAAATCTTCAGTGAAGTAGGCCCAGTTCTATCGCTCAAGTAAGCTGTTTAAAATAATATTTGATATAAACAAATGTAATAAATTTCCAAACATATCAACTTTTAGACTTGTATTCGACCGCGAAAGTGGTAAGCCGAAGGGCTTTGGATTTTGTGAATACAAAGATCAGGAAACTGCCTTAAGTGCCATGCGTAATCTTAATGGCTATGAAATTGGTGGTCGCACATTGCGTGTAGATAACGCTTGTACCGAAAAATCGCGCATGGAAATGCAGCAGTTGCTACAAGGTCCGCAGGTTGAAAATCCATATGGTGAGCATTGCGATCCGGATCAAGCACCAGAAATCATTACTAAAACCGTTGCATCTTTACCTCCGGAGCAAATGTACGAATTAATGAAGCAGATGAAGCTATGCATACAAAATAATCCTTCTGAAGCGCGCCAAATGCTAATGTTGAATCCGCAGTTGGCATATGCTTTACTGCAATCTATGGTTGTGATGCGAATCGTTGACCCACAAACAGCGCTTGTGAGAATTCCGTCCTATTTCATGTTTGTATGTGAAATAAAATGTTCATATATTTTAGGGAATGTTATTCAAAGCAAATCAGATGCCACCAGTTCTCGGAGGAAATCCTTTGTCAGGTGGTGTACAATCGCAAAATATTCAATCAAGCATAATAGCGCAGCCACAACAACAGCCACCATCTCATGCACCATCGATTATCGGCGGTCCGCCTATGCCTGTGCCGAATCCTAATTTTAATGTAATGCAAGGTGGAGATATTGATTTACGAGCCATGAATGGCCCAGTATTGGGTGGACCTGGAGGCATGGATCCAAGACAAATGGATCCGCGTATGGCACGTGGAATCGACCAGGACATGCGTGCAATGCCAAATCCGGTACCACCGCCGCTCATGGATCCACGTGCACAACGGCAAATGCCGCCGCAACAGGTGAACCCACAACCAACATTCCCAACGGATCCAAGACAGAGGCAAATTGATCCTCGCCTACGTGGAGCTGCAGGTGGTCCCACTGGGGTTCCTGGTCCCGCTATGTCGCAGCAGCAACAAACAGCTCAACAGCAGCTGCAAAACCGTTTAGCTTCAAATTGTGGCATTCCAAACGACGCAACTGATCAGGAAAAAGCCGCTCTAATAATGCAAGTTTTGCAGCTTTCAGATGAACAAATTTCGCAATTACCACCAGAGCAACGGGCGAGTATACTGGTGCTCAAGGAACAAATTGCAAAGAGCACACAACGTTAATCTAAAAGCATAAACTTTTGAAGCATGTATTTTCTTTTAGCATAAAATATACTGCAAAGACGATTGGATTTTTTCGAACACAATATATGTAAATGCAACAATCGATTTCATAAAAATACTTATGTAGACTTTATTACGGTTCAAGGAAGTGTGACTAAAGCCTGGTGCAATTTTTGTACTGCTGTATTAACTATTTGTCGTAAGCTGTCATCTTCCGGACAATGCACTTGCTAAACAATAAAAACGATATCAGCAAAATTTGTATACTTTCATGTGCTTTAACTTACTAATGTTTCCAAATTCACTTCCGCTCGCTTTCCCGCCACAGTAACGGGCAAAACATCACCTTTGAACATTTTTGGTACAGAATGTTCCCCGAATGTGTCTTGAAGCGTTTCTACCAAACATTCTTTGAAATGGGTGCGATCTGATTTTGAAAGGGCAGTGGCACCTTTAATACTGGTGCCCCCCATTTCAGTTTGCATAATGCATGCTAGAACTGAATCAGCAAACATGTCATTCACAGGTGTTGCCTGCCACTCCATAATAATGATTTTTCCCTCCACCAAGAGGTCGATGCACTTGAATGCACGAATACGTTTCTCTTCCTCAATAACTTCTGTTGTACCAGCACCACCAATTCTGTCCAATAACAACTTTAAAGTACCTAAAGGACTATTCCAAGGAATGGACTGTCGCTGTGTTACGACAGACATGCTCATGTCCGTGTACTCTAAAAAAAAAAATAAATTAAGTTTTCCAAAATGAGTCGAATATTAAAATAATAAGTCATACTTGATAAATCAGACGCTGCTAAAAGATGGTACTTAAAGTCGCGTTTCACCAACACTCCGGACAATTTTTTGCCAACCTCTGGTTTGGTAGCCGCCAAATTGCCCATCACTTTGGCGGTTTTTTCACCACGGAAATAGAGTTCAACAGAATGTGTGTTACGTGGATTATAAAATTTTATATTTGTAGAGGTATCTGCCTCATATTCTCGCTGCAGGGCCATTTTTAGACGAGACATTTCGTTCTGTTCTCCATGAACTAACACCTAAGAAAATGCGAGCTCTAAACTGATGTATGTTTTAGAAAATCTCTTTTTAAACACTTACCACATGTTGAGGTTTTAGAAGACGGATGAATTCGCTTGTTTGTTGGTAATCAGTATGTGCAGAGAAAGAAATGTAGTCCACTGACATATTCAGCGGCAATTTTTGTCCAGCCAGTGTCGTAATTTCTTCTGGTTCTGAAAGTATGGATTTCGCCAAGGTACCTTCGACGCAATACCCAGCAATAATAACTCCATTTTTAGGATCTGTGCACCAGTTTTCAAATAGTTCTCGCGATAAACCGCTTTGCATCATTCCTGGCGATGCCATTATAACGCAAGGACCAATGTCGTCGAAATGGTCGATGCCTTTTAGATTGGAAATATGTCGGAATACAAACGGATTATTCACAGCGATTTGACGTCGAATTTTATCATTCATTGCATTAATGTATGTCTGATAAACGGCCATACATTTCTTAGCCAGAGATGAAGCATAGTAAATGGGTATTTCGTGCAGCTCAGGATTCTGTGACCAATATTCATCCAGTATAAGTAGCAACTCTTGGGCGCGGCCTAAGGCAAAAACTGGGATCAAACAACGTCCACCTTGTTGGACAATCTTCTGCACCAAAGAGGTAAAACGGTTTTCTCGATCTTCTCGTTTTTCATGTATATGAGTACCATAAGTGGATTCAGTGATGAGAACGTCAGGCTTAATGGGCGGTATTTCCGCGGCCATCAAATGACGATCTTCTTGTCGAGAAAAGTCGCCGGTATAAAGTATTTTAACTCCAGCGATTTCAATTAGAAACATGGCTGCGCCAAGCACATGACCCGCATTATAGGCGCAAAAGCGAACACCCATAACATCTCTTTCTTCGTGAAAATTTATAGTCTCTATTTTCTCCATCGACGCTTCCAGATCGGCTTCAGTATAGAGCATTTGTTCGGTGGAAATATTACTAATTTTTATGTAATCTGATAACATCCATCGATAGATAGCTTTTGTGGCGTGCGTCATAAAGCATCGGCCCCGAAAACTCGTTTTCATGAGAAACCATGGTAAAGCTCCACAGTGGTCCAAGTGGAAACTATACATTTTGTTCATTATAAAATTTAGTTAGTTTCATTTCACATAAACAAAGTATTTTTTGGAGCACCTACTGTGATATAAAGAGGAGATCCACCTCATCGGCTTCTATTAAATCTACGTAAGGTAATGCGTCCATACCGGACAAACCAGGATGGATACCACAATCGAGCTGTAAGTTTTTTTTTTATTAATTAGTTCTATATGACAAAAATTAAAGCCCCTTATACCTACGTACCATAATTTTTTTGCCTTTGAAGTCTAATATTATACAAGATCTCCCAACTTCCTGGCCCGCGCCTCTGAGTTGACAAAAAAATGTTAAAGCAGATGAGAATGCAGTATGAGTTTTACTTACAGCGGCTTAATTTGAAGGAGATCACTCTCTTCCGCGGGGACTCTATCATCGATACGTTGTGACATTGTAATTAATCCTTAACAATAAAGATTAGATTATTGGAAATAAACACGCGATATGTACAAACTATTTTTCAGGATGAATTAGCTTCGTTTCTTAACAGATAATTATCACTAATTTCTGCTGGAAAGCGTTTCTTAACCCAAAAATTTAGAAGAAACTAGCAGCTCTCTCTCATCTGCATTATGCTTGCTTTGCTATTGACATTAGGTTTGTTCGTCGAAAATCCAGCAAGAATTATCCAACACTCAAAATATCAGAGAGTAAGAAAAAATTCTCTCAAATTCTCTATCATGTTGAGAAACTTGCAAATTTCTGCACGAACGCAAATTTGCAGGAATTTGCAAGTTTCCCTGCCAGCTGGCGTCCACGGTTGCATTTCAAACATAAAAAATGTTTATAGAATTTTTAAAATTCTTTCGGATGGCCAAAAACAGGATATACATGTATATTTCTTGTTGCTCTGACTTTCTTTAACGGGGGTTCTTAATCGACTGGTTGAAATTGCATTCCGATTGCGAATACCATTTTTTTCAGCCGAATTAAGTTCAAATCAATGGAATTAACTAAATTAATTATATCAACAATTATTTGCTTCCTTTTTTCATAAATTTTTTTATAAATTTTTATATTTAACGAACTAATTTATTCAAATTATTGTAGACAAAAATGCAACCATGCACCACAACCACATGTATTTCGTGTTTGCTAATTCTTGCTTGCTCTCACAATTTTTGAGTGTTGGATAGTTTTTTGGTCTGCACGAACGCGATTTGGGCAAAAATCGTGATAATTCGTACAAATTCGTACAAATTTTTTGCTCGACGAACAAACCTATTTTCGTTGTTTCCCATTTAAAGAACCAAAAACTTGGATTCAACAGAATTGAAGCGTGTAAGGGCAAATAGAAAACACAAAAGAGAATGAGCAAAAAATGCTTTCAAGTACTTGAATCATGTAAATCGGCTGTTTCAGCATGAACGAAAGACACAAGATCACGCCTTCCCGAAAGAAAGAAAAGTTATTTTCTAGCTGTTGAAATCTCGACGCCATCTTTGTTGTAAGAAGTAAACAACGAAGAGAACAAAAAAAAACCGCGTAATTGTTGAATGCATGAATAATCATTTTTATTATGCAAATTCTTCTATAAATCATGTCGTGGTGTTAAATTATTCTTTACCTTATGTGTGCACACGTTGTCACAAGCGAAAATTGCAGTAAAAAGCCACCACCAAATTGTAAACAACGAACATATGTAAACAAACGGCTAATGTCAAAGTCGCCCAACTTTTTTCCTAAATGCGATTATAACGGGCTACTAAGAAGAAGGCGTGATCTTTTATTTTTGGTTCATGGTCTTTCAGCTAGTTTTGCGTTTCTTTACTATTTCTTTATTTCGCTCTCTGTGAACGTAGCTCTCTCAATCTTCCCATTCTTCTTCCTGATAATTATCTGCTAGAAAAGTAAAGACACAAAACCACTGTGTATGCAGCCCACTTTGTAAAAGCCGCTAACTGTCAAAAACAGCTGTTTAAATCCTTTTCTTTCTGGGTTGACGTGCTTCTCAATCATATACATACAAGCATGATAAAAATATAGTAAGGTAGAACCGCTGAGTCACTTTTAAAATTCTTGATGTTTCCAAACAATTTAATTTTTAAATTTACTCACAAACTCACACACACATTTTCATTTTCAAACTCAAGCAACAACAATTTCGAACAATTTCATTTTCTTATTTTCACTTTTATATGATTTTAAAATGTTGGCAAACTTCACAAAAAATCATGGCCGACAAATTGAGAGAACGGTTCTACCTTGCTATATTTTTTTATCATGCATACAAGAATGACATGATTCAATCAAAAATTAATAGTTGCGTTCCCTAACTCCCAGAAATAGTAGAATGGAATCCTCCCTTAAAACTCGTTAAATTTTACGAGTATCGTAAAAGAACTGTCAAAATTTGTATGGAGCTCTAATAACGAGCCCCTCGTAAAATAACGAG
This sequence comes from Rhagoletis pomonella, assembly GCF_013731165.1. NCBI lineage: Eukaryota > Metazoa > Arthropoda > Insecta > Diptera > Tephritidae > Rhagoletis > Rhagoletis pomonella. The sequence continues at coordinate 47,013,778 of NW_023458558.1, forward strand.
GCAAATTTGATGCGCAAATGACCTCGCAAACTTCAGTGTTGCCAAGGAGCTAAAAATTTTATATTAAAATGTATTATATAATATTGAAAACAAATGAATAATAATAATATATCAATAAAAATAATGAAATTCATACACTAACTGTGGATTTTCTGCACGGTGGATTCGGTTCGAGGCCATAATACAGAGAAACCCTTACTTGTTTGAAGTATTTTTGTTCCAGCTGAATCTGACGATATCCTTTTTGTAGCCTGGGAGTAGATTCTATAACCAGTTAGCGACAGTTTTCGAATCGATATCGGTTTTGTTGACATATGATATGAAATTATTTTACGTCAACAAGTGCGATATCGATTCGAAACTTTTCGCTAACTGTTTACAGAATCTCCCCCCTGAAAGTCTTCTTCATCCGTCAAAGCATTTTTCTTGAGCCTTGGATCGACTAAGATTAAAACTGATAAAATTATAATTCTCTGTTGCGATAAGTGCAAGTGTTTTAGTTGATATCATATAAATTAGTAATGAAAGTTTTTTTCTAAACTTGAAATGAATATAATGGCGAAGGTTTAATGTAAAGAATCGGTATCGGGTACTGCAAAGGAAGTATTGGGTACCGAAATCTTTTTTAAGTATTGGGTACCGACAATTCAGCACACCACTAGAGAGCAGTTTTATTCGCCGCTCTCCGCTGTCAACTCTACGATGCCGTCCCTCCAAAATTAAAGACTCTGTTGTGCATACTAGGCATTGCCTCAGAGTTGTCACATAAGGAATCTGTTAAATGAGCTTCGCGTGTAAGCGGTTACCCAATGCACAGCATTACATGCGTAGAGGTCTGTTGATTTTTGATTTCTACGTAAAAATGGTATAGCAATGCATGCATTGCCAAGTATGCATACCAGAGCCTTTACTCTCACGAATTCTGCTGCTATCGGCGACTTCTTGCGTGACGTAGACGAGGCTTCTCTCTCAATCATCAGAAAACTTTGTTTCTACGAATTTTTACGCTACGCTACGTACACGTTCGGGCGTAACCCCGCTCTAAATGTTTAATGTTAAATTTGTTTTGCTTGTGTCATTCGTTACTTCCTCTTCAGACGAAGCCATTCCCAATCATGGCTGAGTTATGTGTCATTCATTGGCCGTCACTCCCTTTCATTTTCTCTATTGGTTTGATTCTAAATTCGCAGTCACACAGTTTCCACAAAAGAAAATTTACCAATTTTTTGTGCATACCAATTTATCAATAAATTGCACTTAATTCTAAAAATCAAAACTGGAAATAAAACGTAGTGAAATGTGTTAGAAAAGAAGTGGTTTTAAGACCGCGAAATAAAATTGCCTGGTTGTGAAGTGTCAGCGAAACTGAAATTGTGCTGAAGAATGACGTAAAAACTGAAAATTTGCCAGAGTCGAAAATATAATTCAATTTTATTGTAATTAAGCAACGCCTTACATATGTATGTATATGACTGTTAAGTATTCGGAGTATAGGATATATTAAGATTACAAAATGAGTAAGCCAGAAACAGATTCCGATAGTTCGGAAGAATTTTTCGATGCTGAAGATTCAACGCCCAATCGCCTTTCTACCCTAAGGTTTGTAGTATTATGTATGCTTCTGAAACAGGAAATCAGATCAAAGAACAAAATGGCATCTGTTATCAACTGAGTTTCCAAAAATTCCATTTTTTTTACAGTCGCAAATGCAAGTTATCACTTGAAAGTACGCAAACGCAAGATGGATTTATTTTTCCAGATCCGGCTGTGCGTGTTAACCCCTCATCCGATAGCGATGCGACTCCGATAGGAGGTGGTACGCCAGCCACTAGTAGTCCAACCAGTAGTCTTAGCTTGGGTGCTCGCGGACCCAAGCCGGACATGTTTGTCGAACCGAAACCTGTCCAGGTAAGAAAGTAGCTAAAATTCAATCTAACATTTCGTTAATGTTTTAGAATTTATGGCACTATAATCATAATTAAATTTATATGTAGCTGTTTGCATGAAAGTTTATTGACCTGTTTAATAGTATATTAGGTGGTTTTTGTAATAAACAACAAAATTGTTTAAAGTATTTGCGCCTAACTTCTACGAGAAAGTCCATTAACTAAATATTAATATCAGTATGTAAATCAGTTGTTCGCTCAAACGCTTTCGATTCCACTTCAAAAACTTTTTAGGAGACTTGCTGTTAGCTATGTACATACATATGTACAAATGCGCCTAGAGCATATAGAAGCAATCCTTCATGAAAAAGAAAATTAAAAAAAAAATCTCGCTAACTTTTTTTTGGGAAATTAGTATACTTACATTACACAGTACACTTGCTTAATAAGCCGCAGGTGTTCACAGTTTTAACTCTGCATAATTTTGGTTTAAAATTAGAACTGCTCAGTTTACACCAAATTTAT
>NW_023458558.1:47021188-47044021 GCF_013731165.1 Rhagoletis pomonella
ATTTCCAACACGAAAATACATAATGAAGAAGAGGTAAAAAAATAGTGATGCAAACGCTTTCTTTTAGAGCGATATCATGAAAAGGAGTAGTTCTAGTACTATTTTCTTGAAGTTTTGTGGTATAAATATGTGAGTAGGCATCATTGGAAATAAGTGTACCGATTTTGTCAAAATTACAACAAACACGTCGCTACTGACAACACCTTATTATTATTCCACCATGACTTCTGCTCGAAAGTAAACGGTTATCTCGCCGAGCTTTCTCGCTTTTTCACTGCCCGAAGCCTAACCTTCTTCCCTACAAAATCCTCAGCAACGCTTTTTCCTCGGAGTAACTTTCGACAGTCTGTTCTCCTTCTCGACGCATACGACCGCAATTGTCAATAAAGTACAAAGCCGCAACAAGGTCCTTAAGTCTCTAGCCGGCAGCACCTGGGTCAAAGACAAAGATTGGCAACGTACAAGGCAATATGCCGGCCGGTTCTGAACTATGCAGCGCTTGTGTGGTCGCCGGGGACTAGTAGGACGCAGTGGATGAAGCTGCAGACCTACCAAAACACGGCACTCAGGACAGCGTAAACAGCATCAACACAGTGCTCTGCAAGCAATTCCTAGTAAGGTGTCACCGACATGGGCACCCAAACAGACATCTACTTGCGAAGAATCCTCGCCACGGCACGTCAGCAGGCATCTATTTGAACTGACGGACGAAGTCAAGACGTTCATAAAACAACCTCTGGAAACGACAGGCCTTGAACTGCATTCACAGTCAGTCTCGAGTTATATAGACTCTCGACCTTTGAATGCCGTTCTGGGCACACAACCACCAGACGTTAACGAGGCAGGGCTTCGTCTGCCTCGGGAGACTCGAACCACAATAGCCCAACGCACGCTGCACGCTTCCTGGATATTTCGTTAGTGGAGCTTGACGACAACGATTGAGGGACTACCCGATCTGAACGGGGTTGTTGTAGCCGCTGCAACAACAACGCCAAAATTATATATATTTTTTTAAATCTAACGTTTTTCCTCAACACACGTCTGTACGTATTTCTTTAAATATTTTATGGAGTCCTAACCGCAAAATGGCGTAAGTGACATTTTCTTCTTCAAAATTGGTTTTTGATGAAGAAATGTTCCTAGAGTATTTGCCGTTACTCACAAAATTGAGCGATGGCTCTTATTTGTTAGCACTCGCAATGTTTTATATGCTAAAATCTTTTTGTTAATTAACCGACTTCAAAAAAAGAGGAGGTTATCAGTTCGTCCGATAATTGGATCGTGAAGAAATTAACGATAATCTTAAATTTTTATATGTTTTGAAGTCGGTTTTTTTTTGCTTAAAAATTACTTTATTTGTATTAAAATATGGCTTATATTTTAGAAAACCCCATTTTAATCCTATTCTGAAGGACAGTCAGCAAAAAAAATTCTCAAAAATTACGGCGAACTTTTAGACATTTGAAATTTGCACATTATTATATTAAAATTTAATGGGCTATAAAACTGCATACCTGAATTCTTTTTAGAAATTCTTATTAAAAAGTTTGCGATTTTGCTGAAACTTTGCAGATCTTTCCTAATTTTCGTACACTGTTTCATTCTTTTATTTAAATGTGGTTTGCTAAAATATAAGCCATATTTTAATTAAACTAAAATTAACAAAAAGATTTTGGCATGCAAAACATTGCGAATATTAACAAAAAAGAGTCGTACACTCAGTTTTGGGAGTAACTGTATGTATATATGTAGATGTATTTCTGCATGAAAAATTAAATTTCGAAAAAAAGTCGCTTACGGCCTCTTTGGCGGTCTGTGTCTTCCAAAACTACCGTTATATCAAAGGTAATCGTTATTTAGAGTCTGATTTAAAAATGTCAAATGTTTGATTTTTTCAATGTTACCAGAAGAAATATATCTATCAAGTTTCGAAGAAATTGGGGGCCATCAGAGAATCCACCATAGTCCGATTTTTCGTGAAATCTAAGAATATGCGATTACTGAAGGCGGATTGCCACGGAGGTATGCATTCAAATACCAATAATAACCTACCTTGCATCAGGGATAGCTCATATACCAAGTTTCCTTGAGGTATGTGATCTGTTTTAAAGGAAAAGTTCTTCTAGAAGGCAATGCAAGAAAGCACTTTGTTCAGCCCTTTTTGGGTAGGCCTCTTAGAATATCAAATATCACTCTAGTAATGAGAATTTTAATTTTTTTAAATGCGCTGCAAGAGCTAAAAGCGTGCTAACTTTGCGAAATCCTTTAAGGGTTTTGTATCACTTGATCAGTTCTTTCGGCCCGCATATTTTTCTGATCAAATTCTGGCCGATGATATTTTCTATGTATTTCGGGCGTAACATATACATGGGGTTAACTGCATTGCGATTCGAAAGGCGACAAGGATTAATACAAATTCATAGTACAAAGTATTCGAATCCTATACAGAGTAGACCATTTATGAAAGCAATTACGTATGTACATATCGCCCACGATCTTCAAAAGGGGCACAACTCAAACAAAATTTAGGTTGATTTTTTTTGCATAAATCAATTCGTAGAAAACTTCTATTATAACTGTTTTTGTATTAATTGCATTGAATCTGAACGATCCACAAGCAGTTATATTTTCGGATCTGATTTTTGAGTTGTGCCTCTTTAGAAGATGCAATCAATAATAGTCAGCGTTGTTATAATTGTGGGTTAAATATTAAAGTTGCATGGTTGCAGGCATTTAAAGTTCGCTTGACGATTGTATAGTTTATCTTTATAAATTTATTTGTTTTGGTTGTTTGATTTTTGTAATTAAATGGATTTCTAGTTTACAAACATAGTTAGTTTTAACAACGCTGAAGCGCATTGATACATACATATCGTATTTAAATTTAAGTTGCTTAAGTTAATTAAATGTTTATTTAAACTGACTTTTATTTACTTCCATATTCTATGTCGAAAATTATGAAACAAATAAACAAAAACCAAATTCGTTTCGTAGTTTGGTAGGCAGCGCTTTCACGAGTTGCGTCAATGCATGCAAAATGATGAAGATGATAATCCCGGAAACACACTCACACCTGATTCTCAGGTATTATCACAAATTGCTTTCCTTTCACCTACTTTATTATTGTTACTTCATACATGCAAATAAATGTAATATCTGAAATATGTACCCATCTTTCCCTACTAAAACGATGTTTTATCACTAATTCGTTTAATATTCGCAATAAACTAATAATGTTGGGTACACTACTTAAAACCAAATTATATGTTCAGCAATAATTCCAGTTTATATACATATACTTTATTAAATAAAACTATCCTTCTTTATACTTTTGTATAAATACAGAACAGTTCTACTGACGGCGTTTTCGCTAATCGTACGACACACCCCTTTAAGGTGATAGAGAACGATACAATGAGCATACAGAGTATGACATCGTTGGGACGTGTTGGGCGAATATTGGCAGGAAATATCGATCCTTCAGGTATGACAGCTCCCTTTTAAAATATATTCCAATAAATTCTTATTCAATTTTACTTTTTCTATTCAAGCTTTGAGCATCGATAGGGAATCGTTGGCGGCCCATTCGACATCATCTGCCAATTCCCATCAAATGCAACAGCAACAACAGCAGCAGCAAATGTATTTGCAACATTTGCAGCAACAACAACAACAGCAGCAACAGCAACTACAGCAAAACCTGGCTGTTATGGTGCCATCCACTAGTAACAATTTAGCAGTATTGGTTGAACAACAGAATGCTGCGGCAGCAGCAGCCGCTGCTGCAGCTACAGCACCACGAGGCAGTAATGCATCACGCAGCTCTGTAAAAAATACAAAAACACCATCATCATCCCCATCACATAATCACACTTCCAGCTCTACTATTGGAGCTGCTGCTACTGCAGCTGCCGCGACAGCAGCTCCGGCAGCAATGCCTGAAAACAAGATGATATTTCAGGAACCTGATGTGATTGCGAGCACCAAGTTGGCACACTCGAAAACAACAGATTCCATCACTTCGAGTGGACCCATTGCGCCACCACGGCGCAAGAAAAAGTCACGTAAGTCAACCAGCTCATCGGATCAATTCAGTATAAATGAGGGGATGCAGATGTCAGGTGCTCCGGACACTGAAGACACTGATAGTGATACTCGTTCAGTAAAAAGTGTACTCGATGTTCAGCAGCAGAAATTGCGCGATGATATTGCCGAAGAAATTGAACGTTCTTGGCAGGAGACAAGTTCTATGACAAGTTCAAACGCTACTAGTGGCATAGCACCAATAGCTACGGCTACAATAAACAGCACATCAATACATATGGCGGCAGTTGGTACCCGGACGCATAGCATTGGTATTAATGCGCTTGCAATGGGCATATCCAACATACCATTAGGAGCATCTATGACAACGACCCCATCTTCGGGAGCAGTACCTGCATCAATTGCATCGTTGGCGCAAACATCCACCTGCAATGCACGTCCTGTTACTACAGCCACTGTGGGCGGTTCTATAAATCGCATCTCGCATTCATTGGGCAATAGTTCCACATCTGTCTACTCGAAACCCAGCCCATCGAATTCAGCAAAAAGTAATTCTGCACCTGGTCGTGTAAGGTACTTGTAAGTATTCAATGTTAAGAGTAAACCTAGACAAAAGTTATACATTAAAATAAGTTATGCTGCTGGTTTTATTTATAGTTCTATTGATCCTACACAAGGCCTCAATCTGTATAAAGCCACACAAGGTGGTTGTGTTGTTAAGCCACGTGACGAAGCATGCAACAAAGCTGAAGGTCCAACACAGGAGGAGATCAAACGTATTGAACAAATTCTGATGGATGAAGGGGCCCGTCCTATTTTGGCTGGTACTGGTTCGAATAGTTTGGGTAGCGGCACAAGGTAACGCATTGAAATGTGTTTTTTTTTTTTAAGCATACAAGTATATTTTGTATGTAATAAAATAAGTGAAAAATATAAAACTGCACCAAAAAGAATTATCTAAAATTACATAAGATAATGGAAAAATTAAAAAAAAAAAACTCAAAGATATTTAGACTAAAAATTTACGGGAGCTAGATTAATTTTGTTCTCAAAAAATGAGTTTAAATGAAAACGGCCCTTAACTAATGATAATATATTGGAGGATATTTCAAGAGCTTGTGATAGTCAAAATTGCATGAGCGTATCCAAAAGTCAAGCGCGTTTCAGTAATAAAATAACTGGGCTCGAATCGAGATCCTTTCACGGATCAATAACCATACGAAAGAAAATTACGTGAGGTGTTAGTCGTATAAGCTAAATGGTATTAAGAGTACGTTCATGTATAACATAATCCGAAAAAAGTGTTTTTTACGATATCGTATGGGACGATTCGAGCCCTGATCTGATAAAATAAGACTATAATTTGATTTCAATTGATAAATTTTGATTTATTGATACCTGATGAAATATATGCTTCATCATATTAGCTGTGTGTGCACTTAAAACGTTTATTTTTACTAACCAAAGTGAAATAATTTAAATGAACTTTAGTAAATTCTCAAATTCTTACAGCAATCCTTTTGATATATTCATAATATACAAATTGACCACACTGAAAGGGCCGTGGCACTTGAAAATCAAGTTAGTGTTTCAATTACTTAAAATAATTTTTTTAGATAAATTTATGGCTCAAAATTCATTTAACACTTAAATGTACATACAAGGCACCCTTTTTATATTACTAAATTAACACATTTTTCTCTAAATTACCTAAGCGTATTATTGTGTAGCTACATGTACTAACATACATATGTATTTGTTCTTTTTTAAGCGTGTGCAGCAATTAGACTTTGCTAAAGTTCATTTAGATTGCTTACAAAATACGTCATTTCATTTCTAATTGTTAAACGTTTATAATCCGTACATGCATATGTAGTATATATATTTTAAACTGATTTCTTGTTTCTTACCTTCATAGATATCCATCGCTGGTTTACCGCTCGAGTAGTGACAAGGAACGACGCAAATCGGCTGGCGATGAGGATGTTCTCAAGCAGATGAACATCTATGTTCGTACGCGCACTAGTTCTGGCAAACAATTAACCGATTTCGAAATACTCAAACAGGTTCCCGTCAAAAATTTAGATACTGGCGAGAATATGACATTGTCTGAGGTGCGCTCTCCACCAGTTCCCGAAGGTTGGAATCCATTGTCGTTGCACATACTGAAACTCACCTCGCATCTGGAGGTGAACCCAAAAGAATCAGACGAAGAGAGCGTGATCGGCATACCGCCGAGCAGCGAGGGTCAGCCACCGGATGAGGAAGAATGCGAGGCGGATGATGGAAGTCGTTTAAAAAAGAAGACAGCACGCTTTAAACGTTTTCTTGGCTCCACAGTGCGTAAAACGGTCGACAAGGCGAAATCGCTGGCATCCGAAGTGTCCCATGCACGACACAAAGAGGATGTTGCCGACATAATGGATGTCATGAATCCCGAAGCGAATATAAAAATTAAAGCCTCTTCAACCAATAAGGGACCATATGAATTTACCAAATTGCAACACGTTCAGGTAGCTAACTAAAAAAAAAAAAGTAAAAAATAAAAGTTGTGGTTGATTTTTGTATGTAAATTGTAATAATTTTTGCTTTTCGTTAGGATTTGTATGGCGAACACACTGGCGCGGTATGGTGTATGAAATTTAGCTCATGTGGCCGTCTACTAGCCACTGCTGGCCAAGACAAACTACTACGTATTTGGGTATTAAAAGATGCGTATCCGTTCTTTCAGGTGCGTACTTCGCCATTGTACACAAGCATTTTATTGAGATAAGTTATTCGAATTGTTCTTATTCTTTCTCAGGATATGCGCACAAAATACAATGCGGATCAGAAATCATCTCCTACACCCTCACAAGAGTCCCTCGTGTCCCAACACTCGGAGGAGGCGATCGCCATGGCGGCCGCCGCTGAAAAATGCACCGGCCCATTTATGCCGAAAGCGTTCTGCACTTACATTGGACATACGTCGGATCTGCTGGACGTCTCATGGTCGAAGAATTATTTCATACTTTCCAGTTCTATGGATAAGACTGTACGTTTGTGGCATATATCGCGCAAGGAGTGCCTCTGCTGCTTTCAACATATTGACTTTGTCACAGCAATCGCTTTTCATCCACGCGACGATCGTTACTTCTTAAGTGGCAGTTTGGATGGTAAACTGCGTTTGTGGAATATTCCAGACAAGAAGGTGGCACTCTGGAATGAAGTCGACGGGCAGACAAAACTAATTACAGCAGCAAACTTCTGTCAAAATGGACAATTTGCAGTAGTTGGTTCGTACGATGGTCGATGCATTTTCTACAACACAGATCAGTTGAAATACCACACGCAGATACATGTGCGTTCAACGCGTGGTAAAAATCGTATTGGGCGTAAAATAAGTGGCATTGAGCCAATGCCTGGGGAGGATAAGATACTTGTAACCTCTAATGATAGTCGCGTGCGTTTGTATGATTTGCGTGACTTGAATTTATCTTGCAAATACAAAGGCTACTTAAATGTATCCTCGCAAATCAAAGCATCTTTTAGTCACGATGGAAAGTACATAATTGCTGGATCGGAAAATCAATGCATCTATATTTGGAAAACAAATCACGATTACTCCAAATTGAGCTCGGTGAGTAGGGGGGTTTTGAAAAGGTGTATAGTACGTAATATAGTAGAAATCGGCTCGCTTCGCTCCACGTGGAGTTACTGTTGTTGTTGTTGTAGCGGCTACAACAACCCCGTGGAGTTACTCATAGTGTTTGGTGAAAATCGCATGCAAATTATTTTCAAAAAAAGTTGCTAGTTCTCTGAATTTGAACATCATCTACTGGTAAATTAATTTCTTATTTGTTTCTAGTCCAGAGCTATCTATTAGAACACTTTTAAATAATATATGTATTTCGGTAAAAATATTCATATATATTCCGTAAATCTATGCTCATAGAATCATCTCGATTCGCCTGCCTAAAAGTGCACATGTGATTAATATAGGTAGGTAGGTACGTGTGTTCCGAATAAGAACAAAGTCGACAACAGTGCCACCTGCCGGGCGCGAAAGTGTTTTTTAGTAGCGTTCGCCCTTTAATAGGGAAAAAAGCAAACCGCCGATTGCATTTTCGCCATGAAAAAGTTTCTAAAAACCAACAGTCTGCCGTGCGGAGCGGTATTGGGGCACGTATGCAAAAAGTCGAGCGGCGACAAGTGAAGCAAAGCAAAGCTACAGGGTTTCTTACTGAACGAGAAAGAAGGAAGCTTTTCGCATGGAATCGGCTGTAAAGATATCATAAAACTCACCCTCAACGAAAGGCGGTTAAAATATTTGTTGAATTTGCTTAAATGGGTTTCTCACAAAAGTACTTTAATCTCATTATTTAGAATTTTTATTCGCAACAGGGACATTAAGTTCCGCTTTGGGATCGTTCCCACAAAAGAACCAAGCAGGAACAAAAGTGTTTAGTACAGTTTTAACTGGGAACAAAACTCTTGGAGCGTTCTTAAAAAGAACAAAATGAGAACAAAGCTCCCAAGGGAATGAGGCCGAAAGCATCGAGAATGTTTTCAAGGAGGATCAAATAAGAACACAATTTTGGGAAAGAAGCAGGCGTGATATATTAGGTGCGTTCGTTTAAAATCTCCAGCAGAAACCAACCAACTGCCAAATTTCAGCGAAATGTCATCTGTTCTCTCACAAGAGAGAAATATCCAAAATAGTACGCGAACAGAAAATTTGCAGAAACTTGCAAGTTAGACGAACAGCTGATATAATTTTTGTTTACATACAAAAGTGTAAAATTTAAAACGTACGAAAAGTCATCGCAAAGTGTTATACTGACACAGTTTATTGATTAAACAAATAACTACTTATTTCTTACAAGTTTAATTAGTCGCATTTTGTAATTTTTATCTTCCTAACCATCAAATTCAATTTTGTGATTTGCGTAAATGCCAACCAGCTGTTTTTGATCAGCTGTTTTCCTGTTGGCAAATTGCTGTTTGCAAAAATTTTTCCAGCAAAAACCAGCAGCTTCCCCTCAAAATGAAATGTCACTTTGCTCTCTCAATTTCCCCTACTTTGCAAGTTTTTTGCGTACGCGAACGCAAAAACTTGTAAGTTTTGGTTAAACATGAACAATTAACAGCTACGCGAACGAACCTATTAATTAAAATACATATGAATATACGTATGTATGTACTTATGGATAATGAGTACAATCAGTGTTCCTATCACTCAAGAAAGTTACGACAGTGGTTCTCGGCGAATTAATTTTATTATTCACACATTTCAAACTCAAGCAGCCCAATAGTAAAAGTTTGTTCTTGCTAATATTTAGTTCTTCGCGAAAACGTTGTTCGGAGAATATTTGTTCCCGTTTCGATCTCTATCAGAACGTTCATAAGACTTTTGTTCCCAATTTGTTCTTTAAAAGAACATACCTGGGACTTTTGTTTACATTTAGTTCTGTTAAAAATGTTTCCGCAAGTATTGTTCGCATTTTGTTCTCTTTGGGAACGTTCTCCGCAGTCGTGTTCGTATTTATTTCCGTTGAGAACGTTCCCGACAGTTTCGCCATTGTGAAAACACTCCCGAAAGTTTTATTCTCATTTTGGTTTTGGTTTCTAAGAGTTCTTGTGAACAAAACTACGAGAACTACATTTAGTTTCGTTCATACCTTTTGTTTTCGGTCCCTGGAAAAATCAAATAGAAAACTCCAAATGAAAAATGCCATGTATCCAGCGCCAAAAAGCTTCCTGTATGAACACTTTCATATAGCTATAGCAATTTTAAAGCTTCGCTCCGCTCGGAACGGATTCGCTCGGCTCGGCCCCGCTTCCTAGTACGTAGAGGATAAGCTCGCAAACACTCAGCAAAATTCGCCGTTCTTTGAAGAGGTTATGTTTGCAGGCTCAATCTTATTGGTTTTTTGTTTTTTTGTTTTAGGTTCGTCGGGATCGCAGCGATTTCTGGGAAGGCATTAAAGCGCACAATGCCACTGTAACTTGTGCCATTTTTGCACCACATCCAGAGGCTATCATAAAATCGGAGCCTGACGAAATTGGACCCAGCGAAAAGGTTGGTAATGTAATAGCTTAAAACTGTTAAGCCTCCATATGAGGCACTGAGAACGAAAGAAGCATATATACAAAATCATTAAACGTTATCATACAATAAATATCGCAGGTATAATATTAGAATATTGCTTCCCATTATTAAAAAAAAAAATGTACTACTCTGGCCTCATAAAAAGTTATCATATTTATTTAGTTCAAAAGTCCGTAGTTCTATGTCACTCATTTTACTATTTCGAGCTAACCAAAGATTTTTCTTCTAGCCGGATCCCCTTGCCGAACAACATAAAAAAGGTTGTGGCTATGTAATGGTTAGCGCCGACTTTAATGGTGCCATCAAAGTGTTTATCAATAAAACGAAGCCAAAACACAGCAGCTTACCTTACACAGCAATCGCAGACTAAACTATCTTTATTTTACGCTGAAATTAAATGTTAACTGAATTAGAAATAGGAAAGTGATATTGATTAAGGCGGTAAATGCTAAGCGCTAGCTACTAGCATTATGCATTTCTCATTGAATTCGTACCGATGGAAGGGTAACAGCTGGTCCGCCAATAAAAACAAAACTATTTTCTGCAAAACGAAAAAAAGAACTTGGTCTTGGGCTGAATTGTAATATTTAGAAAACAAAGTTCGAATGTAAAAATATTTTTTTTAGTTAAAATAAATAAATGTTAACTTAATTGCGCTACCAGCGGCGGAAGGAAAAGCACCTCTTCAAAATTGTTAAAGTATTTACTTTTTTTTTAATTATATATTATGTTGACAGAAGATTGATTTGATTATTAATTTGATCAAAAGAGTATTAAGTATTTTAGTACATACAATATTTTTGCTGATTGATTTATCAAAGAAAATATATTAGACATGCGTAAATATTTATGTTTTTGTCCGTACATTATTTTATACTCTTCACCACTGCACTGTATTGTCATGCAAATGTGTTATTATTGTTATATGTATGTATGTATATGTAGTGTTTTTAAAATTTCATAAGTTTTCGAAAAATGTTAACTATCATTCTACTGCTACTACCATTTACTTATGTAGATATCTATATGCATATTTACTATGTACGTGGACTAGTCTCGAAGCAATAAAAGCCACTTAAAAATAAATACAACAACTTATGCAATTGCAATTGGGAAATAATTTAAAAAGGTCAATTTGTTTAGATAGCACATTGCATAACATTGCATTGCAGATTTGTTTACTAAGTTGTAAATAAGCCAATTAACTAAATATATATGTATTTATATCGCTAATACGTGAGCATGTAAAGGAAGTGATTATGTAAAGGAAAACAAAAATTATCAAGTAAAATAAAATGCAAATTATTTTATTAATAATAATGTCAACGTCTTATTTATTTAAAAATAAAAAAGTCGATATTTCTGAGCACTCGGGCAAAAGGCTTATGCTCGGGAGAATGTCGGAAAACCTGTTACGCGCGTTTTTGTTACGTTTGTATATATTCTCCCAAACTCTCGTTGATAGAATAGCTTCAAAACATAATATGGCTTCGACAATGCCAAGGCACAGAGAAATAGCAAGACTGCACTTTAGATTTTTTTCTATTTCGTTAAAAGTCTGAACTGTCCAACTTTGCTACACTCAAATATACATTCATATACACATCCATTAGCATTCTTTTTGCTTGCTTTTTGATTGGTCGAACGTGTTTACATTTCTTTCTGTTTTGACATACTAGGTTTTTCAAGCAACAACAAATACATGACAGGGTTGTGTTTGCTCTACTGCTATTACCTGTTTAATATGCGTATGGACTACAATACAATAGTCGTTGTTGTAACAGCATACAAATTCCCCAAAGAGTGTTTAAGGGAATGAGCTGGAGTGACAGTTGTAACGAAGCGTTTTTGCTAGCCCCGATGCTTCTAAAATGCTGGGGTATACTCGCCGCGTCCCGGGTTCATTACAATAAATTCGTAGTTTCGGGGCCTGGTAAATCGTACTTTATTATTTAATTTTCCTTATTTCTATAAAAAGAACATATAACAAATAACAATTTGAAACATTCGGTAGCGTCACTTGCCGTGGCTGGGTAACGGCTCCTTGTCCCGTTATGAGCCCGTTAGGCTGTAGTGGCGTGGCTTTAGTACTGGTGGGCAGCGCTCTGCTGACGGCGCTGAGTGGCGCGCTGCTAACGTCTATAAGTGGTGCTCTGGCCGCGTCGGTATGTAGAGCTCTTGCAAGGTGGGTTGCGCTCTGGTCGTGCCGGTGAGTGGCACTCTAACACCGTCGGTGAGTGGCGCTCTGATGACGCCGGTATGTGGCGTTCTTGTAATGCGGAGAGTAGCGCTCTGGTCACGCCGATGTATAGTGCTCCGGTGACGACTGAGAGGAGCGTTCTAGTTGCGTCGAGATGTAGCGCTCTCAGCAATGCAGGTGAGCCGCACCGATGAGTGGTACTTTGGTGATGCCGGGAGCAACGTTCTACTCGCGCCGCTGGGCGGCGCTCTGGCGCGTTGACAAGTGGCGTTCTGTTCGCGCTAATGACTCCGGAGAGTACCTTCCTACTCGCGCCGCTGGGCGGCGCTCTGGCGACATTGACAAGTGGCGCTCTGTTCGCGCCGGAGAGTCGCTCTAGTGGCGCTGTTGACGCCGCTCTGCTGACGGCGGTGAGAAGCGCTCTTGTAGGCGTTGTCTACGTCCCTCTGCTAATGGCGGTGCTGACTGCGGGCGAGCGGGTGTCGCCCGTACGCGGTTCCACGAGAAGCTGTGGTGAGACCGTGTGTAGCTTGTGGCGCTGCCACTGGGAAGGTGACGTCCAGCCCGACGCTCGAGCCGAGAAGAAGTCTCGTGCTGACTGACTGGTTTCTTGTCGTGCTACTCCATTAATAGGCTATGTGCTTGATGTTGCGTGGTCGCGCAGCTACATGTTGCTGTGTGATGTTGCGTTGTCGTGGCAACGAAGAGGTTGTCGTGTGTTGCTATGACTTGTGTTGTGTGTGATTTGCTGCGTGGCCAGTTGCGCTGACTTGTGTTGCTGTGGTGTGGCTGGTTTGGTTGGTGGTGCGGGAGTTTGTGTGGGCTAAATTCTCTGGGGACATTTAGTCCTCACACAGTCCTTGGCCAGATATAAATCTGGGTCGTTGCATTTACGTAGACCCGACTGCCGTGGGAACGTCAGGACTGTAGTAAAACCAGGCGCTGACAAGCAACTTTTCGCCATGCGAGTGTTTTGCTGCATTTTTCACTTGTTTAAAAACACTGTTTCATCGTTCCGTAATTCATACAGCAAAAAAGTTGTATGCCTTCGCCAAGCCTAATAGACTAAAAAAAAATTAGGGCTCGAATCGTCACATACGATAGCGTAGCATTTTTCGGATTATGATATACGTGACCGTACTCTTTGTCCCATTAAGCCTATACTGCCTGACGTATCACGTAATTTTCTTTCGTATCATTTTCGAGGTTTTAATGATACAAAATTTCACAATAAACCGCGCTCTATCTTTGTTATAGTCTAAATTATATTTAAAATATTAAAATTTGAATACGGAAGTACGGAAGCAGCGGGGCCTTAAGCGTCTTCACTACTGGGGAAAGAAGTTATCGGCCGATAAGACTTACCACTTTTGGCTGGTTTTCCCGGCTTTAGTAGTAAGACCTCACTCAGCGATTTCCATATATCTGGAGTTACAAGGGAAACCAGCACAGGTTGAGGGCCTTGGTAAGATATGCTACTCCCGCCGGACCCAATTTTTTCTGCATCCGCTTGGTTATTCCGTCGGGCTTTCGCCTTCCCGATGGCCGCAAGCTGAAATCGTAAGAGTGAGACACCAACATGGGAGCTTGATTCTTACTCCTCCGCTCAGTGAGTCCTTAGAAACTAACGTTCAATGTGACTATTTCTCGTTTTTTACGTTAGCACTGTCAAGGAACCTAATGGATTTTGCAGAATTGTCATTTTATCATCGATGGTTACAGAGCTGAGCTATTTAAATATGACGGCGAAGAGTTCATTAATGAGGCTATCTCTCTGAACTTTATCACTTCTTCAATGCACAGAGCCTAAACCTCTCTCCGACGAAATATACGGCGACCCTCTCCATCCATTTGGTGAAGGAGGCTTCAACTAGGCATTCACGTCGATAGTACACCAAATCCGAGGGGGGATAAACGAAAATCCTGGGAGTTACCTTTAGATTGTCTACTCTCCTTCTCCGCTCCGCTATTGAATTGATGAGTTCGACAACTCAACAAAAAATGATTTTGGACTTGTACGGTTGTGGGAACTCTCCGATTCAATTGTCAATAAAATACACAGCGGAAACAGGGTTCTCAAGCTCCTGGGGCAAAGGCAAAGATACGTTGTTGGCAACATAAATATAAGGCTATTGACCGACCGGTTCTGAATTATCCTGCGCCTTTTTTGGTTGCGGGGGAATAGTTAGACGCAGTGGACAAAATATTGGTTTTCCAATCATTTTCAAATTACTAACCAAGCCCAATGTTTATTGGCAAATAATAAATAAAAGGAGATAATGCTACTCATACGCCATGTATGCAGTTTTATAGCCCATAAAATTCCAGCTTAATAAATTGCAATTTCGAATGGCTAGGAATTCACGTAGATTTTTGATATTGTTTTTTTTTTGCCGACGGTGTCGCGGATTTTCCTCCATACAAAGTATTTATGTTCGACCACTTTTTTTATATGGAAGAAAATAATACCACCCATAAAAAAATGATCAAAAATCAACGCGACAACCTATCCACTTGAAACTTGCACTTTCTTGAGCTAGAATCAAATGGCCTATAAAACTGCATACTTTAAAATTTTCCAAAAAATCTTAATAAAAAGTTTGTGGTTGTGGTAACATTTTGTTGAACTTTTCTAATTTTCCTACACGGTTTGAAATTTGGACTTATATGGCTTGTGTTAGGCAATAAGCAGTTTTTTAATAAAAAAAATTACAAACTTTAAACAAACAAAATAAAAATAGCCAAAATTGATCAAAATGTCATGTGCCTAATATTTTTCATATGACTGTATATAACAACTTTAACTGCAGGGAAAAAAAAAACCGAAATGTTCCTTAAAAAGCCGCATACAAAATTACAAAGTCTACAAGATATTTTCCTCTTTTCTCAAGTAAAAAGCAGCCTTATCCTGAGTTTCGTCTGAAAAAATTTCTCCCGAAAATTTTTCATCCGCCCATAGTAAATACACGGAAACACAAAATGAAAAGTGAACCGGTTCGGGGAAAATAATCGGTTTCTCAAGAAAATTATCTACTTATCCAAATGAATGTATAAAAAAACTGCATATCTAACTATAAAGACGCGGTTGCAATATCAACGTGGAATTGAAATTACTTCTTTTTTTTTTAAATGTTATCTGTCTACATACATATCAGTTTGAAGTGAAGCTGAAGATGCATTCGAAATTCAAAGACCTTTTATATATGTCATTATAAACGCGTAACTGCACCCCAAGCTGATATCCTAGACAGAGGAACAATACCAAAAACATCATTCTCAACTGTAAGCTGGCATCATGATAAAAACATAGCAAGGTAGAACCGTTCTCTCAATTTGTCGGCCATGATTTTTTTTTTGAAGTTTGCCAACATTTTAAAATCATATAAAAGTGAAAATAAAGAAAAGAAATTGTTTGAAATTGTTGTTGCTTGAGATTGAAAATGAAAATGTGTGTGTGAGTTTGTGAGTAAATTTAAAAATTAAATTGTTTGGAAACGTCAAGAATTTTAAAAGTGACTCTCAGCGGTTCTACCTTACTATATTTTTATCATGGCTGGCATTGCTAATTTTTGGATTTCCATTACAAATTCTTGTTAAGTTAAGATGTGTTTGAACTTCAGAGAAAAATATTCATTGATTACAACACAGTGGGAATTACATATGATTTCTAATTTAAATAGTTCCAAAATTGAAGTTTGGCCCTAACGCAGCCACTTTTAAATAAAATAAACTATTTTAAACAATGTCAAATATTCAAAGCTTTATTTAATAATTTGTATGTAAAAAAAACCTAAGCAATACATCTCAATTCCAGTAAAAATAAAAAATAAAGAATTATAAGGGAATGTTGAATAATTTTCCGCAATTTACCTCCAGGCGGTAGTCGCAACAAAACCAATAAAAATAATAGTGTAATTCAAACTATGCTTATATGAGTGTATACATATGAATGAATGAATGAATGAAATAATCAAGTTCTATGTAGTTCACTTCAAAATGTCGAATGGGTTATAATATTTGCGTGAGTTATGAAAACACGGTCAGTTTGACGAAAGCTCAGATCTACGTGCTTTTATAAGAGTAAAAACTTTCCTGAATGAGCATTTCATAAACGCGAGCGTTTTTTGGACTTTTATTATCACCACCGTATAAATGTACTTCCATAATATCGTGGGAATCTTGCTGATGCGCGCCGGCGCAACCAGTTGCTGCACCAGCCACATCGATATCTTCTGGGCCCATTAAATCACTCATATTGAATACAGCACTACTTTCCAAACATTTGGGATCTTTTACGATGCGAGCGATCAGTGTGCGCTTAAGCAACACATCTTGCAATGCCTGACGTATGTCCTTTTCACGTAAACGCGGATTTGGCACCAATCCATGTAGACGTGCACGTATGGTACGCAGCGGCCAGCTTATCAATTCGAGCGGGCATTGCCTCAGATTTGTGGTCAGCACCGATGCTGTATTTAAGTAGTCGACATAGAGTACATCCACTTGCTTTGCGACTGGATTATGCGAGCGTATGAGTGCGCGATACCACTTTCTATCCTTGTGGTAAACGGCGAGGCAAATTGTACGTGGTTCAAAATCGGTGAGGTAAGGTGCTGACTTCACCAGATGTTTGATACGTCGTTCCAGTTCCAATTCACGATATTCAAATTCGGTGAGATGTGGCAGGATTTGTACAATTGTTGGTGTAACGATGCAGGCGACACTACATTCGAAGGTGCGTTTACCGACCGGCAGTTGGGGATTTTTGAAACTTTCTATGCCACTAAAGTGCGAGAATACCGATGAAGTTTCATTCGGATAGAATTTGTCGAAAGCGGAAGTATCCAAATTCTGGAAATGTGATAATGAAATTAAAGGTAGTTTTTACATTCGCTACGAACGGAAAAGTAACAGAAAAAAAAAAAATACAATTTTAAGAAAAAATATGTTCTAAATCAATCCGGTCACAAATTTTATTCATAGGTACATTTAGGATTCAGATTCAGTTTCTTTCTGGTCTTTAGCAAAAGTGGGCGGGTGTTAACAAAAAAAATAAAAATCCTCAAAAAATTTGTTCGAAAAAGTTTGTATAGCACAGCCAAAGGAGAGACAAAAATGGGTAATAAATAATAGGCTCATATAATCTTCATCGAGATATTAAAAAATATTTAAATTTGTGACTGGTGGGATATGTCCTTGAGACTGGTGTTAAGTAACTGCATGAAACAAAAGTTTCCATAAGAAAAAAAATTATAACTTTTTTTGATTATGATTTTTTACCATTTTCCAGAAGATTAATGAAATGTAGTAATTTAAAAAGACGTTACTACTGAAAAAGATATAATTAGGGTATTTTAAAATTGATGTCGCTTTTCTCTTTTGCATGGAATTACCTAGATTTCTTTTACATTTCATTCCAGTCGATTTTAACTTACACAGTACCAACGCACTGTAGGGAAAATCTGAAATCATGAAATTACACAAAAAACGCCGAAAAACGAGAACTTAATTTTGAGATGTAGATTACGAATCTGTATTTTTGCAGGTCATTTTCCCAAGATATTTTAATTTTTTTTGTTAAATATTCAAACTTTAACAATGAAAATTAAAAAAATAAAAATTTTTTGTAATTTTTTTTATTGAAAAAAATATTCAAACTTTAACAGGGAAAATTAAAAAAAATTAAAATTTTTTTTGTAAAATTTTTCATTTATGTTAAAGCCATTTTTTCCATTCACAATGGACACTTAAAATGAAAATAGCTTGGGAATATTTCCTGATCTAGAAAAACGGTATACAGATCCGTAATGTCCCAAAATTAAGTTTACTGTGTCGGCGATTTTTTGTGTAATTTTAGCGTCCCCACAGTGTAATTAGGGCGTCACTTAAAGTATACTTTAATTTGACTATGACTATGGGCCACATTAAGCCCGTTTCCATATGCAATTTTTTTAATGGCATACATATTTTGTAATTTCAATGGCTAGTGGAAACACGGCGTGATTCTAAAACACCCTAGCATTGACTTACCTGCCGTGGACGTAGAGCAAAGCTGGCGCTGTCAAGTATTTCCATTTCTCTTCCTTTAACCTTATCCCGTGTTCGCTGCTGCTCCTTTGCCATTTCCTTTTCTCTTATTTTCTCTTTAGCCTTTTCACGTTCAACTTCATCGTCTGTATTATGCCAATAGTTCAGAGCGAAACTTTGTTCCAATTCGACAATGGCTGCATCATCATCATCATCGCCAAGGCCCCAACCCGTAGCGCCAGCCCCAACATCTCCAACATCATTGTCACTTTGCATTGCTGCTAATTCGTTTTGTATGAAATTCTCACTGCCATACAAATTTTCATGTAGCATTTGTTTATGCAATTGCTTGTATTCGTTGGAGTCGAACATGCGTTTCTTACAAGGCGGTACAAATGTTTGTTGATGTGGGTATTGTTGCTGTTTCATTGCCAATTGTGCGGCCTGCGCTGCCTGCATCGGTGAAAGGGCATTATTTAATTCGTCATTAGCGCTAGCATCACTATCTGAGTGAATATTATCGTGGTCCAAATTGTATAAGAGCTGATCGAGGCAATCATTGACCGTATCATCATTGTCACCATCATCCTCATCGAAAGCGTTTATTTCCTCTTTGATGTCGTCATCATGATCGGGGGGTTCAGATTTGAAATGTTTGAATTGGAACTGTGAAGAAAAGTTATACAAATAAGTAATGCGAATAAGCAAGCAAGTTATATGAAATCAAGTAATTTAAAAACAAAATTTATTTTAAGACCTTTTATTGGTAGTAAGTAAAAAATAGAAAAATCGACCCTAGAACCAACTAACGGCTGAATTTTTTTGAAATATCTCGACACCTGCGCCACCTAACGGATTAATTCATCTTTTGTATTGTTTAGTCATCGGGTTCTGAGCTCATCGGAAAATTGGTTAAACATTGATTGCATGACTGGATTACACACAGGTGAAACATAATAAAAGTTTTTGAAAGGGTACTTTTTGAAAGATTTAAAATACTAGGCTTCGCCCAGCGCAATATGGTCTGGCAGCTACTATTTGCTGGCCAAAAGTAATATTTTAAAGTATCGATAAATCGATTTTTTTTCCTTCGTTCACTAAACTAATTCTCCAGAATAAAAAATCCATACACATTATTATTGCTCCAAATCCGATAACCCCACATTGGACCCGCGTTTTCAATTAACAAAAATCTGACAATGCCACCTCGGAACCCCCCTTATATAAAAGTTTTTGGTGAAAAGGAGAAAGTTATAAAGTTTGGTCGCCGTATTGGATCCGTCATTTTGAATTTAAAAAATCTGTCATCATATTCGAAATCAGAGACCACAAAAACCTCCAAACACGAAGTTTCAAATCAATTTGGTTACTTCTGGACTTTTGGCCAGCAAATAGTAGTCGCCGGATTATAATGCAGCGGTTGAAATTCAACCTCTAAAATTAAGGGGAGTTAAAGTGAGTTGAGTTGAGGAGGTGAATATACATAGAGGAGAGTTAAGGCCCGTCAGCTGACTATGAATAAATAAATTCAAATGCAGCCGTCTACATAGCCTAAATTTGGCAACGCTAACGCCAACACATGGCAGAAAGATGCCCAACTCCCATCTTTTCGCGTGCGTCGTACCTCAGCTGTTGCAAATAATTAAAATTATGTGAAACAGTTTTTTTTGTTTTTATCAAATGTAGACAAGAAATATCGTTTTTAATTCAATTATTGATAGGAATATTAATTTATCTGTCGCTAGTATGTTAATTTCGTGGCTAAAGTATTCGCTGCCAAGCGTTCACTGTAGCAAGCACTGGTGTTACTCGCGACACTGTCAAAGTGACGCCAACGCCAACGCAACGCCAAAATTGTATGTAGATGGGCTTTTAGGGTGAGGTGAGTTGAGGTGAACTGAGGAGTTGATGTGAAGTTGGTTAATGTGAGATGAGGGGAGTTGGAGTGAAACGCACAGTGAACCACAAAGCATAACTTAATATAACATGACATAATAAAACATGACATAACAAAACATAACATAAAAGCTGAAATAAATGTTTAGAGAACCTGAAACCACAACCAACTATTTTTTAACACTGACAAAATGTATGACTTTGATGGTACTTTGCGAACCTCCGTAATATATTTTTTAGACGTTGTGAATACCCAAATAGTATAATAAAAGATCAAATTACATAATATAACGAGAACATAACATAGCATAGCACAAAATAACGAAACATAAGAGAACAAAACATAAAATATATTTGTTAATGTTATTGTGGCTTATTAACATTTTATTTCTAATATTTTTGTTGAGCCATGTACTACGATTGTTTATTAGGAAAAGTTGAAAAAGCAACAAAGTCTAAGCGGTAGAAGTTATAGCAGCTATTTCGGAGATCACCACATCTCCTGATCAGACTTCTTTTTTCTAGACTTCAGCAAGGGTGTATGTATAGAATTGACAACAACAACCACAACGCAAGAGTTTACGGGATGTACATAGCTCAGTGATTAACGCTTCTGACTTTGCACATCGATTACTCTGGTTTAAATCGGGATTTTGGGCTGGCTATTCGAGAACTCTAATTTGCTTCCTATTCAACCATGACTAAACGGCCGGAAATTTATGTTTCGGGTCGTTGTCATCTTGAAATTTCTATAATAGGATCAAATTATCGGCATATTCATCAAAGAGATTATTTTCAAGGATACTCTTATACATATCACCTGTCATTTTGCCATCGACCCATTGCCCAGACCATAACCGACGGTGACCAAATTGACGTTATGTACTTTCACTTTTAGGCTTACCATTAATTTTTGGCAAATTTTTTGTTGACGGTGTTACGCTTTTTTTCATACAAAGTAAGTATGTTCGACCATTTCTTTGAAAGAGAAGCAAATGAGCAGCACTTTTCACTAGAATTTTATTATACTCAATTTTAATGAGTTAATTTAAAGTTTTAATTAAAAAGTTTGAAATTTTGGTAAAACATTGCAGAATCGCAGGCATTCAGATAAAAAAAAAAATAACTGTTTATGGAGGAAATTACGATCATATACCAACAGCACTTAAAACTCGTACATAGGCATGCCATTTTAATGAGCTGTTAAGGCGTCGAAACACCAAATACGGGACAAATACAGGACATTAAAAGAAATATATAAAATTTGGCGTTCCGTATATAATAAATAAATTACCAGGACAATGGTCACAAAAAGAGGACTGCCCCGTATAATACCATCCGGTTACCTGGTTACCGTAATTATAATATACATACATACTATGTATCAATTTGAGAAATTTGGCTGCCGTAACTATTTCTGTAGTTACGTACACATAGTTATTACTTTTTTCAAAAACATCGTTATATGACAAGGTTTAAATCCGATTTCGTCCAAGTTCAATACCAAATTTCTACTGGAAAAAAATGTGAACAGACTTGATGACACATATTACTTAAGTTTGCTTATAAGTTTTTATGAGAAATGAGAATGAGAAATTCTTATGCTGTGCGTCGAATTCTCTTGCGCTTCGAGATTACTTTAACTTACCATTTTGTCAGCCTTTACGTTGTGCATAACTTTGTCAACGGCATCATCTTCGTCGTTGTTAGTAGCCATGCCAATATTAGCCAGCTGCTGTAATTGGCTTTCCTGTTGTTTACCCATATTGGACTCTTTATTTTTATATGCTGAACGGGTGGCTGATGTTACTCGTTGTACATGTCCAGAATTAACAAGATATTCTGCAACATCCATGTTGCCCAGACGCATATTACATGACTTGATTGGTTTTAGTAGTTCTCCGGGTTCCACGCGTATCGAAACAAGTTTTTCAACAATGGTGACATGTATAAAATCAAGAACATCCGTGGTGTAAGCTCCATCGTTAGACTTGGCACAAATACCTTCAATACGATATTTATGGGCTAAGCGGGGCAACTTAGGGAATGGCGCAAACGGACGTAAGTCTTGGTATTTAACTGACTCCACATTGCCGTAGTCAATAAATTGTACAACGTAACCATCCGTCTTTACTTCTTGTATAATGCCACGATATAAGCGTGTATCCACATGATACCGCACCAAACATCCCTGTCCGGGTGTGTACATAGCAACGAAATCCTTTGGCAACTGATATTCGCCGTAGATTTTCATGATTTTTGCTCGCATTTCGTTCAGTAGATCTTCATCGTTAGCATCGTGCAAATAAATGATGGCCTCATAGTCAACATAGGTCGGCATGGCAGCAAATATGGACTTGTCAATTGGTTTAGATTGAAGCCAAGCTTCAGGTGCTTTCGATGTAAAAATTTTGACTTCACCGCAGGTCTTGCTATTTATTTCGTCATTTAAGGTGAAATCCAGATCAGGGAAGTGTTTACAATCACGATATGCATCCTTGACAGAATTATCAGTATCGGCTATAACAAGGTCAGTTGCTGGCTGCTGTGCACGGCGATCGATTTCTGTCAAATG
>NW_023458558.1:47044121-47046716 GCF_013731165.1 Rhagoletis pomonella
TGAGAATAACAACCACAACAAATTTGACGGCTAATAATCTGAGATTTGCCTATGTAAACGGGGTGATTAAAAAACGAGCTTTGATTGGGATAATATTGATATGTGAACATAGTTTTAGAGACGTTGCTAAACGCTAAAAAGCTTCTTCTTCTTCTTCTTGGCTAAACATATAGCTCTTTTGCATGAATAACGTCAGATATAAAAAAAAGACCGCCACCTCTTATTCTACTAGGGGATGCTTAAATGTCATAATGCTAATATCCTTCGTAGTATAAATATCGAATTTGACGTCATTAAAATCGTTACGCTTCCCTATATACGTTTTTCAACGTTCATAGTAAATTGGAAATATGTTCGAGATGGGTTAAAAAAAAAAAAATGGAAACCATAGTAACAAGAGAGATAGTGAAATCCAGCTCATTCTTCAAGGGAATATAAGACAAATACACTCTCATTAAAATTTCAATTCGATAATGGGCTGCATTTCGAATTTATAACGAAGGGAAAGCACATTGGATAACGAGGGTTCCGTTTTGCTGGCCTAGTTCTCGATTAGAGTTGCCCATTCGTTGTAGAAACTGAGACTCGGAAAAAATTTTAGTTTTCCAATCATTTTCGAATTGTTAACCAAGCCCAATGTTTATTCACTATCTCTCAAAAAAATGTTTGTTTTCCCATAAATCAATTCACTATCTCTCACTATCTCTCAAAAAAATGTTTGTTTTCCCATAAATCAAAATTAACCAGGGATGACGGAAAGGTTACTTTCGATAACGTTTGAGAATTCGAGCGTGGCAGGGAGTAGCTGGAAGATGCTTCCAGGTCAGAGCGCCCGAAACAGCCGTTACCAAAGTTTTTGTCATTCTGAAGGAATTCTGTTCATCGACTGTCTTGATTAAAAAAACTACAATAAACGGATACTGTTATGCTACATTGTTGATATTAGTGCGTCAGATGATTATCGAGAAACGGAGACAGGCCAAGGGAGTCCTACCTGGACGCCAGTGATTACTTCCTGTTCTTCAATTTGAAGTATGTAGTTTTTTGAGTGAATGAGAAATGAAGGTGGGAGTAAGAAAGCAAAAACGGCGATTTTTTCACTAGGTCAAAAGAAAGGACTAAATAGAAAAATAAAATGTTAACGCATTTCATCATTCCATCTTGCGTAGAATAGTGCTCTCAAAAAACCCAAAGCCTTCTTAGCCTTGCTCGATATCGTCCGGCCATTTAATAGAGTTATTCTTCGCTTGATGTCCCGACTGATATTATTTTTAAGGTCCCTGCACTGATGGCAATAATAGAAACTCCTTTTCTTGACCAGTATTGGTTAAATTTATTTTTTTTATTTAATAACTAATATTTGTTTATAAATGTCTAGTTCATTATACGTACAACACCGCGCGATAGTAAATTTAATCCTGTTAGTAATTCAAAACTGATTTAAAAAATTATACAGAAATGTGCTTAGAGAAGAAGTATGGGCATACAATTAATGAAGAAATCCTGTAGAATTTAAACATATCCAAGTTTCTCGTGCAGAAGGGCTGGTAAATATTGAAAATGTCATTTTAAAATTTTACCCTTGAAATTTCGCAGTATTTGGTAAAAAAAATATATATATCTGTGTTCGTATGGAAAAGTAGCTTATGTCGAAAGGTTGGCTTTAGTATAATGCGGCATTCCCTTTATTCTTTCAACGACAAGAAATTTTTTGAGGAGACTTAATAAGAATATTGTCTTGCTAGTATCGGGACTATTTATTGCATGTTTATTGGCCAAAAGTTCTTCAACGGCTCAGCGCCAGTGAGTCATTCGCAATCATATGCTGCGAATGGCGATTTATACTAAAGCCAACCTTTCGAATTAAGCTACTTTTCCATATGAACACAGATATGTTAAGGACTTATATAAACTCGATAACATACTCTAATTTCGTCCTTCTAACTTTATCCGCTTAAAAAATTACGTACTCGTCCTTGTCAATTCAATGAGCCCAATTTGGAATTTGTTTCTCCTGAGACACAAATCCTCCAATAATTAACTCTCAGGGAGTAACATATTCCCCGAAAATTTGGGAGGATGAAATTCGACCTTCGAAAAAGCTGTTTGACATGTTTTTCACAGCTCAACTCCTCCATTTAAAATAAAAAATCCTCAAGGAATTTTTATTCATGATAGGAGGAAAGAGAAAAGAGCGAAAACTCCGAGGGAGTTTCTGTTCAGAATCGGACTGAATATCAAAAAATTGTTACGAATTGTTACTAGTACTTGCATGTTTTTTACTGGAAATGCATTCAATAAACGAAAAAAATTTGCAAGGTAGAGCGAACTCGGGGCTTAACAACCCGAGAGAGCTGCAAATTCTTGCAAGTAAAAACTTTGCCAGCAAGAATTTGCAGGAGTCAAAAAGTAAGGTTATGCTTGAAATTCAAATGTAAACAAAGTTTTTTAGAGGATGATTTGATTAAATATAATTAGTGAAATGAAAATATAGATGAACAATTTAAGTCTAATATATTTGGGCACTATTCTCAATTAAAAAGAAAATTGCGCGCCCAACCTTAACCGTTAGAAAGTGTCAAAATGACGTAAGTT
>NW_023458558.1:47046816-47049853 GCF_013731165.1 Rhagoletis pomonella
ACACGCTTGCATAGCTCATAATACGAATTTCACTTTCGATCTTCGATAGCCAGCGAAGATCGAAAATCGAATGCAGCTCATAATAAGGGCCTAAGTTACTGACAACACCTTGTATTAGGAGTGTTCGCTATGCAAAAAATGTGTACAAGTTGGTACCAATTGTTACCAAATCGTGTTCGTTTTGCCACAAACCCAGTAAAACTAGCAAGGAGAGAGCACAATTTTGGCATTTCATTTGGAGGGGAAGTTGCAAATTCGTGCTGGGAAAATTTTCGCCAGTAAGAATTTGCAAGCAGGATTGTGGCACACGGTTGCATTTTTGTCAACATTAATTTGAATCAAAAAGTTCGTTAAATTTAAAAATGAACAATCTTGTTGCTATTTACTAATGAAAGAAGTATGTAAATATTCGTTTATTCATTTAATTTAATTAATTCCACACATTTGAAAGGCACTCGGCTGAATAAGCTGTATTCGTAATCGGAACGCAGTCGACACCACTGTCGATATAGGAAATCCGACAGAGACTTCCGCAAAGAAATTGAAGCGTATGATAAGGAAAGTCAGAATAAGAAGAAATATACGTATAGGTCTTGTTTTGGTTTCCACCTCAAATAACTTAAAAAATTTATTATGCTCGAAATGCAACCGTGGACGCCATCTGGCAGTGAATCGTGCTAATGTTTGCTAATTCCTGTTCGCG
This sequence comes from Rhagoletis pomonella, assembly GCF_013731165.1. Taxonomy (NCBI): domain Eukaryota; kingdom Metazoa; phylum Arthropoda; class Insecta; order Diptera; family Tephritidae; genus Rhagoletis; species Rhagoletis pomonella. The sequence goes on from NW_023458558.1 coordinate 47,047,520, forward strand.
CAAAACTTAGTAAGTTTCTCTTTGGGAGAGTAAGGTACCTTATTCTCTAAATTTTGTTACTGGCTAATTCTTACTGGTAGTGGCATAGCGAACACTCCTATTATTACACCATGAGCAGAAGTAATCAATTCCATTCCCAGACACCATTATTGAAAAATCGTCAGCATAAGAGACAATCGAAACTCCGGTGTAAATGAAACTTCGGTGAAATGTAAAAGTTAAACAGTAGTAGGGAAAGGACACCTCCCTGTGGGACCCCCTGAAGCTACAGACAGTACAGAACACCGCACTCAAGGCAGCGACCGGATGCCTCCTGATGTCACCCGAACACCACCTCCATGACGAGGCGAAAATGCTCCCAATTAGGGAACACAACACGATGCTCTGCAAGCAGTTTCTTTCTGGGAGCCACAGACGTGGTCACCCAAACAGACAGCTGCTTGCAGAGGAGCCCTTGCCTAGACACGTCAGGAGGCATCTATTTGAACTGACGGACGAAGTCCAGAGGTTCATTAAGCAGCCTCTGGACACGTCAGCATACCGACAGGCCCTGAACGGCATTCACAGGGACTCAGTCTCGAGTTATGTAGACTATAGACCTGTCAATGCCGTTCTAGGCACACAAACACCGGACATTGACGCGACGGAGCTCCATCTGCCTCGGGAGACAAGAACAACAATAGCCCAACTTCGCTCTGGCTACTGCAGCAGGCTGAACTCTTGCCTGAGTAGGTTAAATGCGGATGTGCCGAATGAATGTCCGGCATGCGGAGAGACCCCTGACGACTCGAAACATCTCTTCGCATGCCCGGAAAACCCTACAACCCTAACGGCATTGTCCCTGTGGACCGACCCCTTAGAGGCTACATGCTTCTTGGGGCTGCCGTTAGTGGAACTCTATGACAACGACCGAGATACCAACCGATATGGGCGGGGTTATTGTAGCCGCTACAACAACAACCCCGTTTTATTTTCCTAGGTTTGCTCGATTTGTCTCTAAAGATTACTGACCAGTGTCGACCACTCAGATAATTCGCCGACCACCGGTTGTGTCCCTGTGGGAGAGAGGAGGCTTCTATGTCTTCTAGTAGCGTGGAGTGACTGACGGTGTCAAACGCCTTGGACGGGTTCAACGCTATTAGAATTGAGCTCTCACAGGTGCGGTTTCGGTCAAGGCCCCGAGTTATCTGTGTGCCTAAAGTGTTAAAGCGATCTAACCCTGTTAAGGACGGCGAAATCACCCTCCACCCCTAGCATTGGCGTTTTGTTGTCGTTGCTCTAGCGGTTACTTATTGGAAAGAAAGCGGGCGAGGGGTATGTATATGAAGTTCGATTTCGCCCAGCCTTTTATACTTGTTTCTACATACACATTTTAAGTACGTAATTTCTAATACCAGATTGCAGTAAATAAATTTAACCGCATGAACTATTTTATCGAAAACAATCATCTATATTAGCAAACGTTGAATACGTAATATGTATAAGATATCTTATCTAGATGCAAGGAAACCATTATTGTAGTTATGGCAGCTATGTTTTCTACAATATGAATGTACACACATACACAAGATTGATAAAACAATCATTTCTGTAAATCTTGGGACATACGTACAGACATATCATCGTTTTAAAGTACAAAATCGCGTATCGTCATTCTGCTAAACCGCGTAACTCTCATTTGCTGCCAAAAATTCGATTTGCTCACTGAAGCTCTTAGCTCAATCCTTATCCATTCGTCCTGAAACATACTAGCCAGAAAGGCGAATGCTTTATAAAAAAGAAAACCATTTTGAAATATGAGTGTTTTTACTCTATAGTAAAGAATTTATGAAACCTCACATACGCGGTTTTGCATTTTGTTGATACACGGTTTTGTACTTTAAACGACGATATGTATGTGTTTTATACATATAAGAGATAAAATTACCGGCCGAGTCTTTACGTGGGTATTTAGGTTAATACAATGTAAACTGTAGGTTCATACGTATGTTTAGCGTGAAGATTGTTAAAATAAATTCCTATGTATGTAAACATATGTATATGGGCAATATCTTTAAGCACTCCATAAATTTGGTGTAAGCTGAGCAGTTCTAATTTTAAACCAAAATTATGCAGAGTTAACTTAATTAAATTAAGTTAAATTACCGACCGACTATTTACGTGGGTATTTAGGTTAATATAATGTAAACTGTAGGTTCATACGTATGTTTAGAGTAAAGATAAAATAAATAAATGCCTATGTATGTAAACATAACATATGTATATGGGCACTGTCCTTTCGCATTCGATAAATTTGGTGTAAACTGAGCAGTTCTAATTTTAAACCAAAATTAT
>NW_023458558.1:47049953-47053625 GCF_013731165.1 Rhagoletis pomonella
ATAATTTTGGTTTAAAATTAGAACTGCTCAGTTTACACCAAATTTATGGAGTGCAAAAAGATAATGCCCATATACATATGTTATGTTTACATACATAGGCATTTATTTATTTAATCTTTACACTAAACATACGTATGAACCTACAGTTTACATTATATTAACCCAAATACCCACGTCAATAGTCGGTCGGTAATTTAACTTAATTTAATTAAGTTAACTCTGCATAATTTTGGTTTAAAATTAGAACTGCTCAGTTTACACCAAATTTATGGATGGCTTAAAAGATATTACCCATATACATATGTTTACATACATAGGCATTTATTTTTTCAATCTTCACGCTAAACATACGTATGAACCTACAGTTTACATTGTATTAACCTAAATACCCACGTAAAGACTCGGCCGGTAATTTTATCTCTTATATGTATAAAACACATACATATCGTCGTTTAAAGTACAAAACCGTGTATCAACAAAATGCAAAATCGCGTATCAAGATAATGCAAAACCGCGTATGTAAGGTTGCATAAATTATTTTCTAGAGCGTAAAAACACTCATATTTCAAAATGGTTTTCTTTTTTATAAAGCATTCGCATTTCTGGCTAGTATGTTTCAGGACGAATGGATAAGGATTGAGCCAAGAGCTTCTGTGAGCAAATCCAATTTTTGGCAGCAATGTCAGTTACGCGGTTTAGCAGAATGACGATACGCGATTACAAGATTTACAGAAATGATTGTTTTATCAATCTTGTGTATGTGTGTACATTCATATTGTAGAAAACATAGCTGCCATAACTACAATAATGGTTTCCTTGCATCTAGATAAGATATCTTATACATATTACGTATTCAACGTTTGCTAATAGAGATGATTGTGTTCGATAAAATAGTTCATGCGGTTAAATGTATTTACTGTAATCTGGTATTAGAAATGTCTTACTTAAAATGTATATGTAGAAACAAGTATAGAAGTCTGGGCGAAACCGAACTTCATATACCCCTCGCCCGCTTTCTTTCCAATAAGTAACCGCTAGAGCAACGACAACAAAACGCCAATACTAGGGGTGGAGGGTGATTTTGCCGTCCTTAACAGGGTTAGATCGCTTTAACACTTTAGGCACACAGATAACTCGGGGCCTTGACCGAAACCGCACCTGTGAGAGCTCAATTCTAGTAGCGTTGAACCCGTCCAAGGCATTTGACACCGTCAGTCACTCCACGCTACTAGAAGACATAGAGGCCGGTGGTCGGCGAATTATCTGAGTGGTCGACACTGGTCAGTAATCTTTAGAGACAAATCGAGCAAACCTAGGAAAATAAAACAGGGGGTTGTTGTTGTTGTTGTTGTAGCGGCTACAATAACCCCGCCCAGATCGGTTGGTACTAACGGCAGCCCCAAGAAGCGTGCAGCCTCTAAGGGGTCGGTCCACAGGGACAATGCCGTTAGGGGTGTAGGGTTTTCCGGGCATGCGAAGAGATGTTTCGAGTCGTCAGGGGTCTCTGCGCATGCCGGACATTCATTCGGCACATCCGCATTTAACCTACTCAGGCAAGAGTTCAGCCTGCTGCAGTAGCCAGAGCGAAATTGGGCTATTGTTGTTCTTGTCTCCCGAGGCAAATGGAGCTCCGTCGCGTCAATGTCCGGTGTTTGTGTGCCTAGAACGGCATTGACAGGTCTAGAGTACATAACTCGAGACTGAGTCCCTGTGAATGCCGTTCAGGGCCTGTCGGTATGCTGACGTGTCCAGAGGCTGCTTAATGAACCTCTGGACTTCGTCCGTGACGTGTCTAGGCGAGGGCTCCTCTGTAAGCAGCTGTCTGTTTGGGTGACCACGTCTGTGGCTCCCAGCAAGAAACTGATTGCAAAGCATCGTGTTGTGCTCCCTAATTGGGAGCATTTTCGCCTCGTCATGGAGGTGGTGTCCCACAGGGAGGTGTCCTTTCCCTACTACTGCTTAACATTTACATTTCACCGAAGTTTCATTTACACCGGAGTTTCGATTGTCTCTTATGCTGACGATTTTTCAATAATGGTGTCTGGGAATGGAATTGATGACTTCTGCTCATGGTGTAATAATAGGAGGCTATGCAACTGCCAGTAAGAATTAGCCAGTAACAAAATTTAGAGAATAAGGTACCTTACTCTCCCAAAGAGAGAAACTTACTAAGTTTTGCGCGAACAGGAATTAGCAAACATTAGCAAGCTTCACTGCCAGCGGGCATCCTAGGTTGCATTTCGAGCATAATAAATTAAGTTATTTCAGGTGGAAACCAAAACAAGACCTATACGTATATTTCTTCTTATTCTGACTTTCCTTATCATACGCTTCAATTTCTTTGCGGAAGTCTCGGTCGGATTTCCTATATCGACAGTGGTGTCGACTGCGTTACGTTTCAAATGTTTGGAATTAATTAAATAAACGAATATTTACATACTTCTTTCATTAGTAAATAGCAACAAGATTGTTCATTTTTAAATTTAACGAACTTTTTGATTCAAATTAATGTTGACAAAAATGCAACCGTGTGCCAAATTGCAAATTCTTACTGGCGAAAATTTTCCCAGCACGAATTTGCCACTTCCCCTCCAAATGAAATGTCAAAATTGTGCTCTCTCCTTGCAAGTTTTACTGGGTTTTTGGCAAAACGAACACGATTTGGGAACAATTGGTACCAACTTGTACAAATTTTTTGCATAACGAACACTCCTAATACAAGGTGTTGTCAGTAACTTAACCTCACTTTTTCGATACGCATATTCCGGCAACGCATTTTAAGGTAGTATAAAAAGGGGAAAAATTTTGGCCCGTTCTACTTCGTTATGCGTACTATTTTTACAATAATATGGAAGTTTAAAGTATTTTGGTACCTTTATTAATTTCGAGAACTAACTCAATGCTGAATTTTGGGGATTATTGTTTCTTATAAGGAAAAAATAAAATCGATTAGAAATTTCCGCGGGATGAGCAAGTTAAATAACAGCTTGTAAAAAGCAGTTCAGCCAAACGAAACAAACATGTTCAATCGTTTTGAGTAGTCTAATGAAAAGTAATATTTTATGATTAAGGGTTCTAAATGGTCTTGGTTACACACACCTCAGTTATTTGAGGATTTATTTAAATCCTTAATGCGGAAATGCATTCGGCATTTGAAAAAAAGTTTTTAACTCTTTCCGGCAATTGCGAGGTGGACGATGACCGCAACAATTTCTCCATAAAAGCTCTGATCCAATACTTTTCGTGAAAAATCCTGTAAAACTGTCAAACAGCAAAATTACTCTGAAGCAAGGTACATTGAACAGGTAGTATCAGTAGAGCAGCTGATTTGATTTATTTTCAAATTATTTGGTCTCGAAAATGTCAAATATTTTTAATTTTTTCTCACAAAAATTATGAATTGTTAAAATCCATTTGCATGTGAAACCTTTTTCAATACAAAACAAGCGATTGAATAGCAGCTTTTGGAACGTTCGCCCAACTCAGCAGCACGACCGCAGATTACTGGGCCTTGCAAAGGATGGATCAATGCTTCGAGAGGCAAACAAATTTACTAGGAAAGAAAGTTGCATCAATTTTTATTTTTTCCAATTTCAATTTTTTATTTTTTATAATTTTTTGTATTTCACATGGCACGCTTTGATTTAGAAGAAAAAATTCAGAACAGTTTTT
>NW_023458558.1:47053725-47059046 GCF_013731165.1 Rhagoletis pomonella
TACATATGTTATCAGATATCAGAGCACGTGGACCGTTTTCGATAATTCTCGGTTATGTTTTTTTTTTGCTTAAACATTATTTTACATAATATTAATTTCGGTAGGATTTGAGTTGGTATGGAAGTTGAAAAGGTTTTTTTTTATGAAAATATTCTAAAATGGCGCGGCACGCAGCAAACGTTATGCAAATGTTAATCTTTATACCAAAAAAGGGAATTTATTTAATTATAAAAATCTTCTAATTTTTTATAAGGTCTGATGCATGCTGCAAAAATTTCAACAATAATTACGCGAAAGTGATTATTCGTAGCGTGCCTACTACTAACCACTGCAAATACATACGAACAGAATTACTTTCTCTTACATTATCGATGGTCTTCTGCAATAACGACACAATTCAAAATTCAAAAAATAAAAGGTGTTACTACTGTTAAGTGGCTCCTGCATCTAACCCTTGTCCTATCCTTTTCCAATCCTTACTTGCTACCGGTAGTAAGGATTACTAAAGTAAGTTCTAAAGATTAGATGTGGATTCGAGAAGGGCTAGAGACATGAGCCATTTAACAGTAGTAAAAGGTTTTATTTTTTGAGTTTTGAATTATGTCGTTATTGCACAGGACCATCGATAGGATGAACGAGAAACAAACTGTCAGCGATGACCTAAATATTTTCCCTAAAATAAAGAGATAGGACATTCTGTTATTTTGACATGCCTAATTTTCTGATCAAAATGTTATTTGTTTGTCCGTTAGAGAATTAATTGTACCAGGTTCACAAAGATATACATTTTTCTGAATGAATGAATCTCTGCTCTCCATTACTCACCTTTCAATGCGGCATTGGTTGCAAAATTCTTATTCCACTCCTCTAAGGTAATTTCACCCTCAACCAACTCCATTTGCAGTAATTTGTCAAGTTGTTCTGTAACATCCAATCGTTGCACTGAATGCGCGAGACCTGCTTTAACTAAAATGCGATTGATTATCGAATGTTTCGAGATACATGGCGCTAAGGGATCTTCAGTTTCGGTGATTGTACCCCAAAGTACAATGGGCAATGAATTCGAGCCAGGCGTGCGTTTTCCTTGCATTGTAGCCGAAAGTGTTTCGAATGAGGTGACAGTATGCTTGAAACAGTCGATGGCCGAATGGGACCAAGTCGGCGTACCACCCGTTGGCTCGACACATGCCAAGTGACAGCGATGCGCCGAATTTGTAACTTGATCCCATTGATGGTCTATAACTCTGAGCTGGTCACTGGTAATACCGGATATAGTAGCACCAATATCCCGTAAGAATACAGTATATATATCACATTCAATTTCGGATGTTATCGCTACTATAATAGCACGGTACCATTCGGGCTGAGCGGTCGAAGATTTTGATTGCTTGATTGTATTAGTTTTATATTGCGTATGCACCAAACAATGATTACCGACAAACCAATTTCTTGTACCTTGTGAGCAAAGGGAGAAGCTTGATGCATTAGATTGTTCTTCGTTTTGTGCCTGTTGCAATTGATTGTGGAATTTTTTAATGCCCGTTAAGAGACTGGTCACTTGTATATAAAACTCGCCAGGATCCACGATGTGCATAATCTTAATTGGTGTGCGTTTCAGCACCTTCACTGGGTTGCTATTGCCGCCCGCTGCACCCGCAATCGGATTGTTATCTTGCAAAGACACATCTTTACCCTTCAAGTTGGCATTCAAATGCATTGTATCCAATAATGGATTCATAGGCAAACTCAGGCGTTTCTTTGATGTCTTGGAAATTTCAACCAATTGAGAACTATCGCCCGTCGATATGCAATGCCCATATTTAACCAATATCGCACCTACATTTATATCCATATGTTTTTTGCACACATGCAGTGAAACACGTGCTGTAGCTTTATCTGTTGATAGTACGATCATCTGTAAAATGGGATTAGCAGCCAATTGGTTGAATTCACGTATAGCTTCTGAGGTCCAAGCATAGTTATTCACTTGCAGCGGTTCGACATCGGCCAAGGTACACTTAATGGCAAATTCCTTTTCAGAGCGAAATTTGCTGATAAGCGGATGAATTTGGCGCCAATCGACATCTTGCTGTGTGCCTTCGTCTACGAGGTGTACGCAAATTTTACCTTGAAATACATACATATGTATATAATTATTAAGAGCAGATAATAAAATGAAAATGTTAAGAATATTTTCTTTTAAGTGTTAAACAACTTACCACCACCGCGTATTTCCTCAATGCGTGCGCGGTGCCAAACGCCATCGATGCGCACAGCGCAACCCATTTGTAATGGAGCGACAAAAAGAGGTTGTAAAGGCATTTTTAAGTGAAGGTATTTATAATTCAAATCGGAATTTAGAATCGTTGCTGCTTCAATGGCATCCGTCTGGTAAGATATTTCAATTTCAAAATATATGTATGCATGCATGTAAATAGTGTTCTTCAGAATTTGAAAGCAATTTTAATACCTTTATAACGTAGAACAAATGTGGACTTTCGATATGCGTCACTTTTACGGACAAAATATCCCCATTATGAAAATTATATTTTGGCAATCTTTGATTTGTACGCGCCACGGGAGATATTTTCTAAAAGTGTATGTAAAACAGATTTGTGAGTATATCGATGTTAATTGTTTAATACTTAAAAGATAAAAGATGCAGTTTTTCTATACATACATATGTATATGCATACCAGGTACTGTAATTGTTAAGATTTCTTTTCCAAAAAAGTCGATAAATAATCATTATTCTTCATCGATAGGCTTTCGACAAAAAAAAATTTAGTTAAAATTTGACTAAAATTGAATTGAATAACAGTTAATCAGCCTCATTGTGAGTGTCGTGCCGAGTGTCGAGACTTGAGTCTTATAGAAATTGCATGCATTGCTTAAAATTTCGAGCCGACCAGTGTATTAAAACATAAGAACAAGGTAGCACTGGATAGTTTTTGAGGATTTTCGTCGTTTACTTATTTCTGCCCAACATTAGGCAATGCCAATGTTGTCGTGTCGTACAATTTAGTATAGTTTACGACTTACGCAATGAGGCTGACTTTTATTTTGTCGATCAAAATTGTTACACTAAAATTTAAGAGGCTATACAACTGCATACTATATTTCTTGAAATTCTAAGTAAAAAGTTTGAAATTTTGGTAATTTTTAAACGAACACTGTTCCTCATCCTGACGAAGCACTACTTTCCAGGGTTAAAAAGTTTCTAACTCATTAGTAGCCGATCTGTTTGCATATATTGAATGGCATTTTATATTTATTTGATCACATAACAATGCATTACCTTAAGTGGTGACGGCATGTCCGCTGTACCTGACATCTCCCGCGCCAGGCCCGTGTATAAAAAAGAATCTCGCACCGAAATGGCTTCTTCAGATGAAGTTGTAATTAGATCCACTGAGAGCACATTCTCCTTGATGCGCTCGATAATACTGATGCGTACGAAATGATTACGTGTGATTTCGATTAGTAAATTATTAGCCTCCTCATTCCATGTCTTTCCGGCAGGCATTATATCATGAATGGCGCAACGGATAGCGCCAAAGGGAATGCTAAGAGATTTTGTATCGATTTCACAGAATCTGAAAGTAGAGACACTCAAAATGGTTATTTAATTTATTGTTAATAACCCCAAATCGACCCATACCTTTCTTTCGGCATCTCTACATGGAAACCTATATCGACTAAGAACACTCTATATAGATCTTGCGATAGTGCCTTCTTCACCATAGCACGATACCATTGCTTATCATCGGCATGGTATATCATATAACATTGACCCTCAGCGATTAGCTTAGGTATAACATCGGTTTGCATGAAATTCACGTACTTATTAGAGAGTTCACGTATTACGCTTATCGCATTCTTAGTTTGTACAAAGAAATGTTCGGGCGATTTTACATGGCTAATTCGCACCAATTCCTTGTCGCGCAATAATGGCAGTTTTGCTTCAGTGTCCGATGTATTGGATACTTCATCTTCATTGTCGTTGCGTCGTAGTGCCAGCCTTTTCTTTTTATTTCGTTCATTATTTTTGCGCTTGTGCTTTTCAATGTAACAGTCTACATCCATTTCATCGCTTGAATCTGATTTTATATCGCGGAAAGTTTGATTCAAGTCACTATATACGGAAGCTAGCCGTATTTTAAGCTGTGGATCGTTGTAATCGTAAATGAAAGACTTGGAAAAATCTTTGCGAAAATCGTATTTCACCTCAAAGCTAAAATGAAAGACTAGCATTATAGGAGTTAGCAAATAATAATTTAAATGACATAGCTCACATAAAAGGATTTTTTGTAACTTTCGATATTTGTGCTCGACATTCTATCTGTTCCAATTGGACATTGTAAATTTCGAAAATATTACGTAGATGTATATCCGTGGGTACTTTGTGCTGATATAGCTCTAATTCGGAGCGCATTTTCTAAACAATTGAAAAAGAAACACTACTTTTCTTATAAAATTTGATTAATGTAAACTCTCAACTTACATTTAAAATGCTTTGAGATTCGCCTAGTTTTGAAAATGAATCGCGTATTGTCTGTTGCGGTTTTAAACATTGACTATGGAATTCTTCTAAAATACGATGTTCCTCATTTTGTAAAAAACTGTGTAGTTGTAGGAAATGATCTGATATATCTTTGAGACACTGTGTTGCGTATTCTTCTAGCTGCGTTTCGACGGCTTTGACGTCCTAAAAATAAGAAATATTGAAAAAAAAATTCACTAGATGATTTAAGTAAGTCACCAATATTTAATCGATGTAGTAACACAAAATAAAAGAAATTATTATGTACGCACATACATACATACATATGTATGTATGTATATGTAGTATGTGACTATGCACATAAATATAAATATAACATTGGCCTTTCGTTGTATGGAGAAAACGAGTGTCTAAATTCCTGGTATCACTCCGTAGACATACTCTCACTCGAAAACTAACTCATGAAATGTAATACAGCTTTCGCCGACGTATTGCTAGAGCTCTAACTTAAAACATAGGAAAAAAAAATTAGGGAGTAGCCACCTGTTTGAAAATTTTAGCTTAAGTAAATTGATAAGATAAAGTAAATATTGCAATATTGGTGTCAAAATAAAGAGGTTTAAGAAGACATACAGCCGAAAATATTTTTGCGAAGGTAGCCACATGTTTTAAAATTGTAATTTAATTTCATTGATAAGATACATGGAATATTGCAATATGGGTACCAAACTGAAGAGGTTTAGGAAAGTTGACTGCCGAAAATATTTTTGAGGAAGGATGCCACCTCTTTGAAAAATTCTGTTGAATTAAAAGGGGG
>NW_023458558.1:47062046-47066239 GCF_013731165.1 Rhagoletis pomonella
GTCATGGACCAATCTAACGTTTCAAATAAAGAACCGATGAGATTTTGTGCGTTTTTTTTAAAAAAAAAGGTATCAAGCTCTTAAAAAATCACCCGTTATATGTATGTATGTACGTATGGCCAGTGAAGGCTTGACGGGCGACACGGTGGGCGTTGGTGCGTTACCTACTTATTTTACACGAGCTGGCCACAAGTGGCGCCACAGCTGCTGCCATCGCCATCAGCAGCCACTCTTTGTAACCGTTCATTCATGCAGGGGTTGCGTTTGAGCCGCTTCAACGGTCAAATGCCAGTACGGTCCCTTTGATGGCCTTCAACTGTCACAGTTACAGTTAGTTGGTGCCACAAATAGCCGGACATTTTTCTGCCATCTCTTTATTCACCTGTATGTTACATATGTATGTGTGTATATACAAATGTTAGTGTGTTTAAATGAAATCAGCGATTTTGTGCAAGATATTGTGCCGGTTGTCAATCGTATCCGATGTTTTTGTTTTTATTGCAGCTTGTAACAGAAACATGAATATTATGCCTGGCGCCAGCCAAAGAAGCTTTTCGCCCGACATTTGAGCGCAGAACAGCTTATTGAACTTGGCAAAAAGCTCGTTAGTAAATTTTTCTGCTCAAATTTCGAGTTGAGCTACAACGAGTGCCGGCAAAAGGTGTAGAATACAATGCATAAATGAGTTGTTATGGCTTTGTGATTTCGCCTTAGAACAGCTGTTTTTGACAACTACGAGTATGTATTTATGTGCATACATATGTATCAAATAGCTCAATTGTCTGTAGATTTTAGTTCGTGAAATGACACGAAGAGTTAATAAACCATCCCCTCTGAGCTTTGGGTTGTACGCTAGGTTGGGGACCCGCCACGTAAAAACCCATTCCAGTGAATAAAGAAAATGTAGCCTCGGATGAAACCCCCGTTTTAAAATCGACCAAACAAACTTTCAAACGACTGCGGATTTAGGGTATGCACCTGGAATGTCCGGACCCTAATGGGGAAGGTACCTCTGTAAGGTTGGTTCATGTCCTTGTAAGGGGAAAGGCTGACACCAAGACGAGACCAGAAATGCCGGGGCCATCTATTGCGGCGCAAATTTGATTTTAATGCCAGGCTGGACAAGGAAGGGATATTTTGCCCCACCGTGAGAAAATTCCGCCTCCACAATGAAACGTCTGATAACGGCCTGCAGCTTGTCGACTTCACCGGGGCTTGAAACATGGTAGTATGCAGTACTAAGTTCAAGCAGAAAGACATCCATCAATCAACTTGGCTGTCTCCGGACCTAGAAACGAGCAACGAAATCGATAATTTTGTGATAGACTGAAGGTACGTATGTCGCCTCCGAAGGCCAAACATAGACTCGGACCACTTTCTTGTTCCAGCCAAGATATGCACCCACCTCTGTGCACGAAAAAATGTGCCACCAACAATGCAAGGAAAGCTTACCGTCGTAAAGCTGCAATCACAACAGACGGCAAATGCATTCGCCATTCGGCTATCCCACCTGCTCTCAGAGAGCAGTCTTCAACAAACCGACAAACGCGACATTTCCCGCTCATTAAGTGCCACCGCCGAAGAAATAGTCAATTTCAGCGAGCCCGAAAGAACAATCGGTAAGATGAGGAGAGTCAAGAAGCTGCAGAGAAAAAAGATGCCGCCTACAGGTCATTAGGAAGAGAGAGACCGAAATGCGTGAGAGCGAAGAGCTTAAAATGCTGGCCGACAGGAAAAACTCCCGAAAATTTTATCAGAGAGTAAGGCGACTTACGGAAGGTTCCAAAACCAGAGCTAACTCCTGTAAGAACAGGCATGGCGACCCAATGATCGATGTCCAGAATCTACATAAATTATGAAAATAGTACTTTTTCACCCTACTGAATAGTAGCAGCACTGAACGTTGTGGAGAAGACGAACCCCATCCCCCAATCGATAAAAACGGAGTTGATGTTCCACCGCCTGACTATGACGAGGTACGAATATCAATTACGCGGCTGAAAAACAACAAACCTTCTGGAGCTGACAGCCTGCCATCTGAGCTGTTCAATAACAGTGGCGAGGAGCTGATAAGGTGCATGCATCAACTCGTATGCGGAATGTGGTTAGATGAACGCACGCCCGACGACTGGAAATTAAGTGCCCAATCCACAAGAAAGGCGACCCCGATATACACGCCAACTATCGCAGGATCAGCCTCCTAAGCATAGGTTACAAGGTCTTATCGAGTGTATTGTGTCAAAGACTGGGTCGGGTTTTATCAGTGCGAATATAGACTTGGAAAAGCCAGCATAGACCAAGATCCATAACACATTCAAGACCGCGGAAAATACCCGCGAGCAAATGATCGACGCTCACCATCTATTTGTCTACTTTAAAGCCGCTTTCGACAGCACTTAAATAAGGTGGTTATAGGCCGCGATGTCTGAATTTGGTTATCCCTGCGAAATTAATACAGCTGTGTAAAATGACCTTGTACCGCTGAGGAACAATTTACTGCATGAGCGTGCATGTTGGCGTATTCCCAAGACATCAAAATCATCGCTAAGAAGAGCAGCGACTCCTGTTCTACCTTTTCCAACTTGGATAAGGAGGCTAAGCGAATGGGTCTGGTGGTCAGTGGAAAGTAGTGTTCCACGCTTTCGATTTCGTCCTCATCACGGCAGGTGCGACAGTAGTCGTTTGACTGCAAAACCATTCTAGTGGCGTGAGTTCACATCAGGCAATGCACGGTGAGAACTCCAATAACATGTCGGAGCAATGGTCGCTCCAAGTCGAGGAGAGGGCGACATCTACGCTTTTCCAGCTTAGGCAAGATATGTCTTGCTATCCTTCAAGTAGGCTCCGCAGACCATCTTATATTTGCCCGTTCGACAAAGTTATTTTCCAGTCAGAGCTTGCAAGAAGAGAGCGGAATGCCCGCATTACGAGCTGTACTGATTGCAGTCAGCAAGGTTCCTTCCCTTGCTAGTTCATCTGCAGTACAGTTTCCTGGTATGTCTGTGTGGTCTGGCGCCCATACAACATTAGTTACGTAACATCCTGCCAGCTCATTAAGAGTACGTCTACAATCCATAACAATATTCGATGTAGATTGGTCTCTATTAAGTGCTTTAAATAATAGCCGCTTGGCTGTCAGAGAAGATTGTTTCCACCTACAGACTAATTAGAGAACCTGCAGCTTCGTTTATTGCTGTTAGTTCAGCCTGAAAAACACTGCATAGATCTGACAGATGAAAACTAAGGCTAAGTGAGAGTTCTTGCAAGTATACCCCACTTCCTACCTTCAGATCCAACTTGGAGCCATCAGTGTAGACGGCTGTTGAGTCGGAATACGAGACCAGGACCGAATCCTCCTCCCATTCTTCCCATGAGGGGATCCTACTGTTCAAGGATTAACACTAGAAGCTTGAGTATAGCAACTTAACGCAACGTAGAGCGTAAAAATCAAAAGGAAACAGATTCGACGTGGCATTAAGTTACGTTAAGTTTCGGCTGTTCAATTATAAGCTACATTCATTTAAGAGAATGTTTAAGTGAGAGCCTGTAAGTTACGTTAAGTTGCCATAATCAGAACATAAGACCTGCCTGTTTGGACCAGGTATCCACGACGCATAAGGCGCCTTGAACTAAGTCACAAAGAATTTGGGGGTGCTTACCAATTGCCGTCAGGGCAAGATCAACCACGTAAGCAATGACTTAGCAACCTGTACCTGGGTACTGTGAAAGCGAAGTATCCACCGTTAGATTCGAAAGAAAAGGGAAGGTGTTCCGCCTTGTGCAGTTCCGCGGCTTGCATACCTTGTTATAAATACCTCCCCATCTCGGAATAAATAGCCCTACTGCCTAAGAGGCGGTGAACAAACTCGACCATAGGGTGATCCAGCCCAAGGCGCGTTAGGGCTTGAAGAACCAACCCGGCCCGGGAGACCATTATTTAAGACACCCTGCTCGATATCTGGGAACACGCCTATTGCAAATTCCTTAAAAGCAAGTGCCTTTTCAATGGTGCTGACCAGTGGCGGATCCAGCGGGGGGATTTTGGGTGTTAAACTACGTGTCAGTCAGTGGCGGACGCACGGGGTGTGTTTTAATATGGCGCATATGTATGTATAATATGGCGTCTATGTATTAAAACACCCACCGTGGGTCCGCCACTGACTGACACGTAGTTTAACCCCCAAAACCCCCCC
>NW_023458558.1:47066339-47067748 GCF_013731165.1 Rhagoletis pomonella
TCACAATGTTAGACAAAATATATTTAAGAAGATTTGTTTGAAAATACCTTTGAAAAGGATTTACACCTGTTTTAGTAGTCGAATTACTTAAATTAATTTATACGCAAGTTTTAAGAAATATTAAAATATGCGAAAGGGATTTATTTAGTTTAAAAATATCTTTGATCAGGCTTGCCACCTTTTCGAAAAGTCATACCGTTCTAACTAACCATGTATGTAAGTGTATTATACGAGAAGGAATTTTCGGAGTACAATGAGAAATGAGCAGAAAATATTGTTACTCATACGCCATGTACACCTTAGTAGCACGCTTTTATGCTCATATTTCATACAGAAAATCTTTGTGCATTTTAATTTGACCGCTCATTACTTCTTTACTCATCCATTGATTTTCTTCATTAGTAACTTAGTTTTTTTGTAACAGAACAGGCTTTAGCACAAAGGCAAAAATTTTACACAGAACCTGTTATTTTCTTAATTTTTCTTCTGGTAAAGTGTTTTTTTTTCATATTTTCATAAAAGAAAAACAAAAAATCTGGAATGATTAATTACTTTGTCAGAAACTCAGACCTTTCGAAAAGTGATGTACATATATACGGTCTATATAGAATTTTGTTAGCTTTCATTTGCCGTATTTCATATTAAGGGCCTTTGAACATTTTTGCTGTAAACCAGTGAAATGAATAAACATGCGCAAGTAGCAAACTATATCATTTTGAATTTGGTCGAAAATGATATGTGGAACACTGTACGTACATATGTATGTGTGTATATAGATTATTAACGTCGATTTTAATCACAATCAAGCAGTATAACTTAATACTGCCATATCGACAATTTTATGTTGGGCCTTCGCCTAAAACTATGCAACATTTCACACTGTGCCTTGCTAAAACAAGATGAAGGCGTACGGAATAGCACAACTGACTAGTTTGCTTTTATATGTAGGTATGTATTTATGTGCATATGCACATATATAACAAATAAAGATACGAAAATTTTTTATAAATTTTTATTTTATACTGCTGTGTAACAAATAAAAAACAAAAACATTTTAGCAAATTGTTTAAAAATTTACTTACGGCACAAAACTGCGTTTTGGCAGCCGTCCGTTATGCGGCTCAATGGTCTAGGGGTATGATTCTCGCTTTGGGTGCGAGAGGTCCCGGGTTCAAATCCCGGTTGAGCCCGACTGATTTTTTTTTTTATTCATAATTTTGTGTTTTAATTTTTTTTTTAAAGACTGATTTAATATTTAATATTGGATTTCTGATCGAAAGTTTTGAATTTAATATCTGTGTGTAGTCACTCTTTCTTGACATGATATGTATTTTTCTGTTAGTAGAATTTGCGCTAGTTTTTTTTTTTTTTTAATTTTGAAAGCTTATCCAGATGTGAGCTTATGCATG
>NW_023458558.1:47067848-47069343 GCF_013731165.1 Rhagoletis pomonella
TTTTTCACGAGTGCAGCATTCAGCTTGTAAATTCATTTAATGCAGCTTTTAGCGATTTGTTTTGCTTCAACTAGGCTTAGTTGGCACGTGATATGATTTTATGACTTTTTTGAGACACAAATTTATGTTCGGTTATTTAATAAACTACGCCATTGCTGCCAGCACAAGTAGAATAAATAGAAACAATAATAGAAATAAGCGAACGGGCTCAAACCGGGATTTCGCACCCAAAGCGAGAATCATACCCCTAGAACATTGAGCAGCTACTTTAAAATGCACTTGCATTTTATTTCGACCAAGTGCTTTGCTTAATAAAAACTAGGCTATTGCAGAATTCAAGTATGCATGTTTAATATATTCGTTTGCATTTTGTTTAGCGAGAAAAATGAAATTTACTCAGTGGGATAATGCTTTTTTTTATAAGGTTTACTGTAATTTTAGTTATAGGTTTATTGTACAAAATTTAAAAATAAAATTGTATTACTTGTTGTATAAAAATTGAAGGAATACGAATGCATAGTGGATATATATGTACATACATAAAAACCTTCATATGCAATATGACTAAACTTAAATTTAAATAAAATGTTGAAAAAAATATTAGTCTGGGCTCAACCGGGATTTGAACCCGGGACCTCTCGCACCCAAAGCGAGAATCATACCCCTAGACCATTGAGCCGCTTGTTTCAGACCATCTTAAAATTTCATTGGTTTTCAATTGGTTGATTTTCTTTGGTATGTCGCTTCAGCAGCTTTTTTTTTATGTCAATTTATCTACTGCTGTATTAATTAAAAGTTTAAGAGTATCTAGTGTTTACAAACTTGTTTTCATTCGAATATATTTCACATTGGCAAAGACAATGTATGGCGCACATAAATACTAATTGTATTTGACTCATTTTAGACTGTAAAATCGTTTAAAATTTATAAGATATTTTGCCTAATCAAATAGGAGGTATGAATAAACAAAAGGCTTTTCCGGCTTTCGCTTAGGAATGGTTACACCTTAAGGTGTCGATATTACTTTCACAAAAAAACTTTCATAAAGCCATTGTCGTTAATTCGTTTATAACAGGTCGAATTCATTCATTCAGGCCAATTTATATATCCATCGATTCTTATAGACACCTTTTAAATGAAAGATAAGCTCTTGCTCAGCTTCTCATGAAATTTGTATTACGAAATTGGTTCAAAATTTATGAAATATACAATTTCATGGAATATATCGAGCCTAACCGCAAAAAAAAACGTAAGCGGAGGTTTTTTCCAAAATTTTCTTTGTTGCAGAAATGCATTTAGATGCTCCAGCAACAGTTCTGCATCAAAAAAAAAAAATTAAATTAAAAACAAGTAAGAAAGTCTAAGTTCGGGCGGAGCCGAACATTAAATACCCGGCGCAAGTATTATATATACTTCACCTTTCCGTAACCTACCGCTACATGATAAGCCGGGGTGTATACATTTTAAGTAAATTAGCGTCCTTAAATTTCGAAAT
>NW_023458558.1:47069443-47070962 GCF_013731165.1 Rhagoletis pomonella
CAACGGTTTGCTTTTATGTGGCAAGCACAATAACCATACCAAGCTTGCTATAACGGTTAGCGAGATACATATATGTGATCACAATTTCCATTTTTCCAAAATTTTGTCATAAACGTATTTCTTGGTAAAGAATTGTTGCAACCATCAATTTTGAATAAATTAGCTTCAATATTTACTGATTTATCGAAGATTTTGTATTTCTCGAAATTACCGTTATATGGGATGTGGGCGTGGTTATTGTCCGATTTTAGAAATTTTCGGCCATTTGGTATGCTGTACCAGGACCAACAACTGTGCCAAGTTTGGAAGAAATTGGTGTAGCGGTTACCAAGATATACACATGGAACCATAAGTGGGCGTGGCTCCGCCCATTTGCAAAAATTTTGTAATATTCTTATTTTTCGTCTAAAACTCATTGCAAATATCAATTTTGAGTGAATTATCTTCAGTAGTTACTAAAATATCGCAGTTTTCGTTTTTCTGAAAATTACCGTTATATGGGAGGTAGGCGTGGTTATTGTCCGATTTTTTAAATTTTCAGCCATTTAGAATGCTGTACTAAGGCCAACAACTGTGCCAAGTTTGGAAGAAATTGGTGTAGCGGTTACCAAGCTATACACATGTAACCATAAGTGGGCGTGGCTACGCCCATTTTCCAAAAATTTATAAAATTCATGTTTTCCGTCTGAAACTCATTGTAAGTATCGATTTTGAGTGAATTATCTTCAGTAGTTACTAAAATATCGCAGTTTTCGTATTTCTTAAAATTACCGTTATATGGGAGGTAGGCGTAGTTATTGTCCGATTTCTCCCATTTTCAATACCATCCGTCCTACGCCCAAAAGAAGTTCACGTACCAAGTTTCGTTAAGATATCTCAATTTTTACTCGAGTTATCGTGTGCACAGACGGACGGACGGACAGACAGTCACCGCTTAATCGATTTCTCTTTTCATTCTGATCATTACATACATTTGTCTATATCTATCTCGATTCGTTTTGCCTGTTACAAACAACCGTTATGTGAACAAAGTTATAATACCCTTGTGCACAAGTGCGCTCGGGTATAAAAAAATGTCGCTTACGTTTTTTTTTGCAGTTAAGTTAATTAGTTTTTAAAAATTTCATGTGTAGATCTTCTTTTTCTTATTTGGCGGTGCAACCGTTTTTTCGGTTTGGGCCGAGATCCAAAGACTTCGCCGATTTCCACTGTTTTGCAAGGCTCCGCCAGTAGCTTATTTTAAGTGTGCACAGGCCCTTCGGCAATTGTAACCTATAGGTTCGGACTCGAAGTATCTTTTCGGCGGAACATCATCATCCGTGCGTGTACAACATGTCTTGGATTACACCTTGATGCGTTTAACTACATATCTTTATTCAATATCCTTACTCAACACTAACAGGACCATAGCTTTTGCATAGCAATTCTATTCTCTAGAAAGCTCTAAATAGCAGGGACCGTAACCGTTATGGTTTAAATAATAAAAATCATAACTTTATTTAATTTTGTGATTTTTATT
>NW_023458558.1:47070972-47079257 GCF_013731165.1 Rhagoletis pomonella
TTTTTTTTTTAATTTTGAAAGCTTATCCAGATGTGAGCTTATGCATGTATGTACAAATGCAAGTTTTTTTGTGCTACCATTTGTAACAGTTTCACTTAGTTTACACATATTTTAATTGTTTAAATAATTCAAAAAAATTAAATGTATAGTGGAAACACACGTTTTTGTACATTTGGCATTTTTAACTACTTTTTATGAAATGATTTCGTGAAATGACAAATGCATAAACGAATACTTTCACATGCATACATACATATGTATGTACGTATATACAAACCAATATGAGTACTATTATTCCAATTTACTTCGTTGTAACTTTCAAATGCTTATAAAATATTTGTTTTATTAATTTCACTTTAAATTTCTAGTGTTAAACTAATAACCTACCAACTAACTTTACACCCCAATTTTCATTGAAAAACGTTGAATGCTGTTTGCTTACATTTCCCAATTCACAGCTTTGCAATTCGGGTTAAATACCATGCTAAACAACAGGGTGACCAAAGCGCAAAAAATTTTTTTTTGTGATATCAAAATGCAGGGTGAGGAAGAGTATACAGTCTTAACAAAACAGACATTAGACAGCCAGTTGGCATGCGGCTCAATGGTCTAGGGGTATGATTCTCGCTTTGGGTGCGAGAGGTCCCGGGTTCAAATCCCGGTTGAGCCCGAACGTTTATTTTATTTTTTTTTATTTTTTAACGGTAAAATTTCTTGATTGATATATGTCAGTGTGGCTGTAAATAACGTAAAAACTTAATTAAATGTTCGGATGTAACTAAAAACAGTGCCGACATCCACTGACCAGCGAAGTGGATTGAAATTTTTTTTTCTACATACATTTGAATGTATGCAGTTAAAAGCAAACATTGTTGATGCAATAATACTTTTAACTAAGATGGACAAATCATGATTTCTTTGTACTTTATTATTGTTCATTTCGACAGTTCCCTTGGATGCAGTAATGGTCATTAGGCAATTCGCTAGCGATTGGGTATTACCCGTGCTGCTACCACTAACGATTTTACTGACTCGCTAGGAGTGAGTATTAGGGCCCGTTGCTCAATGTCTATGTTATCGCTACCACCCAGTGCATGGACTTTATCACTTTATTGGTAGATCTATCAATTTTTTAGCTGTATTTATTTTCAACCATTTTTACCAACAAAGCCTAAAAATCTACCAATTCTTTCCGGAAAGGAAACAAAGAGATTTACATAAACGCAGTGTATATATATTTTGCCATCGAACACACCTGAAAAAAAAGAAAAGTTAACTCTGACCATAAGCAATTTAAAAATTAAATTGCATCTCTTATCAGCTGTTTATGTAAATATTTTTGTTTGCAATACGTTTTTTGTGGGGCTGCCAAATGAATGGTCTTCAAATTTCAATGATTTCAAATCTAATTTTAATCAAAAAAATTTTGAAGTGGAGAGTAATTAGTTGAGCTCTTTTTTAAAATATTACACGGTCCTAATCATGGCATCTGTATTGGAATCAAATTCTAATCGAAAATATTTTTAAGATTAAGTACCGCATTTAGTAGTCAGTTCGCTTTTTCAATTTAAAAAGTATTTTGGAGAAAGGAACTATCATTTTATTTCATTCGTTTCGAATCGAGTTTCATTCGACCATGCATGGCGTGATTCGTCCGAGTTTTATGTACATGTTTCTTGTTTAATGTTTTATTGGCGGGAAATAAATGTATTTTTTACTGTTTTGTAAAAAAAAAATACAATTTACATAAAGTTGGTAGATTTTTTTCTGTTGAAAGAAACAATATTAGATAGGTAATTTATGTAAAAGAGGCGAATTCATATAAATTTACACTAACAAATTTCACGCATAATAACAGTAAGATCTATAACAAATACATACATAATTTTGACTTTAAGAACCAACGAGGCGGAAATCCAGCTGCTCAAGTAACAACAAATTATGTGAATTCGCCTAGATTTACCCTATATATATGAGTATACACTCTAAAATATTAGGGCTGTTTAGGATGTTGTGGAAATTGTCTTGGATTTGCAGTTGGAATTGCATTTGCAAATTTTTTGCTTGCTGCAAATACTATAGCATATGCACAAGATTCTGAACAGCCCTATTGTTTCTTTTAACAAAATCTACCAACTTCTACCATTTTTAACCGACTTAAAAAAACGAGGAGGTTATCATTTCGTCGGAATATTTGTTTGTTGTTGTTTTTTATGTATGTTACCGCATAACTTTGGACCACCTTAACCGAGTTCGATAAATCTTATTTCATCGGAAAGGTGGTACCGCAGGGGTGGTCCCATACTAATTTTGTTTAGATCCAATAATTGAATCGTGAAGAAATTAACGATAATCTTAAATCTTTATATGAGAATTGAAGTCGGTTTTGTTGTTTGCTTAAAAATTACTTGTTTGTATGTAAAATCTACCAATATTAATTTTTTCCAAGTCTGTGCATTGCTACCACCACACCTTCGACGTTTTCGCCATCATGCGTATAACATGTAATCGATAAAGCAGTCGTTATGTTTAACCGCAGCTCCTACCTTCGATTTGTATTAACCGGATATTGAACAACCGGCCCTTAGTCAGAAAATTTGGGATACCAATTCTAACTTACCAAGCGGTACGGCGCTGCATGCCCTTTCTCTAGAGTTTATTTGGTTCTAAGTGGCGATTACCAATCGCTGGCCACCTCCTCAAAAAGTTAAACTCAATTCAAATAATTTGAAAGTTAGATAAAATATTTTCATATAACGCACGATCTTCAGAAGTGACACAATTGAAAGTTTGGCATCTTTGAAATTTCCCGCTAAAAATGTACATAGAGCTTTTATTTATCTTTTAGCAAAAGCTGAGGCAAATTTTTGTAATATTTTGTTGTCCATATGAATAGCATGTGACTAAGAAATTGTTTCACGAATTTTCTGACGAACGTGTAATTTTGAGTTGTGTCACCTCTGAAGATCGTTTGCGATGTGTGTCATATCATACAAGTGAGGTTTTAAGAAAGCTGTAGATACCTATTTTGAAAATATTTTTGACGAGCATTGTTATCAGTTTAGGCATTTAAAATGAATTTAATTGACAATATAAAATCATACTGATATTATAAATGAATCGGTTAATTACCAAAGGGAATAAGTGAGCATTTTTCCGATATGGCAAATTTGATGCAGTTCAACAGAGCTCCCTTAAAGGAACCGAACTGCATCAAAACCGTCATATCGAAAAAATGCTGACTTATTCCCTTTGGTAACACTATGCGACAGTCAAAATAGGGATGGGATGAAACCAACGGGAAATGTTATATCGGTCAAAAACAAGTTATACGTGTCCCGGCGTTTCGCTGGGTCACGTCTAGGAATCGAGATATATATCAGACATCTGCAGCGGGTGCATGATTTTCGTGTATACTCGATCATCTAACAAAACCCGTTTTGCATCGTTCTCTGTATACGAGCAGAAGTATTGTTCGTTATCGACTGAGCTCAAGACGAACATGTTGGCCACAACACCCGATTGCTTTTCATACATACTTGATTGGGTTCGGGTGCTTTGCAGCTCAATATACCCGGGTGTTCGAGTTTCAACCCGAGTGTGCACAAAATTTTCTTGATTGGCTTATGACGTTTTTGTTTCTACAAAAAATGTTGCCTTCTCATCGCGGTGTTCTTAGTTTTTGTGCGTAGAGGGCAAAGAGAAGGTTGAATTTTTCGGTAGTTTGTTTAAGTGTACATTTAACCATTTCTTATATTTTTGCTCATACAAAATGCGACATCACGACGCCTACATCCATTTAGGTATAAATGTGTGTAGATCGGCAATGCCCAAGCCCTATACCTACATAGTTTTAGGCTGTGTTCTAATATATACACACACAGCTTTCCACGCGAAACTATACGAAATAGATGCAAAAACATTTTTGTCTACTTCGCTTCTAATTTTTTCATTGCGTATGCACAAGCACAAAGCAACAACATTTTCGTATGCTTTGTGGGAACATATTGGCGCCAGTTACCTTCAGCGTAAATTTCTTTGTTGTCCTGCATTTTATCGCAATGTTCGGGTGTCCGTTTCATTGTTACACAAATTTTCGGGTTAGCTGCGGGTGTCCGAGTGTGGTGTTCGCTTGTGCTCAATTTATAGCGAGGGTGATCGAACAGACTCGTTCGTAACCAAAGCAGCTGTCGGGTATGCATCTCGATCGAACACATAGTAGCCGAGTGTGGCGTTCGCTTGTGCTTGATTTTTAGTGAGTGTGATCAAAAAGGCTCGATCATACTCAAAGCTGTTCTCTGATATATATATAACTATCATATAGGGGAAATTGTCACCTTTGGTGGTCTTTTTTTGACATAACTCGAGAACCACTAGTCTGATTTTGCTCAAACAAATTAAAAAAAAAATAAAATTACAATTTCTTTAATCTGTTCATATAACGTTTTTCTATATAATCAACAACGATTCCTAGACGTGACCCAGCGAAACGCCGGGACACGTATAACTTCTTTTTTACCGATATAACTTTTCCCGGTAGTTTGAACCCTTCACGATCACTGACCCGTACCATTTGTCTCACAGTGTAATTAATCGATTCAAATGTGAAGTTCGTGAGCGACTGCGTAAGTAAATTCGGCATAGATATAGCCTACGACCTGAATTTAGTGTGTTTTGAAGAGGGTTGCCATCTGCTTAAAAAATTAAACTATATTGCAAATTATACGATCAACGAAATTTCACAACCGAACTCGATAGAAAAAAAACTTTATTATGAAATTATTTTCGAGAGAGAGAGGGAGAAAGAGAATTGCCACCTAATTAATAGCTTAAATACAATTTTATTAAGTTAAATGAAGTTTTAAAATATGGATGGCATACGAAGAGGTTTAAGAAAGCTTTATTTTTTAATATTTTGAAGAAGGTTGCTACCTGTTTAAAAGTCAAATCCCATTTTTTTCAAAAGTTTCCATAAGATGATATTTAAGAATTTCTTTTTTCGAAAATATTTTTAAATGGGGTGCCACCATACATGTACAAATAAACAGGTTTGGGAAAACGGTTTATTTCCAAAATATTTTGAAGGCAGCTGCCACTTGTTCCATAGTTAATTTCAATTTAATGAAGTATAAAATATTGATGACAAATGATAAAAAATCAAATTTTATTTAAATGAACAAAATGGAAAGATATTCGTTTTACAGCAGCGATTTTGTCCGAAATTTCGTAAAATTCTCCACCCATAGATAGACATGTCCTTATTTACAAAAAAAATATGTCTTTTGATATATTGCTGGTCTTTCCGTTTATTTTATTTTTAAATGATATTCATCTACCTATGTATTCATAAACCAAACGAAGCGTTTACAAAGTTAGTTAAAAAATAAAGAAAAAAAAAAAATGTATATATAATATTTACATACATACAGTGGTCGACCCAAATGTTTGACCAGTTTTCACAATTATTATTACTATTTTGTTATTTAATTTCGAGTCATTTTTTAATATTGATCTTTCTTTAACAAAACCCATATTAATCCATGTTTCAAACCTTGTGTAATATTTAAAAAAAAAATCAACAAACTTTCGTAAAAATTTCAAGCTTCTTAACTAAATTTTCTAGAAATTTTCGGGTATAATAAAAAGCAAGTTTTAAGTGGCTAAAGATTTTCATTTTTGAATTTTTTTGCCGAAGGTATTGCGGTTTTCTTCCAAATAAAAATAAATTGTTTATTCGTTATATGAAAGCTAATGTACTTTTAGTTGCAGTTGCATTCCTTATGGAACTTTTTTAACTCATTATGAAATTGGTAAAACAAAGAAGAACAAAATTAGTTGACACCTAATTCCTCGCAAGCCCCCGATTCCTCATTGAAATTCCCCGCAAATCGGGGAGTTGGCTTCCCTGTGAATAAAATAACTTGCAATGCATTATTCCAAATACCGCAAATTGCTTATGTATTCATAGCGTACATTCATAGATACTTAAGCAATGTAATGTATGCTGCGGGAATTTGTCAAAAGTATTGTACGAGAGTAAAACTAATAAACGACGTGGAGCAACTTTCACTACAACCGCAAATGATGATGACAGGATCGGCTGGCTGCCTGCCTGCCTGCCTAGCAGTGATAGTGAACTGCTTAAAATACAATTTGATAATGATATACCAAAGAGCAACGAATCACCTGCACAAGCATTGCAATTTCAACGAACAAGAAATATACCCGTTGCAGCTACTTAATTTTTTGGTGTTGAATGCAACAAGCATCTTAGTTGTTTGCGGCGACAGATGGGTGCTCGTCAGCTCCCAACAACAACAAACCAAAACAAATGAACCAGTTGTAACAAGCATATGTATACAGCAGCAAAAGCAGCAGCATTAAGCAATGATGGCAAAATCAAGTCAACTTTGCAAGCAGCTACTTATCTCGCTCACTTGTTTCACCTCACTTACGTTTACATACATACATACACACATACATACATATGTGTATGTTGCAATGGAGCGTCATCTGAGTGGCAGTCAGGCGAGCGAGTGCAGTTTTGAGGATCAGTAAATGGCATTTGAGTCGAGCAGCAATCAGCTGATCAAAAGTGGTTAACCATGGCACAAGCTGGCAACCGCCGCAACCGCTACAGCAATAACATCAACATCTGCAACGGATGCTAAAATGTTAGTGGGTCTTGAAGCTATTGACAAGTAGTCAGCGCCTGTTGCACGCCAGTCGAATTGACGTAAATTATAACTTATCATTTTAGTGCATTTAAGACATAGTAAACGACTTCCGTCTAAGGTAACTCAAAATGTTTGACAATTGAAAAAAAAAAACGACAAAACGCTGATAAGATCCCATTGAAATATCAACGATGCAAATGTTGAAAGGTATGCAATTCAGGCATTAAAAAATACAGTGGTCGAAAAAATGCAATTTTTTTTTTGCTATTTCATTCTGGTTTTTTTTTTTTTTAAATATAGTTCATTCTTTAACAAAACCCGTGTAATTCCAAGTTTCAAACTTTATGTTTATTAAAGAGAAAAAATTCAACTAACTTTCGTAAAAAATCCCAGCTTTTTTAATTAGATTTCCCAGAAAGATTCTGAGTATGTAGTTTTGTAGCCCATTGAACTCGAGTAGATAGCGTACAAGTTTCAAGTGGCAAAAAATTACCGTTGATTTTCTAGAATTTTTTTTTGCGAAGATGTTACGATTTACTTCAATATAAAAATAAATTGTGTTTATTTGTTATATGGAAACAAATGCGACAAAAAAAAAAATCGTAAAAATCAACAGTGATTTTTGGCCATTTTAAACTTGCACTTTACTCTACTAAAATTCAATGCGCTACAAATTGCATAATTAGAATCCTTCTAAGATGTCTAATTAAAAAGCTCGAAACTTTTACAAAAGTTTGTTGAATTTATTTTTCTTTAATATTAAACAATGTTTGAAACAGGGATCTAAACGTTCTTTTTTTAAAGAATGAACTATAGATATTTTTATAAAAAAAAAAATAACTTAAGTTATATAAAAATACTTCAAATACGAAGTAAAACAAAATGCGAAATCAACTCAGGTTGTAGCAACGGCTATACACAAATACGTTAATTTTTAAAGCAGGATTTTGGTCGTAATTTTCAATCACTTTTGAAGCCATAAAAACATCTGCAAAAAAATACCTTGGTTTTAGAATCAATTCGGCAGAATCGTCAAACGAATGCTGGCAAAATTTATGTTAGCGTCTTAATATATAGATGTAGATAAGTTTTTGTGTTAATCACTTTACATTTATTTAGTCTAATATCAATTCGTTTTTTTAAACCACTATTAATTAACAATTAAATAATTTCGAGCACTACACGCTTCTTGAAAATGATTCGATTTTTTTTTCTGTTGATTATTTTAAACATATTTATATTCAAGATTATTTTCTTCTTTTAAGTTCTATCTGCTTTAAAAACGGTTTTTAGTTTTTTAAATTATTATTTATTCTATTAATAACACTGTGCGACAATTTTATGACAATTCATACCAGCCCAGAGTTTGTTAATATTTTCTGAAAGTATGCATATCCAGCAATAAAACAATCGATGGATTTGCAAAAGTTAGGTCGTATTTTTATTGTATGGCCAACTTAAGTTTTCATGTGCCGGCCTAAGTAGTTAAATAAATGTCTGAGCGAAATTAAAGGTTAAGACATATATGTGACCTGGTCTACGGAAAGGGGGCTTAGGTGTCAATCAATTTTCACTTTTTGGTTGATTCGGATGGAAGATGAGATGCTT
>NW_023458558.1:47079357-47123290 GCF_013731165.1 Rhagoletis pomonella
ACATCAACGGGAGAAAAACCACGATCAAAAACATATTGAGAACGATTGTGTCTTCTAGATGAAAGGGTTAAAAGTGTGCATTAAATAGTGAAATTGAATCAGTTTCAAGACCAAACATTTTGAAAACGTTTAAAGTCAGACTTTTAAATTGTGGAATTAGAAGTAATCTGAAATCATGGAAACCCTTAAAGTCTCGAACAAATTCCTAACAATGCCAAAATTACCGTTTATTCATACACTTTCTGAAACGTTTATTATTTAGAATACCTTAGTACTTGAAGGATTTGGCTTCATGTGGCATTTCCAATTGGCACAGAAGAGAGACGATTGGCGTGCTTTGTTGAACTCGAGCAAACTCGTTGAGGCGATTAGAGCGCCAAACAGGAAGAAGAAGTTTTACACATTCCCATCATACAGGCATTTTTTTACAATATTCATGTTTTTCATAAAAATAATTTTTTTGTAAATTTTTTATAAAAAAATATAATAGAAGACTGATAATAGATTACATTAAAGAAACCACATTTTAGCTCACAATATAGGTCTATAAGATAGTACTGAAACTATGTATACATCAAAATGTGCCTGAAAGTTTAAAATAGGTAATGCTAAATAAAAGAAGAATAAACCATTTAAATATAAGTTATAACTTTGTCTACAAATAAGAAAAACTTGTAAATTTTTCAGCGAAATTTTAAACTTTCTTCACAATTTTTAAGCTAAGCTAAGTTTGTTTTTTTATAAAAATGAACATACAAATTTTTTTATGAAGCAAAAAAAATTAAATTTTGCTGAAAATTTTGCGATTTTTTTTTAGATTTTAGACGATGTTTGAAACTTATTAAGGAATTAAGGAATGCACTTTCTTTTTATAGATAACGAGTAATTTTTAAGCAAAAAACAAAACCGACTTCAATTCTCATATAAAAATTTAAGATTATCGTTAATTTTTTCAAGATCAAATTATTGGATCTAAACAAAATTAGTATGGGACCACCCTTGAGGTACCACCTTTCCGATGAAAAACGAATTATCGAAATCGGTTAACGTGGTTATGCGGTAACATACATAAAAAAATATATTCCGACGAACCTGATAACCACTTTCTTTTTTTTTTTTTGAAGTCTGTTTTTTAAGGAAACTTTTTTAATAAAAAACATGAATATTGTAAAAAAAATACATATGTACATACATATAAAAGCAATAAACTCTTTTATACAAGTAAACAGACTTTGGTCAACCATTACAAATGCGAGTCACTTAAAAGTATTGTCCATAAAATTTAGATTTGAGTGTTTCGAACTGAAAAGCAATTATTTATTTGATGTCGAGCATTAATTTTGATGCTGCAATTTATAATACTTTAATACTGACTTCTACACTCTAAAAATTTTTTGTTTAAATTTGCGCATATTAAGGTAGGTATTTAACCAGTTTCCTCTCTTAATGAATGCAAATTTTACACAGTGTGGTTAATTAAATTAAACATTGCTTGTTTACTTTTACGTATCATATTTGTGGCGTAGAACAAATTTCAAATTTGTTTGTTGAATTCTTAACACTTAATGTTCACAACTTTACAGTTTACCCATAAAATGTCTAAAATTTTCTCTAAAAATTGTTTGTTTAAATTTACGCATATAAAGAGGTTTCCTCTCCTAATGTGTGCAAAATCAAACACTGTCCGTTTACTTTTACATACCAAATTCATCGCGCAGAGCAAAATTACGCATTAAATGTTTAAAATTTAGTAAATATGAGCACTTGATGTTTATTATTAGTAGAAAATGTATTTTTTCTTTAATTTTTTTTGCAATTTTAAACATTTTATGTGTATACCCATGTGTATCTTTTAAATATCTAATGTTCAAAATCAAATCTTGAACATCTTATGCGTATATATACACATATTCTGGCTGAGAAATAGACACTTTTCAGTAGTAGTTTCACATGCACTTTTTAGAGTGTAGCGCACATTAAGCAGTTGTTGTATTTAGTTTTTTTCGGTACATTATTTAGTTACTGAAAATGTGTATTAACACCATACCAGCGCTATTCATTAAATGTGTTTAATAATAATAAAAAAAACTGTTAAACCCGTATACATACACATTTATGTACACATTAAAGCAAATTATAGCTCACACCAGCAAATACATGAAACAAAACAAAAGACTTAGGAAACGAACTTGGTCAATTTAACTGGTACACATCAACATACATTTTGCGCTTTAAATGAAAACATTGCTTTGTTTGAGTAGCCAACTGCGAGCCATTTTGTGGTTCATTACACTAAATGATTTCAAATAGCACACAAATCTATAAATCTACTTCGGTGATGAGTACCGCCTTGCCCGCGGGCAAAGTCTTTTAAGCTTTCAATTCATTTTGTATGGATGATTGCAGAATAAAAGCTCTCTCTGCCCATCGCTGATCTACTTTGATTGCACATACAAAGATACACACATAGATAGAGGATTTCCGCCGGGATTACAAAACGTATTATATTTGAAGATATCCATCAAATTATTTCGGCAAAATCTTAAGATTTACGTGAGATGGACCGATTTGAAAATACTGAA
This sequence comes from Rhagoletis pomonella, assembly GCF_013731165.1. NCBI lineage: Eukaryota > Metazoa > Arthropoda > Insecta > Diptera > Tephritidae > Rhagoletis > Rhagoletis pomonella. The sequence continues at coordinate 47,081,940 of NW_023458558.1, forward strand.
AAAAAGGAGTTTTTTTTATGAATAAAAAGTTTCTCAAACGATTTTTGGAAAAAATTCCGTTAGATGACAAATTAGTTTCAAGCTTAAAAAATCTGCATAAAGATATAAAAAAAAAATTTCTGCCCGTTGTGACGGCAGTTTTGCGATGTCGAACTTTCGCCGCGTTGCCTAATGCACGTTTATTATTGCACAGAGGCGCATGCGGACCTTAGCTGCAACAAGGTAGTGATACGAGTCGATGTTGGCTCTTCGGATAGAGCGCACGTCAAGAATGCTCGAAGCGTATCTTCCATCTATCACAACATGATCAATTTGGTTCTTTGTTCTTTGATCGGGGGGCACCCAAGTTGCTTTGTGGATGTTTCGATGCTGGTATCTGGTGCTACTGACAACCATGTTCCGTGCCGCGGCGAAGTCGATCAGCCTCTTTCCGTTATCAGAGGTGTTGTTATGAAAGCTGAAATTTCCGACGGTTGGACCAAATATGCCTTCTTTGACCAACCTGACGTTAAAGTCGCCAAGTACGATTTGAATATCGGGGCGAGGCCAGCGCTCATACGCTTCTTCTAGCTACTCATAGAAAACCTCCTTAGTCTCGTCGTCCTTCTCTTTCGTCGGGGCGTGCACACAAATTAGGATTTATGCGCATTGTGGCGATTCGCTCACTGATAGGCGCGAACCGGGATACAAGGTGTCGGTGTCTCCGCCCAACCACAAATCCGACACCAAATTTGTGCGCCGTCTCATGGCAGCTATAGTACACGTCGCATGCTGCAAAGTTTTTGCAGCCATGCCCCGTCCATCGCATTTCCTGAACTGCGGTGATGTCAGCCTGGTGTTTTGTGATGACACTCAGCAGTTGGATAGAGGAACCTTCCCTATGGAGGGTCCGGACATTCCAGGTGCATATCCGTGATTCGTAGTCCTTGTTCTGTTTGCGGGGGTCATCAACGTGTGGGGATGCAGTTATCCCGAGGTTTTTTCGTCTTTTCATTGGATATATTTTATTACGTATCGGGTTCCAAGCCCACCGCACAACCATTGCTGGGGTGGATGGTTTTTCAACCGGATATACATTTGTATAGCGGGCCGCTTGCAGCCGCACCTCCTGGTGAGCAGGTACTGCAGACTTCAGTGAGGCCTTAAAGCGAATAAGTCGGAGTGGTCCCACCGAAGCTCCCTCTCTTTCTGCCGTGACCCAAGTCCCCACTCGGGTTGGTTACCGCATCTTGCACATGGGTTGCTCACGTTGCCTAGACTGCGCGAACGAGTACTCCACAACGAATATATCCCATTGCACTCCACAATTATCGAAAATATGAACAAATTCGAAAGCATCACTTTTTTCCGGTCCACTTGACGTGAAATGCCCCATAAGTATCCATATTAAAAAATGGTGGTTGGCAGAAGCGCAGTGTAAGTTTCAGAAATATTAACAAAAATACTTAGCTCAAGTAATTGACACGGACTCTTTGTATAGTACGCTATTATGGAATTAAGTTATTAAATATGTACATATGTATTCGGATTTTTCCTATGAAAATTTACAACTGCAACGAAACGATTTTGGTGAGACGAGATCTTTTTATGTTTAGTTATATGCAAGCTAGCAATGGCAAATTGAAGGAATTCAATTCTTTAGGTGGCATCACGGTCATAATTTTAAAAGTTTAAGTTCATTTCAAGCATATACTTCACCATTGTATGCATGTATGTATGTATACGTATATGAATGTATGAGCATGTAATTGCACACGTTGCTTGGTTCTTAATATTTTTTAAGGCATTATAAAATGCAAGAAGAATGATGATACAAAATGTCAATTTACATATGTATGTACCTATGTATGTATATCTCGATTCGTATTCGTTAGCTTCAACATTGGACATACATACAAGCATAAATAACAAACAACCTAGAATATGACTTTGTAAACTCTGAGTACATACTTGCATTTCGCTCATTTAATAATAAAAAATAAAAAATATCTTTATAAAAAAAAATTGAGTTGAGTATGCATAAATGAATGAATAAAATTCTATAGCTGTATCGATTAACAACACAAAACAAAATATACACTGCCGAATCAAAGTATTGGCATAGCAAATTTTTCACAATATAGGCAACAATTTTTATTCTAATATTTTTCGCCATTTTTGTATAAAAATATGGTTCATTCATTCTACAACAAAAAACATAAAAATATGATGCCTAAACTTTTTGCAAAACTCGTGAAAATTCAGCAAATTTTCAACTTTTTTATCAGATTTTTTAGAATTTTTTCGACACTCAATATTTTTTTTTTTTTTTTTTTTTATTTCATCCAGAGCTCGGAAAATGCCAGAGCACAATCTTTATTTATATGAAAGAAGCTACGCAACACCCTCAGTGAAAAAAAAAAATCTCAAAAATCAACGGTAATTTTAGCGACTTGTAACTTGCACTTTATTGTGCTAGAATTTAATTGACTACAAAAGTGCATAATCAAAATTTTTCGAAGAAATCGCATCGAAAAAATTAAAATTTCTTGCATTTACCAGAGTGCGGTAAGAAATTAAAAAAATTAATTCTTGTGGATTATGCTTTCGATTTAACTATCGGCCCTATTGTGAATTTCACATGAACAAATATTCCCGAAAATTATAAAGCAAAACAAAAACAATGTTTCCCAATTTGTTTTTGTTTTGCAGGCTAAATTATAGGAACGATTTATTCACATGGAATTGGCGATAGGGCTGTATATTTTTTATAAAAAAATAAGAAAAATTTAGTATGGGAAATATAAATAAATAAAATCATAAAAACGTTTGGGTATACATATTTTTGACGCTGACTGTATGTATTTATGTTTGAAGAATACCAGGGATGGTATTTGAAAATTCACAAATGCGCCGAAATCAGGTAAAAAATTGGCCAAAATACAGTTGAAAAGGCCGAATAGTGAATAAGTTGACGTTGGCCTATCACTGAAAGTAATTAGGGTGAAAGGGGACCCAACCATGAAAAAATCGAATTTTATGATTTCCCTTGGGAATCAGCAAATATGAAAATTTTTCATTTTGTACCACCGCATTTTTTAATGTTAAGTATGTATCGCTTTCGGCGAGCCATAATTTTTTGTGCTAGTTGAAGCTGCCTTCAAAAGGGTTTTATTAAAACGGCCCTGCCTGTGGTTGTATTTTTATGAGAAGCTGTTTTTTATGACAGAAATACACTAAGAGGCTCGCCACACACTGGTGGGATAAATAAATTTGTGACCAAAAACCCACTCTAAAAAAAATTGTGATAAAGTGGAGCAAAATCCTTTTAAGAGTTCATTACCACGCATAGAGACTAACGTTCGGACATTGGTATATAGTTGAGGTCCTGTGCCAGTTTTGCAACCCATAAAGGCTTAAGATGCTCTGGATGCTCCTAAACCCTAAAGTGAAATTGCGAATTTGGCAACCCTTTCTATCTATTCTTTCAAAATTTGTTCGTTAAATAAGTAATGTTTACATTATCGATGTAAAAAAACAAAAACGTTTATTGATAAAATTAACGTAATTTGCAGCCCTGCTTTCGATAGCTAAAATGTTTCACATCATTTTCCTATAAAGTATTCATGTGAAAGGGGATCGATTTTTTAGCATTTTTCAATCAGTACCTAAAAAAAAAAATGTGGCCAAAACAGTCGCCACATAAAAAACAAACAACCAATGACATGCAGGAAACAAGCGAGGAAGAAACCAATTAATAAAAATTTTAAAATCGACTAACGCAGCTTACTCCAAGATGCTTATAATCGAGTTGGTGCCGTTGAGCGCTAATAACCTATAATTACTTCACTTATGATATTTAAGAAATACAATTAAAATGCAATTAAAACTACTTGTGTAGAGCCAACGAAAGAAGTCAGCGCAAAACAATTATGAGAACAAATAATAATTTTGGCGGATAAATGAACAGCAACAATGGAGTATTTGTTTTGTGAGAGAGCGAAAAAAACACCCAAAGCTGCAAATAGGCAAACTCAGACACTTGTCTTCACTAACTAATTATATTTGGCGCGCAAAATTTGAATGAGTCTGAGGTAGGTAAGTATTAAGGCATGTATTGGTGAGATCTGCAAATCAAGTCAAAATGCCACAACAGCATAAGTCAACAAAAAGGCATTAATATCCAGCTTCTGAGCTGCCATCAACTCTGGCTTTTCATATCGTATTAATTGTTAATGCTCTTGAACGATTCGCGAAGCGGAGGGCGAAGCGACAGCCCATGGCCTATTCGACTGGCTTGACTGACTGACTGACTGACTGACTGACAGCTAGTCAGGGTTCATTTGTGCTCGATTTTCGGCATGCTTGTGATCCGAGTTATTTCCTTTATTTGCTAATCAGGGTTATGTACACGCTTATGTAAATATATATGCATATTAGGGTGGTCCGAAAATACATAGAAAAATCACCTTTTTTGATTTTTCTTGTTGCCGCCCCCCAGAACAGAAGAATATCAAAAATAAGGGTAACGTACCTATTTTTTTTAAATCGGCTCATATTTACCCGTGCCGACGGGGCTTTGAAGTTTCCCTGGTATTTTACATGGGGCAAATAAATTTTTTCGTAGAATTGCTATAAATAAAATCTTTAAAAATAAATATTTTATGATCGAGTAAGTATATTTACCTTCAGAAGTCTTCGATAAATAACACTAAGATGCTTATTTATCTTAAAATTTTTAAGTTAAATAAGCATTATAGTGTTATTAACTGAAAACTTTTGAAGGGTAATCAAAAAAAGATTTATTTATTTTTAACGATTTTATAGCAATTTTACGAAAAAAATGTATCTTCCCCACGTAAAATATATGAAAAACTTCAAAGCCCCGGCGGCACGGGTAAATATTAATCGATTTCAAAATAAAAAAATGCGTGTCTCCTAATTTTTAACATTCTTCAGATCTGGGGGGTGGCTGGAGGAATTTTTTTTTTTTGGACCAACCTAGTGTAACTATATAGCATGTATGTATATCGTATATTCTTACGCATAAATAGGTACATACATCTACGTATGTTTGTTGGTTTGTACACTTTTGATTCGCATTCAAGTTTGCGTGTGGGCGGCTAGGTAAGAACTTCAAATTTGTTATTAACTACTACTTTTTTTATTTTGTTTTATTTTATCATTTCAGTAGATAAATCTTTAATTTGACCTTGGAAGTCATTTCAGAAATAATGATTTCATTCACGTGCCCCTTTATAAATGAAATTATATTTGAAAGCAAATTGTTAATGCAATAATTATGTAGGAAATTAATTTGTTTCATGTTTTATTAAGGTTAAGTATGTAAATCCTATAGATGTTAGAATAATGTATTACTGGAAATACAAGTGACTGAAGCTTCGTCTTAATGCTGTTAGTTAAATCGACGGCTGAGTGGAAGATCGACCTACATAACCTCGGTAGCCAGTTCGAAAATGCCATTTCTCAGAATTCGGTTCAAAAACGCCCTATCTCAACATATCGAGCCCTACCTAACCGCCAAAATATTTCCTCTATAGTCTAAAATATTTTTTGGCTTATAGAAATTTTTTTGTATAGAATTCAAATGAAAAATACCGTAAGACTTTTCAAAACTTTTCGTGTCAATAACACTTTTTCTCAAAAAAAAAAAAAAATTAAGTTCAGTTTGATGATTTAATATAATATAATATGTAAATTAGGGTAGTCCTTAAAAAATGAACGAATTTTTCAGTCTCACCCCTCAATCGGTAATACCACGGTCACGGATAACATATATAAATGTTGGTCCCGATTGGAGACAGTTAAGGCGTGTTGCACATGTTTTTTTCATTTAATAGCCAAAATCGACACTACTAAAGTAGAGGATATCGCATATAATTTTTGGTCACGTTTGGAGTCGGTTAAGACGTCTTCACAGGGTAATCTGAATTTTGCCCTCCGTGCGACACACCTTAACCGACTCCAATCGGGACTAACATTTATATGTGATATCTTCGAATATGATAGTATCGATTTTGGGTATTAGATAGAACAAAATTTAAATTTTTCGAGTCTCCATAAAGGAATCTGAACTTTGCCCGCTGTGCGACACGCCTTAACCGACTCCAATCGGGAACAAAATTTTTATGTGATATCTTGGACTATAGTAGCATCGACGTAGGGCTTAAGGCTTAGGAAATCTGATGTAAAAATTAGCTTCCTACATTTAATGTACATAAATATTTTTATACAAAGTTTTTTAAATTTATAAAGCTGCACCTTTTTTAAATTTAAAATAAAAGTTTTATGGAAAACTCATTAACACATAAAAAGCCAAATGCATTTCTAAAAGATTCACTCTTAGTATTCTAAAAACTAGTATCCATCATCTTAGTCAGTTTCTGAATCTTCATAACCTTTTTGGTCTTCTTCTTCATCTTCTTTATTTTTAAAATTTATACTATTAATATAATTCGTGGTACATGGAGTAACTCCAGTACTTCATCAGAAAATACTGAAAGGTTCTTTTTGATAAATATCTCAAACCTTAAAAGAATAGATAAAAAACATTTTACTAAGAATCTAGTTATTCTTCTGCTACGTTCCTAGCATACATTTTTAGAATAAAACTGCTTGAAGTTAATTAACTGCGAATGCGACTATTAAACTAATTAGAAAGCAAGAAGTGTATTCAGTACGGCCAAAAACTTTGCTTGTTTATAAATTGAAAATGATTAATTACAACGATGACATACATACAAATGCAGAGATTTCTATCTGTTCTACAAAATGTTTATACACATACATATGTACATAATATGTATATTCTTAGGTATGGTTATGCATACATACGTACAAACATATAGTACACTTAACATAACTTACTGTGCGTGCATTCAAAAAATGCCTTCATTCACCTTGCAGAGACCAATTTGAAATCCTTTCATTTGCACTTCTTGCTCGAGCAACAGCTGTGTATTTAGCTGATTACTCATTTCGATGCCAAGAAGTTAGAGTTACATATATGTATGTAGGTAGATTACAAAAGCAGAGTATAGCGCAGAATTAAAATTATTGTAACAACTTGTAAAACACCGCAAATATCTATGCACATACGTACAATACCGACAAATGTAAAAATGCCTTACTCAACAGCTGGAAGCACAATAAATCAAGCGCTTTTTAAATGAATTGCTTGCTCATTGCTTACACTTTTAGCTGGCTATAGTCGATTTGCTAGCTGGCTAGGTTGGCTCTTAGGAACTACTCCAGTAGAAGCACCTCTTTGCGGCGTCTACGCTAGCGCCTTGTTACCATCATCATTACATGAATGCGGGTACTTAAATATAAATAAGTAGGCAGTGTGTATTCCACCTATCGCTTTTTGGGAGGAAGAGGCAGGCAGTAGCAGAAGCGAACGAGCTAGACACGCGATCGCGACTGCCTGCTGCTTTGACTGCTTGACTGCCTGGGGAGGGTATATGGCGTTATGGCTGATTGTGCACAGTCGCATTCTCATTGAGCATCACGTATGGAGGCAACTTGCATCTTTATGTGCAATAAGCTTGCATGATACAGCCGCGTCGTTCACTATATTGCGGCACCACAATAGACAATTTAAACACGTAGATCGCATGGCGACCTTGTGCTTGATGGGTAGATGTCTTTGCCCCCCGTCACCGTCATAGCGATCGTCGTTGGTGTATCTATCAGTGCGGCTGTTCGAGAACATCGTCCCATATACGGAAGAAGAATAAACATGTTATAAAAGGAAAGGAAGACAGAGTTGTGTGTGCTGTTGAAATAGTATTTTTTTTTTGTTAATATAAAAAGAATGGTGTAGTTTAAGCAAAAAAAAAAAATTGTTTAATATACTTTCAGTTTTTACTAATAATTTTAAATGGAGGCTACACTATCTCAGCACATCATAAAAAGAGCGTGCTACGAGAATTACACCCATACGTTTTAACGATTTGAGTGTGCGCGGTCATTTAGAAAATATTAAATAAATATGTAAGTTCGCATATAGCTAAGCTTGAAAGCTGTATAGAGCCATCAAATTAGAGGCGAAAATTCTCTTTGAATATCGTGAGGCTATCATGGGTTATGTCAACCTCGAAATCCAACGCAGAATCCATTTCGCCACTTATTAGGCAATTGAGAAGTAAAGTCCTCTCTCGTAGTACAAAAAGCACACTCGATTATAAGGCGCAAAAGCACGAACAGTGACAACATCGGTGAGCAGTATTTGCAGTATTCAAGAGAAAGATTCTGCGAGACACGGGAGGTTGCGCGTCGGCGACGACAGACGATGGAACGCGGAGCTATATGGGCTTTACAACGCCACTCGCCGGGTTCAGTGAATCAAAATACAGCGGCTGCACTATATAGGCCACAGTGCGGTACTCGCTGGTGGTAGCAGATGAAGAGGAAGGCCTCTTTTGCATTGGAAAGATCAGGTGGAGAAAAGATTAGTTTCAATTGGTGTCAGTTGGGACAGAAAAGCAACGCCAGGCGTGTTTTATTTGAGACGGCTAAAAATCAGAAAATTTTTATAACGGAAATAATTTTTTTTTTAATATAATTCTTTGAATGGAATGGAATGGAACTGTGGGTGGCCGGAAAAACCAAAAACAATTTTTTCAAGCACTGTGCTAGTATTGCCCATTGTAATTAGTGATGGCAAAAAAATTTAATAATCGATTAATCGATTAATTGATTAACCGAAAGCATTCGATTAATAATTGCAATTAAATAATCTTAAGATATTAACCGATTAATCGGTCGTTTCGAGTACAATCGAAAATTAAGAAAAACTATTTACATAAGTTAAAAAAATTTACTGTTTTATTTGAGGATACGTTTCTTGTTAAATTGTGTGCGCATATCAAGAAAACTAAAATCTAAGGGAAACAATAAATAAAAAGATGTAAAGTAGTATGCAATCCGCTTTCCACCCCATGTAAAAATTATAAGCGCACCACAAGATTTTTTTGTTTTTTAATTTTAGTTATTTTTTTTTAAATACAGCTTATTCTTTAGCAAAAACCGTATAAATATAAATATATCAAACTTTGTGCAATAAAAAAATCAAATTCAGCAAAAAATTCGAGCTTTTTAATTAGATTTATGAGAACGATTTTCAGTATGCAGTTTTGTAGCCCACTAAATTTTTGTATAAAAAATTGGAAGATTGAAGTATCACTTACCGTTGATTTTTGGCAATCTTTTTTTGACGGTGCTGCTGATTTAGAAAATTCGCAACACCGCATTTGGAAAATAAAATGAAAATATGTGGATACCTGCGTCGTAATTTTTTAGTTGCTACTTGGGTTAAACTTGTGTTGCGGTTTTTTTATAAAAAAAAAAAAAACTTTGCAGAATACGAGAATGAGTAAAATTATACATACATATGTATCGAGTAGAGTGGACACTTTTATTGTTGCTAATATTATTGAGTGGTAAGAATGCCAATTTTGTTACTTAATTTTGATTCATACATTATTGTGTGAGTAATGTAGTAAATTTTTGATGATTTCTTTTCGATTATTTTCAAAATTAATCGGTTAATCGCTCGATTAATCGAAAGGAAAATTTCGATACAATCAAATCGTTAGCCGATTATAATCGGTTATTTGATTAATCGTGCCATAACTAGTTGTAATTAAGACCTGAAAACGTATTATTTTTGTTCTTATTTAATTTTGGTTATTTTTTTTATAAAAACATAGTTCATTCTTTAACAAAACCCGCGTAAAACGTTACTTGCAAATTATAAAATAAATATAAATTTTAACAATTTCAGCAAGACACCGAAAATACAGCTTTCGCACGGGTGTTTGTTTGCCTTTCAACTGTCAAATTTTTACTTTGCATTTGGCACAGCAAAATCTAATTTATTCGTATCCCCGTCTCACCTAGGGAGAAAAAAGTTACCGATTGGCACGCAGCAATAGCCGTGGATTTTCGCGGAATTATAACAATCGGCCTTATTAAATATTTACAAACATTTGCAAAAGAATTTTCTTTATGGAAAAAGAAATGGAGCCAAGAAGACTCTGAAAGTCGCCCGACAACTGCACTGCAAACTCTAAATGAGTGTCAAAGTAAACATTTCCCAAAAATTTTTAATTTATTAAAAATTTATGCAACATTGCCTGTCAGTACGCGTAGAAAGTTCTTTTTTTGACTTTGAACGTCTGAAAGCCTTCTTGTGGAACTCGGCCGGAGAAGAAGGAATGAATGGCTTAGCCCTAATGAGTGTTCGCCGCAGATTTGATTTGGACACTGAAAAAGAAATGAACGATTTTGCCGCAAAAAAATGAAGACGCCTTAAATTTTGTTTTAGAATAAGCCCAGTAAAACTTTTTTGTCTTTGGTAAGCACTTTCTTTTTGAACAAGACAAAATTGCCGGAACAACGAATTGGCACAGCAAATTTTTCACAATATATGCAACATTTTTTTTCTTATATTTTTCCGCCAACTTTTTATAAAAATATGGCCCATTCTACAACAAAAACCATAAAAATATAATTCCTAAACTTTTCATGCGAATTTTCAACTTTTTAAGCACATTTGTTGCCCAATCAATTTTATTATAAAGTATAAGTTTTAAGTAGCTAGAAATTGCCGCTGATTTTTGACAATTTTTTTTCACACAGTCTCTTCCATACAAACAATTTTTTTTTTTTAAATACTTTATATGGTTAAAATGCAAAACACCTTTAACAAAACAAGTTATCAAAACTCAGTGCGATTTTTTACTAACTGCGCTGGTAATAAAAGTTTTGTAACCGGTGAATAAAGTTACTGTAAATTTTTAAACTCTTTTCACATTCTGTATGCTCTTGTAACCGGTAAATTTTGTTACCATCTCATAAGCTGATAACAAATTATTGCCCCGTGAAATATGCAATGCCAGGATTTGCACAATTCTTCATAGCTGAATTGCTGAATATTTTAACTGCATTACCAACGTACCTAGAATCGCGGTGACAAGAAGTGGTAACATTTTTTGGTAATAGAATTTTCCGGTTACGAAATCTTCGGTAACGTGCAGAATAGACCAGTAACTCCGAACTTGCATTTTGTTACTAGAATTTGGTGGGCTGAAAAACTGCATACTCAAAAAAATTCTAAAAAATATGATTAAACTTTGAAAACTTGCTGAATTTTCGCGAGTTTTACACAAAGTTTAGGAATTAAATTTTTACGTTTTTAGTTGTAGAATGAACCATATTTTTATACAAAATTGGCGGAAAAATATTAGAAAAAAAAAATCGTTGCATATATTGTGAAAAATTTGCTGTGCCAATATTTTTTGCCGGCAGTGTATGTACATACCGATTTTTAAGGAAGATGTAAATAATATAAAAACTGATTTATAAAAAGTTGAATTAATTTTAATCTCAGTATTTTCTGTTTTCAATTTAATATATGTACATACATAAGTATGTAATTATCAACGCATTCTACATTAGCTTCTCTGGATTCTGTTTACCAATGCATTCTCCCTTCGTTCGAAGGTAATGCTGCGGGTAAGTGCTTACGGCCAATGACACGTCCATATTAAAATAATGTGTTCTTGAAGCGAACTTTTGTTCTGATCGTGTTTTTTGCTGGGTATTTTGAAACTTTCCATATTATTTATAACATAATCAAGAGGAAGGTTAAATAACTCGTTACCATTTAATTCGGCCAGTCTGATTCGATCATGTCTTAGATAAATACATTAAATTATCACTTGGCATTCAAATTAAATTAACACAACATTAAAAAAAAAAACTTTGAAACAAGCTTCCAATTAATGCATTTTTCTATACAAACACGATTTGTGCTCTTCAAAACGTAATAGCTTAGCATTAAATAAATGAAACATAAAATTAGTGTCATTGAAGGCATTGAATTAAATCAATAAATAGGTAAGAGAAGTAGACGAAGTAGGAATTAATATCAATCAAATTAAATTACATTGTGAATTATGAAAAAATTATGTATGTACATTAGGGTGGAGCTTACTGCATCAAAATGATCTTTATTTTACCTTCTATGTACCAAAAAAAAAGACAATCACGAAAATTTCAAAGTTTTAAACGAATTTTTAGGAGTCACTGCCAGAGTTCTAAACAATTAAAATTGAAAAAAAAAATTGCCGAAATTAAAATAAAAATGACTGAAATTTATTCATATAGACTCTTAAACTCAGGCTGAGTTATAGCTGGTCAATGTAGAACTTCTGTAGAATTTTTTGCGATGAAAAAAATACATTTTTCTAAACCCTGGTGGATAGCGACCACTAAAATTTCTTTTTAAATTTTTAAATTTTCGTGGATGTCTTGATTTTGTACGTAAATGATATATAAAAATTTGTTATTGATATTTTTTAAGGACCACCCTAATGAGTGCATATAGACGTAGATGAATCAAAAAAAGTATGGCTCAATATTGTGCTGATGGATTTAATGGCGCGATACAACATTTATTTTAAGTACTTCCTGACACAAATGAGAGCCGATTAAAAGATTATTATTTATTTTTAGTAGCAAAAAGTGCTGCAAAATCATATTCAATAAATTTAAAGCGCAGCTGTAGTTTTGAATTGAGTATATATGTACATATGTAACTACTTCAATGTATGTGTGTATGGGAAAATAAAACTAATTCCCCGAATTAAGCCACAAATTAAAATACGAGCAATAGTGAACGTTGCAACAAAATCGGAGGCACGGCCACAGCCACAGTTGCAGTTACAGCGACAGCGACAGCCAAATGGCATTATGAAAAAATAATAATACTAGATATAAATAATAAAAAATAAGATTACTGTAAACACAAAAATACTTCATATTTAAAGATTTAAGCTGAAGCGCGCCTTTGCAGCTCAACACGATCAACGACAAGCGAACCAATAAACCAGCCCAAAAACTCAGCTCACTCATTGCTTGGGGACAAAAAGCAACAAGCAGCCGGCCAGCCAGTCAGCCAACAGCAGCAGCAGCAGGCAATAAACAACGATCAGCGATCAGTAGACATGGCGAAGCAATGAATCGGCAGGCGGCGGCAGCACCTTTATAGCAGTTTGGGTAGTACTTCACTTAACGGGCTGAGGCTGACTCACAAACGGAGGCCGATGTTGCTGCTGCTTGTTGAAACTGCTTGCTGTGCTTGCTGCCGTTACTACTTGCAGGCGATGTGGTAGTAGCAGACTTTTGTGGTAGTGGAGGTGAAGTGGCTAAATCCACTTTGGGTTGTGAATCTGTGTAATCGTATTGTGCCAAGCGCTGCAAAATTTAAAGTGGTGAATTCAGTTTGAGAATGGCAGTCGAATAGATTTGAACGTTGAACGGGTGCTTAAGATTACGAGTTCCGCTAACAAAACAATAAAAATATTGTGTTGTTTATAAGTGTAGCCTAAAAAGCATTTAAGAAGTACATAGGCAACTAATATACAAATTAATGAATTAAGAAACAATAAGTAACGATTACAAGCCTACTTACAACAAGTTTCAATTCCAGTTGGTACGAGAATTTAGCCTAAAAAGTGAAAAAGGCGTAAGTGAAATAAATTGCAAATAAACACGCATGCGTCGCGGTCTCCCCCTCAAACAAACAAAGTGTGCACAAAATTGGGTTGCCGTGGGGACAAACGCGGAAAAACATGGCGCCTTTAATGGCTGTACGCAACATATTCACAGCGAAAATGTACAAATATTAGCCAATCACAAATTCTCTGCTAACTATGTACATATGTGAGTTAAACAAAAAAAAAAATCAAATGCAATAGGCATTTGAATGCGGTCAATTTACGGAATTTTCACTGTAAACAGCTAAAGTGAATAAAATTTTAACGATTTTTTTGTACAGAAAAATAAGCCAAGATATGCGAAAACCCGAAGGCATAGAAAATTAAGAAAAAAATAAATATAAACACTAATTAAAAATATATGTTACAACAAAAATTAAAAACAAAAAATAAATTTAAAATAGAGCTTATAGCAGCTATTGCAGTAGTTTCTCTTTTGTTTTTGCAACGATTAGCTTTGCGCATGCGCACCCCTTTAACACCAACACAGGAGGAGCGTAACGAATCTCATCCGCAAATAGAGTGAGGCAGGCCAAGCCAGTTCGTGACATGCACGTTGTTGCATTCAGCGCTCGAAATGAGTGGTGGGTCTTTGTTTTTGCTTATGGTTTTTGCGAGTTCGTCAATAAAAAAATAAAATAAATGACTTTTCGGGTTCGGTTAACTATTGTTGGCAATTTTTTAGAGTTAAATAAACAAAGCACTGTGCAAATTATTTACCACTGATTTTCGCTTTGAATTGTTGTTAATTAATGTTACGAAAAAACACTGAAAAAGTTCAATTTGAATTGCTAAAAACGAAAAGTGTGTGTATATGTATGCATATTAGGGTGGTCGTTTCAAGCAAATTTTTACATCAGATTTCCTAAGCCCCGACCCCTGCTTGGATGCTACTGTAGTCGAAGATAACACATATAAATTTTAGTCCCGATTACCCGATCGATTTGAAGTATTAAATAGAAAAAAATATTCTTAATTTTTTGAGTCCATAGAGGAATCTCAGGGGGCAAACCCCTGTGCGACACGCCTTAACCTCCTCCAATCGGGACCAAAATGTATATGTGATATCTTCTACTTTGGTAGTATCGATTTTGGATATTCGATTTTTTAGTCTCTATAGAGGAATCTGCACTTTGTCCAAAAAACTAAAATTTGTATGTGATATCTGTGACCGTGCTATTACCGATTGATGGGGTGCGACTGAAAAAATCGTTCATTTGTTTTTTAAGGACCACCCTAATGTATATGTATACATGTACGTAGGTGTGTTAAATAAATAAAAAGTTAAAAGACAATTAAAGTAAAATTAGATGAAAAATAAACCGCAAGCCAACCTTTGTAATAAGAGATATGCATATAACAGTTATTAAGTCACCTTCATATTTTGTGGGACGCTATTGAAAGTGATATCTCCAAAGGCCGTTGAGTGAATTTTTAAAAACAGTCAGGCATATAAACAACATACAAGTAGATGTACAGTCGTGGGCACAAACAAATATTAAAAAAAAAAAACTAAAAAGTACAAACTACTTTATTGTTTTTTTTTAACAAAATAAAGTTAATTTAGATAAAAAGCATAAAGGAAATCAAAATAAAATTAAGAGAAACGAAAACTCACATTTAACTAATAAAATGATATACGAGTGCAATGAAGTGAAACAAAATAAATTAACGCTTTAACAATCATTTTTAGGAGGTAAAATTGTCAAATTTATTTTTAGTTGAGTTTCAGCTGTTATATTAAAAAGAAAAAATAAATTTTTTGAACGTTGGCGTGTCAAATGAAAGCTTTTGGCTCTTTCTGATTGGCTGAAGCAGACCGCTTTCTGATACAACTCTGCGCTGGACTGGTTGCGATTTAACTTGTTTACGTTGTTGAACGTAGAATTACAGAATAGACCTGTAAGAAAGAAAAATGTTCTAATAGTTGAAGGAATAGTGAGTCGAACAAAATTACACTACAACTCTTGTCAAAGACCACAAAAAGACACTTCAACCAACCTTTTTATTTTTCGATGTGTAAACATCTTACCTCTCCTCCGTAAGGGTAAAATTTGCGTTAACCCAGCAGTGCCTAGTGTCCGACAAGTTTAGGACCTTAGTTGTGGACCATTTAGGACTAGTTCCACTCCTAAGGGACTGTTTTGGTCAATTTCGTGATCAGCCAGGCCCATTTCGCGACTACTTCGGAATGATTTTCTGACTAGTAAGCGACCATTTCGGACCGTTTCCAGACTTGTTAGAAATTCTTTCAGGACAAGTTCACGACTTTTTCAGAACCACTTCAAGACTACTGCCGGACAAAAATAAAATTTCATAGGTAAATTTCCACCCAACTTTTTGACGCCGAAATTTTACAAGAAATATTAAATCCGTCTTCAGATGAATCAGAAGGTAAATCCGAAATTATCAGAAAGTTTGCCAACTATAAAAGAAAAGCTTCATTCAATTAATATTTTAAAGTAAAGCTTTGAGACAAACGATAAATTTCTGAAAGAGCTTGATGCTATGGAATTGCTAGCTCAATAAATAGGGGTAGATAAGCTTAAAATAATTCGCATAAAGCTCAAAATTGGTACGAGTGTTGCGAACACCATTAGGAATGTGAAATGTCAAAAGTCCACATCGATCCCACGTCTGCAAACAAAATGTATTCAAATTGTATCGCTATGTCTCAGAAATGGTAATTATTAGGAAGAAAAATGTTATAACCGTTTTTATAGATAATTTCATAATCTACACTTTTGTCTTACCAATTTTTGTGATAAACCTGATTTTGTGATTTTGCTGAAAAATGCCAAAAATAAATTGATGGCACCTCTGACGATGAAATATGCAATAAAAGAATTTCTACAAAAATCCATAGCTGAATTACAGACTATATTGACGGTGTAAGACCTGTAAGTGCAATTCGATAATCGATTATATTCAGAACTAATACCGTTTTAATTTGAAACCACTTTTTTATATAAAAGATAAAAGTTTACTCCTGCAATATTGCAAATTTTTATATTGTATAAAAATTATAACAAAACACTTTGAAAATTTTGGTTAAAAACTTATACTTGAAAGCACAGCGAAATTAAAAAAAAAACAAAAGGCGAAAAATTTCTACTATAAATCCGCCAGTAACAAACACTACGGAGAAAAAAATCCAACAAGAAATTACATACCTACAATTTTAAAAATAACAACAAAAGCAATACAAATTTGAATTTAATAAAAATTGCCGCTCATTGTAAGCAAAACAATTAAACCGAAAAACAAGTTGCTACCCACAACTTTTGTTTCTACTACAAGCAACATAATTCACAGCTCACCTAGGCAGCAAGCAACAACAACAACAGCCAGCAGCAGTGAGTGCAACCGAAATTTATGTATGCATCTACACATGTGTATGCAAACAAGTGAAATAGTATAGTAGTACATACATATTCATATAAAGTGAAACCTGTTCTCATTGCAAACACTGCGCATGTGCAACGCTTCTGTATTTGGCAGCACCAACAAGTCCGGCGTCGACAGCAAACAACCTCAACCAACATACGCGTCACCTCGCAAATCGCCTCGCGTCATCGTGATTTTTTTTCGTTTTTTTTTTTTTTTTGTATTTCGCATGATTTTCGTATTGGTTTTTGTTTTAATATAAAAATAATTGCATGTGAATGTGATTTTCGCGCACGTGTGTATGTATGTTAGTAGGTGCGCATGTGAATTTGTGGAATTGTCCTACCTCAATACAAGGCGACACTCACTTAATGTGACTGCTGGCAGCCAGCAAAACAACTAAAGCAACAATAAATGCAGTGGAGCAGCAGCAACAGCAACAGCAACAGCAACAGCAACAGCAACAACAGCCGTCTGGCCACCACAACCCGTATTGCATAACTTTTCATTCAAGTGGTTTTCTTGTTGTTATTGTTTTTAGTTTTTTCTTGTACATACTTGCGTCTACTTGAATTTGTCAGCCGTTGGATAATTGTGTCACATTAACCTAATTCTTTAGCTTTCTTTATATCGCACAATTGGCAATTGTTGATTTGGTTTTTTTTTTTTTTGAACGAGTCAAGTGTTTTATTTTATTTGCGGTCGATTAATTTGTTTATTTATTGGCATTTACGAGTAAATACGTTTCAATCGCTTTGCTATTGATCGTTTGTTTTATTGTTGTGTCGGTTATTGTTGTCATTTGCATTGAACGCGCGTGGACTAATAACAGCGAAGGAGAAATGTATAAAACATCGGCGATACTGTTGATCCTGTTTGGATATTTACTCATCACAGGTTAGTTGCAAAATTTATTTTAATTAAATTTTTTCCATTTTTGGAATCCTAAAAAAGGGATAATACTGAAAAACAAGTAAAAATACGGATTTTTTGTCCGGTTCAAAAGGAAGACCCAATTAGTGATTTTTCAAGTTTTGTAACCCTTATCTATTTATGTACATACAGTGGTGGAAGAAATAATAGAAACTTTTTACTTTGACCAGTTTTGGCTATATTACTTTGTTTATTCGATGTTTAATGTTTTTGTAAAAAAGTCTAGCGCAATATATAACACACACTATATAAATCCATATTTCAAAGTTTGTACCAAAATTATAAAAATTCAACAAATTTTAACAAAATCCCCCCAAAAATTTCAAACTTTTTAATCAGATTTTTTTTTAAAATTTTGGGTATGCAGTTTCATAGCCCATTAAATTTTAGGAGGTAAAAGTGCAAACCGCAAGACGCTAGAAAATCGCGTTGATTTTTAATATTTTTTTTTCGCTGACGCTGCTACCCATTTCCGTCCATATAAAAAGAAATTTTGAGCATGGTCTGATTGAAAAGTTTGAAATTTTTGATGAAATTTGTTGAATTTTTATAATTTTTGTACAAACTTTGAAATGTGAATTTATATGGTGTGTGTTATATATTGCGCTAGACTATTATACACAAATATTAAACATCGAATAAACAAAGTAGTATAGCCAAAACTGGTCAAAGTAAAAAGTTTCTTTTATTTCTTCCACCACTGTATATAATACGCGAAGGGATTTTTTGTCCAGGGCAAAAGATCTCAACCGTTCGCCCAATTTTCAAAAATGAGCTGTCAAATTAAGGCGCTTGGTCTGTAGATGTGAAAACTGGATTTAGTTTTTTCGAAGAGAGTTGCCACCTGTTGAACAACTAAACTCAAATTATTTAATAATCAACGTCATCAATGCGCACCGTTCGTTCGATCTGCCAAAATGTGGTGTCACATTAAAGGGCTTGGACTGCGGGTGCAATAAGGCTTTACTTTTTTGAAAACAGTTGGCACTTTTTAAAAATTCATATTCAAATTATTTATAAAAAAAATAAATCAATTATTACAAAACGGATATCAGTCGAAATGGTTTTGACAAGTTTTGTTCCTTAGCTGAACCACCAGGGTTGCCACCTGTTTAAAAAATCATATTAGGAAAGAATATCTAATTTGTATAAACATATGGGTGCCAAACTAAAGGGCTTTCAGAAAGTAATAGTTTAAAAAAAATTTTGAAAGGGGTTGCCACCTGCTTGAAATGTCGAGTTTAGTTCACTAATATACAAGTTATGTAAAAAATATCAAAATATGGATGTCAAACGAAGTAGTGTTAAGAAATATTTTTAGTTTTAACGCTAAGAGTATTTTTGAGGTGGTGGAAGAGTTGCCACCTGTTTGAAAGGGGTAATTCAAATAACCGATACATAGAAAAAGTATATATGAAATATAAAAATACCGTAGTCAAAGGAAATAATGTCAAGAAATCTTTAGTTTGAACATTTGGAATGTTTGAAGAGGGTTGTCACGTTTTTAAAAAGTTAAGTTCAAATTAAAGACCTTGGCCTGCAGATGTGTCATACAGTTTTATTATTTTAATTAAGAACTTTTTTGATCGGTATAGGGTGATTTGAAATTACACTCGATGCTGCTCAAAGTATCGCTAGAAAATACTAGAGTTTAAACTAAACTTCGTGAAAGCATATAAAGAGCTGAAAATACCCTTCATTATCCTCCTATTTTGAAATTGGGTTACTTGAAAGGCCCTCCTCGTCTTCTGCTTTCACAAGCGTGTTATGAAATAGATTAAATTTTTTGTCTAGTTTTTGTTAAAAATTAATCATATTACACTCTGGTATTGTGTCTACATATTATTTTTTCCCGAGACGGCATATAATAATTGCAATGTATGAGCCAATTTGAATACATACCGTTAATGACCACACCTGTCTGGCAGTTGAAAAATTGGCAACATTCCCATATCTAATGCCACACGAAAGCAATTCATCTTCTTAAACACCGCTATCTTTTGCTAAGATGTTTTAAGTGGGAACAAGATTTTCAAAAGAAAAGACATACAAAATTTTGCAAAAAATGCCACACATCGCAATGAAGCACTCACCCGTCATTGGCGTTAGTCGTAATAGAGTAATGGCTCATTAAATCACAGCGAGTGGTGCAATTTAAACTATCAGCTAAGTTGTGCCAACACATACATAAATGCAGATGTAGGAAAACATATCGTTATGGTATGCCTACCTACATACCTTGTTGCATGTTGCAAAAATATCGAAGAAGAGAAGAATAACAAAAACAACGCAGCAGCCGTTAGTAGCTTTTAAATGAGGAATCTCTTAAGCAGCGAGACGGTGGGGCAGTCAGTCACCAACCAGTTCATATCACTTTGTTAGGCATAAATAGTCAGGGGGCAAACACGCGATCATTTGCATAAACGAACGGCAGTGAAGTGGGCAAAAGCAATGGTCCATCCATGCAGCGGAGATTTTCCATATACGAGTGCAACAGTTACGCTTTGCTATATTGCTGGTCCACTCGCCTATTGACCCATTCAGCCCAGCCGTTCATCCATTCGTTCATTCATTCATTTAGACAGATCGTTTAGCTTGCTCGTTGGCTGTGAGACCTGCTGCTGAGGTGGCTTATGGCTGTTTTGTTTTGCAAAAATTCAAACGATTTACAAGCACTTAAGTCCAACTGCACTAACTCTTTCTCCCTGCAACCGGCATCACTCGACGATATTAATTTAAATAATTATGCGAATAATTGCAATTGTATTTTTGCATAATTTAACAAATACCCGTTTGAAACGATTAAAAAAAAACAGCTTTAGAGATGAGCAACTCGATGCGTCGCTGGTGGCGGATAAGCAACGACTTGTTTACTCGCGGCCACGAATGCGGATATGTGTCTTACAGCGACAGATGCACTTTCTAGCCGCTTTTTTCAATTATGTTTCTCTATTTTGTTTTGCACTCACGCACTCACTAAGTGGTAACACGTAAGTGGTTATTTACACATTATAGCAATCACAAGTACATACTTATGTACACATACAGTGACTCAAACAAATAACCACGTGTTGATTTTTTAAAATATTCGTAATAATTTTCGAGCTAAATTTTGTTTGTTAAAAATACCGTCGAAGCTTTAAATAGAACTCTATAAATCACAGTATCAAACTTGATACAAAGTTGTATCAATGTACAAATATGGTGAAATTTTTATGAAAATTTTTTTGAATTTTTCTAAATTTTGTATAAAGTTTGAAACTGTGATTTATATGCTTTTGCGTAAAGCTTGGACGGTATTTTCATAGAAAAATAACAAAAAAAGAAATTTAGCTCGAAAAAAAATTATGAAATAAAAAAAAATCAACATGTGGTCATTTGTTTGAGTCACTGTAAGTACACACACATATTTATGTGCATAATTGTTTGTCACTTCTTCTCTTCAAGTAAATATTTTCTTTTTAATTGCAAAGTCTTTCGTTGGAATTCACGCTTTTTTGCACACGTACATACATGCAATGTGCACTTTGCTGATTGCAGCATCCATTTATGAGTCTATTATGCAACACATGACATTTTAATGTGATGTTGCATGGTTTATACTCATGCAAATGAACTCGTGCAATATAAATACGAAGGTGAAGACTAAAACCACAGACAGACGGCAGTAATGCGGATTAACGAGCCGCGAGGTCGTGGGATCGAATCCTACGACTAGCAGACCTTGTTTTCAATACATTAATTATTAAGTCCTTTTTTAATGTAATTAGTCTTTTTTTTATTAAATTAAACTCCAAAAATTTTAATTAAGTTATAATAAAATAAAAAATAATAAAAAATGTGAAATAAAATAAAACAAAAGAAAATAAAATAAAGTAAAATCAAATAAAAAAATAAAAACCAAAATTTTTTTTTAATCATTCAGACCGAGGATCGAACCTTGCAGTACGCAGCTCTCACCACTCGCCTACCACGGACGCCAAACTCGCTTGCTTTGTTAGCTTACTTTTACAATAGAAAACAGCTGGCCTATTTAGCCAGTGTTGACATCGAAAATTCGCCTGATCTTCATTAATTTTAGGATTAACTGCAGGACTTAATCCGGAACCGAATTAACGATTTGATCCGGATTGACGTTGCCGTCTGGCTATGATTTAAGACAAGGACTAAACGGAAGATGAAAACGATTACGAAAACGAAGGCGAAGGGGAATATAAAGACTAAGGCAATACGCAGACCAATTCGAGACGGAGACGAATACGAAACCACGTCGACCGCCCATATAACGATATTTTAGAAAAATGAAAATACTGGAACCAAATTCCTCATTTTCGCATTTTGGCATTAAATACCGTTATGGAGTTATTGGAAAATGCGCGTGTCACTTGTTGTGTCTCAGTAGCCGCTTTACCAACCCCCACCAATAACGGTACGAACATTAGAGTCTCGCTAAGCAACTCGTTGAAAATTCCTCCCATCCAACGACAATTTTTATAGCAATACGACAACTGCGATAAATCATTAGCAACTTGGCTAATTTACTGAAAATCGATCGATCGATTTTTGGAAAAATGGGCATGGCACCGCCCACTTATGCCCACATACTAAGACATCCAATCCCGAACAATTTTGTGAATCCCGGGATATTTCTAGATATTATTGCCATTAATTTAAATATGCTAACAAACTAGTTTTGTAGTCTTGTTTTAGTGCGGATACTAGAAATAAAAATAAATTTGTGTTTTTAACTAAAGAAATATAAATGTCTTTATTTCATAGCAGCTTAAAAAGCTAATTACAAACAGAATAAACTAAAAACTATCGGACGTTTCAAAACAAAATTTCGCTATTGAAAAACAAGTAATTCGAGCAAACTCAATGGCATGTGAAAGGACAGTAGTTAGTATTAAAATTGTTTTCCAAAGTTTTTTGAGAAACAAAACCATCATGATGCTAAGTAACCAGTAATCTTAAAAAAACTAAAGTAAGCCGGCTAACACACCTAAATAAGTGTATGAAAATACATCATACTTTATGTCTAGCAGAAGCACTTTGTGGTAAGCTGACATTTGAAGATTTAAAATTTACTTTACGTACTTTGCCTAACCCAAGTTGCAGGCGTTAGCTGAAATATGCACATTCATACATACACATTTAAGAATGAAGCATAATTCTTTACTTTATGTAAAAAAATAGATATGTGTCCGCGAAATATAAAAAAGCTTATAAACAAAAACATTTGCATTTCAAGCAGCTCACACCTTCTTCAGGCAATAAAAATTCATTTAGTGTTTGCTTGTCGAGGTGTCTTATATAGCAGATTGATTGCATGGAGGCGATAGATAACACTGTGCGACAGCTCAAATCGGTTTTGAATACAACCAAATGCAAGTAATAGTTAATGGCTCCTTTCGAGTTTGGCTCAAATAAGGAAGATATCGCTGACTGAATTGTTGCACACAATTTATTGCTTAATAAGGTTAAGCTCTTGAAAAGCTTTCTTAGAAAATACTCGTATAAATGTTTTTGAAGCGAGGAATTAATTTTTGGAGTTTATTTTTTTTTATTAGGTCTGCGGTAAATGACTGCTGCAGGCCATTTTTATTGAATTTCATTGAGTTTAAAAAAAAAAAAAAAAAATAAGTCACGATGTGAAATTTACACTATTAGTATTACAATTACCAATTTTAAACACAGCAATCAATGTTTTTTCCGATTTAAAGCAGAAATTCATTTATTTATTGTTTTTTTTTGTCTAGTATTTTTTCAAACTTTCCATCTTCTTTGCTTTTTACTTCGATTATCAAAATCATCGTCATAATTATTTTATTACTCTCGCTTAAGAGTGTAATTTTGCTATTTGACAGTTCTAAAAATTCTACTCTGAAAATTTCTGAAAATTATCACTTGCATTTGGTTTTACTGAATACCGAGCCAACAAGTTTGACTTTGTCGCATAGTGTATTTGAAATACAAAATAAAGAAATGATATAATTTTATTATAATGATACATATGTATGTATGTACATATGTAGCTCATTATTTAAAAGTAAATATAGTGATGATCACATACTTTGAACTGACTGATTGGATATGGTCTTTGTTAGATAACAAGCTATACTTTCATAGAAAAACAATAATCATTAAATAATCGCCAAAGAATGCAAAATGTCTTTTCTCAATATATAATATTTTCGCCACTGTATCTAAAACTTATATTTTTCATATCTATGATGTTTTCGAGAGAATTAGCATTTTTTTATAATTAAATCAAATTCAAGTTAGAACTGTTTCATCAAAAAACAAAAAACAAAACAAATAGTTCTGAAAGTCATTTTTAAGCAAAAAAACCGACTTCAATTCTAATATACAAATTTAAGATAACCGTAAATTTCTTAATCATCCAATGATCGGACCTAAAACAAATTAGTATGGGACCACCTCTGAGGTACCACTTTTTTCTTAAAAAAATAATAATTATAGAAATCGGTTAAGGTGGTCCAAAATTATGCGGTAATATACATAAAATAATATTCTGACGAATTGATAACCTTCAATATAGCGAGAGTAACAGTTTGACAGAATAAATCATAACCAAAGATCGTAGAAAATAATATTCTGTGTTCTTTGTTATAACGACAGTGCTGCCACGTTTGTACGAAAAATTATTTTTGGGCCAGAGTGCAGGGGGACTCTTATTAAATTAATAAAGAACACACTGAAAATCAGGACTTAATCGTTACAAATATGAAAAATCGGGACAATTATACGTCCCGACTTCTAAAAAATATTCAGCGGGACAATTTTCTTAAGATCGGTACTGTCCCGCAAGGACGCCATATATGATATATATACGCTTTTAGTTTTGATGTAGAAATTTAAATATTTTATTGAGCTTTTAAATTTGCATGTTTTTACCACAAACCTATAAAAAACATCGAATAGAAGACAATTTTTTAAAGATTTCTAAACGGAAATCTTCTTATTCGGTCAAAAAAATTTTGTGTTTAACTTTATAGCAATTCTACGACAAAATGTATGTACTGCAAAAGAGTACATAGGACACTTCAAAGTTTCGGCGACATGGGTAAATATTAACCGATTTCTAAATCATAAAAAAAATACGTATTTCCTTATTTTTGATACTTTTCAGTTCTGGGAGGTGGCTGCAGGAAAAATTAAAAAAAATTTACTTTCCTATGTATTTTTGGACCACCCTAATAAACATATACATACATACATAGATATGTAGTAGGTACTTGATGATATCAAGGCATTAATTATACAATTACCAATGAAAATCACCAACAAAAAAGCAAAAAAATGCCGCAAATTAATTACATACATACTTGTAATGAAGTGTGAACATTTTTTGGTGAATTTTAATATTCATGCATTCACAAATACACATATATGAACATATGTACATAGTATGTATACTATGTACATGTGTACATATGTATAAATAACACATTTGAATTATTTTGTGCAATTTTTGCGAGCCTCGCAAGCATCTCAGCGAATGTAGAAAAAATTGTAAAAAATAGATAGGCATGACTTTGCTTTATGAGAGCTACAAATTTGATGTTAAAACAAAATTAAAAACAAAAACAAAATTAATAACAATGAAAAAAAAAAACAAATTAAAGCATAGCTAAGAAAATTGCCCGCAGCGGTTTTATTTAGCGAATACCCACTCATGCCATTCAAACATATGAAAATCGTAACGTCTAGCTATTGTTTGCACAAATGCACTCAAGTAGGTACATATGCACGTTTATAGTCGATCCGCCTTAATTTTTTATTTGCTTTTTTATACATACTGCTCTTTTTTAAACAAATAGGATTTTGCGAATATTTTGTTTAGCAGCTTTGCAGACGCCGTTTTTAAGCTGTCACGATTTTTTTTTTTAGTGTTCACATTTGGTTAATACCATTATTGTTAGTAGCGTTGTTTTTGTAGTTTCGGCACAGGATAATGTTTGTGTATTGGCGAATTTTTCGGTTTGTTGTATTGTCACTGAATGCGATGGCTGTATAGGTTATTGAAAATTGGCTTTTGGGCAAATTTGTATGTATTCATATTCAAATACTATAAATTAAAACTGGTTTAGATTGGCGAATTTTGAATTGTCAAAAGGAAACATATATATATATGCATGCAGATATTTACTACTAAATACACAAATGTGTTGCTGTGCTATTGAAAATTTGTTGCTACACATTATCATCTACATACATTATATATATATAAGTACGTACATGGATCCACATGGGTGCATTAAAAGGAAAACAAAATTTTTTCTGCTTAAGCCTCCTGAACAGTTCTGCATATCCCCACCCTAACAAAGGTATTTATTTACATATGAAAATTTTTAATTGAAAATGGGTGCGCGCAAGAGCTGTTATTGAATTTTGTTTACAGAACTTTTTCTCATTGTTTTGTCATTTACGTATAAATGAGTATACTACATACGTAAGTACATACGTATATATGTACATTAGGGTGATCAAAAAAGAAAAATTTCTATAACGGAAAGAGTAACCCTGTTTTTTATTTTTAAATCAAAAAATATTTAGAGGTCGCTCAAAGCGCTCAAAGTTTTTCATGTATTTTATATGGGGAAAGAGAGTTTTTCGTTCGTTAGTATTAAAATTTTTTAAAATATACAATAGGGCACCTACTATTCCCTGAAGTCTTCTGAAGAGAAACAGAGTTTTCCGATTAAAAAATATAAATTTTCATGAATTCTATACCATGATAGATAGAACACCTCTAAGGGGGTAGTTTGGGACCACCCTGATCTATACATATAGCTATAGTCAAAGGTTTTGCACCCAAATTCCAAATGATTTTGTTTGCAATTTATATTTATTTATTTATTTTTAAAAATTTAAATTGAAAATATGATTCAATCCTATACCAGAAACCACATACATAAATAAAAGTTTCAAAGCTTGCAAACATTTCACAAAAATTAATCAAACTTTAAAAACTGATCAAAATCTATTTTTGATTAAAAAGTTTGAAATTTTAATGAAATTGTTTTTAAAGTTTGATTAATTCTTGTGAAGTTTGTGCAAGCCTCAAAATTTGTATTTATATGGTTTCTGTTATAGAATTAATTATATTTAAAATGAAAACTAATAGAGGAGAAGATTGTCATGTGGAATAGGCGGGTAATGTGTAACACTCGTTTATTTCCTAAACTATTTGCTATGCGTGAAAATTGTTTACATAAAATGTTGTAAAATTATAAATGGGAAAAGAAGTGGTCAGGTATAACAGCTGTAAAAATGTTTGATTTAATTGCTGAAAAAAAAATATTTTTCCAAAATTTGAGCTTTTTAAGAAGAAGAAATTGGGATGACAAATCGTTTCAGTGAGAACCACGATTGTTTATTCTAAGCCAGATAAAATCTGAATAATTTTAACTTCCAGTTCGTTTATCATTAGGGGGAACTGTTTTATGGAACATTTTTTCTTTTTCTGTGTAAGAAAAGTTCGTGTCTTAACTCTTTCGTAGGACTGATTTGCATAATTATCTTTCAGTTCTTTTTTGATTGATTTTAACTATTCAAACTTTATAAACTAATGAACGCTATTTCAAGAATGTTGTTCTTCTTTCATTCTTCGTGATTAGTTCATAGAAGATTTCTTCCAGTTTCGTTCTCCAAGAAAAAGTTCCCTAATTTTAGATTTTTTGTTTGACAAAGCACTTTTTGCGCCGAACTACGCTCAAGAAATAAAATGAATGGAATAAGTATTAAGATATATAACATTATTAACTGACCTCAAAATAACAAAAATATATTTTTCATTCAATGACACATTGGTTGTTGGTGTTTTTTTTTTGTAATATAACCTAATTGGAAGATTATGCTCGTTAAATTAATAAATTAATGCGCCATTAAATTTTATGTAAATTAAATTTTTTTTCGTGTTGATTTAAAAAAATATCTTAAGTTATAAGCATTTCAACAAATAAATGCAGGATATCGTGCAACTAAATTAAAAAAATGTGCAGCGCAGCTAACCTATAAACTAGCCAGCAACTGAGAATGAATAATCAAAATGTAATTTTTTACGTCGATTCGCATTGCGAATTGCAGCGCTGCTCAAATAGTCAGTCACACATTTCTTTAAAGAACATAATTATGTTTTATGAAATCAAATGGCGAGAGGAAGAGTATTTTTTTTTTTATTTACAAACAACAATAATTATCTGCGTGCAAATTATCCAACCGCTTAATAGCAGATTAAATAATTAATTTCAGTTATGAGCAGGAAAGGGAAAGGAAAGGCAGCCCGCCCGCCGGCTCAATGCTTAAATGTGTATGTATGTATGTATGTATGTAGATAAATATATGAACTATGTAGTTAAGAGTGCATACCTATTTGTATGTTGCGGGTGGTGGAAACTGAATGGACACTTCATTGTTGTGGCGAGTTTATTTTTCATATATTTATATGTATGTATGTATGTATGTACTGCTTGTTCGCAGTGCTGTAGGATATCCTGCACGTTGACCACAGTTAACGATTATTGTTGAGTATATTGTTTTTACTCGATATTGGTGTTGGTCGGTTGGTGGGGTTGGTCGTGCACCTTAGCATTTGCAATGCTTCAATTTTCAATTTTAATTCCACAATTTTTAATGTAATTAAAAATCTGATTTATTTAAATTGCATTTGCAATCGCCGCAATGGCATTTATTATTACTTAAAAAAAGCGTATGTGAAAAAAACTATTTTTACGATTATTGCTGTTTAAGTTTTATTGCACTTGGCGTTGCATGGCATGAAAGCTAACCCAACGAAAAGCAATGCCGCGAAAAATCCAAACTCCATAAAATGTAATTATTCCAACATATTGACCACAATGCATGATTAACAATCAAGAATCCAAAATTAGTTCGCCAATAGTTATAATGCATATAACATCAACTGAAATGCATAATGCCGTAACTAACAAAAAATTCTCAAAGTTCACTACTTGATTGATTATAATGCATTTTATTAAATTAAGTGGCCTCACATCGTTGTATGTAAAAAACAAAAATGTTTGTTAGTTTCAGCCTGTTTGATTGCAGGTTACGATATGTTGGTTGCGAATTCACCCTCATGAACCACCTTTGTCTCGTAGTTTATTGGATTTATTCTTTTACCTCGTCTTGCCCTACTTTATTTTTCATAAATTTTCGACTTTTCTAGTAGCTTTCTAACAAAAAGATATCGTTGAAAAGGAGAAAGATAATCAGAAACATATGTATGAAATATATGTTTACTCCGGCTCTTAATGACATGCTTGAGATAGGATCCGTTGACATTATATGTAGGCAAGGCTGTTGCAGTCAGACTTAAGCTGGGATCACACGATTTGTACATTTGTACAGATTTGTACATTTTCACAGTTACAGAGAGATGTTGTTTGGAAAGTTATTATTGAGGTGAACTCATTCTCGGTTTTGTATATAAAATATACTGTGTGATGGGTCGAAACTTGATTGGTGGTTCGGTTAAGGAGTCTTTTGCAGGGAACTCTCCATCAAACTTAAACTTATGACTCCAGATCATTGTAGTGCTTTCCAGACAGAAGTATGTATGTAGCTGCCTCTAAGTAATTAGTCAATTGCCAGCTGATTTGCCAGACGGTTCCAACGGAGCTAAATATCTACTCTGATGGCCTAGAGACAATAAGGATTTCGGCTCGCCCACGGTGCGCGCTTAAAGCTGGTTTTTATGTGACAAATCTCCATTTCGGCTTCGTCTGAGTACTTCTTTGAGAGAGTACGAGTACCTTTATACACATGTTAACTACTCTTGAACAGATGAACCTCGTGTCAGTTCAGCGAAGACAGAGTCAAAATCACGATAGGTCCTATTCGACGATCATCCTGGCCAAGAATGTAGCGGAGGCTATTAAATTCTGGTGGGTGTATTGTCAATACACTGCCCAATTAGAATTCAAGCGGTGAGTGTCCTGTCACTCACTGTCGCAACTGCTTGGAAGACGACGAAAAGAAATCATTTCAACAGTTCCTTTTAAACTGTCCAACTTTTGAAAGCTGATCATGATCCTTATGCTGAAGACTAAAGTCCAATATATTTTTTAAGGAAAACAACTGGTTGAGAAGAGGAATATGTCCGGTTAGTCGACGGTTCATAAACGAAGAGCTAAAAAATCCTAGCTAGCTTTTGCTAACCGATTTGTTGCTTACTCAACCCCGGCAGTCACCGAAAAACTTCGACATTGTGTTCGTTGGTGGCCTAGCTTTCGTTGTTCAGCTATGGGTGCCGATCGAAGGATCTTTTGACTTGAGCGTAGTCATTCATATGTACGTACAGGTCCAAGCTACCGCAATCGTGTCATATCTATGCGGTTAACTATACTATTCATGTCGTTAAAGAGTTCGTCATTACATCTTTTCGGTATCCCATACGTATAGCGGCTTAGATCGATCGTAAAATAATTCTCTCGAAAGCTCTCACGTATTTACTACCATACAAAGTATATTCGGAATTTTTTTCTTATATGGAAGAAAGTGCATAAAGCCTTGTTTTCACTATGTCAAATTCAATAACATGTCATATGTCGTCAAATAAATGAAAACACATTGTCAAATGCGATTAGAAAACGGTACATCGACTGAGTTAGATCAGGATAGGTCTTCAGTCGTATACATGCGCTGCTATACCAGCTACATATATGTTCGCTTTTGGCCCATAATATCATCAGCGAAGGTGCGGATGAAAGAGATAAACTTGTGTCAAAATATGTCGACCAATTTTGATGTCAAAATATGACATAGTGAAAACACCAGCCTTAACACCGTCACCAAAAAATAAATCATCAAAAATCAACGGGAGTTTTTGCCAACTCCAATTTAGTACTTTTTGTTACCAAAATTCAATAGCTACAAAATGAACAAACAAAAATTTGCTAAAAATCTGATTACAAAGTCGAATACTTTCATGAAAATTTATTTTATTTCCCTGAGTTTTGCACAAAGTATAGAAGTTTTATTTATGTTTTTTTTTTGTTGTAGTATGTATGAACAAAACTTTTGAAATTGAAAACTTTGCATACATTGTGAAAAGTTCTCGGTGCCTAGACTTTTTTGGCTTACTGTAGATAAATAAATGTACATAAATATTTTAAATTTAACAACTTTTAAAATAGCACGAGTTTCTACAATTCCAATTGAAATGGAATTGGAATGTTAAGCTGCATGAATAACATTCTGAAATCTTTATTGGCCCAATAGTTATGCATCAGACTGTAGGCAAGGGGACTTCCATCAATATTACTGCATTTTGATTTACCATAAATTTTCGACATTAAAGCATCCGCTTAACATTATAAAATGATTTCGTGATGCCACGAACAAAATGTACCAATAGCATTTGCATTTGCATAGACACATTGGCGAATTGATGGCTAAAGAGCGCAACGGATGTCATAACATTATGTGGCATCCGCAACTGACATCATTATTACCATGAGCGGTGAAGGGAATTTTATATTGCACTTGCTTTGCTAGTTTTCGTTTTTTGTTTTATTGTTTGCATTTGCATTTGTAAATATGTATGTAAGTACATAAATGAAATGGTAGTTAATGTTTGCCTCACTGATTAATTCGAAGAGGAAATGCAGTAAATTTGAGCAAAACAAGTGGATAACAAAATGCGCTACGAAGAAGAAAATTGCAAACTTCATTATACATATCTTAGATATGTATTTAGATATAGCAAACTAAGTATGTATATAAGTAGTATGTAAAAAGGAAATTATAAAATATCTGTTATGCAAGCAAGGGTTGCATTCGCTCTAGCTGATATTTTCCCAATTTCAAGCTCAGTTGCTGCCCACTTAAACGTCGCAAGTTATATATATTTTTTTTCTTGCTTTGACAATTTAGTGCAATCTTGGCGAAATGAGCTGCTGGGAAAAATTGAAGTTCTCTGAAATTTTTGTATTAAATTTTTAACTTATTATACTTATTTTCTGCAAGTCAAAGAAAGGCATAAATGAAAAAAGACAAAGTAGAAAAAAGTAGTACGAAATATTAAGCTTGTTTATATATTTTCGAGTGCCATTTGATAGCAGAAAGAATTTAAACGCATGAAATGCAAACATTAAAAAACGAATTGAATTACTTATTTGCATTTTTGTTGCGGGCGCAAACCGGCGCCCACTCATACACAATAGTTTAATTTAATTTTTATGCAAATGAAAAGCCAAATATGTTACGTACGATATGAACAATTGACTGACAGGGAACAAAAGTCAACAAACAAGCAGCACCTGAAGTCTAATGTAATGTGCGTATATAAAAAACTGGTCAGTGTACCAGTAAATTTTTTTTTTTTTAAATCAAATAAAAACTGATAGTTAAAAAGGCATTTCGGTGTGTTTTGCTTTGGGCCGAATTGTGCGTGTCAGAATATGTAACGGGGTTTTTGACTTATGAATATGCCGACAAACCAGTCAAAATTGTTGCTCAATGATAAGATAAAAATATTTTACTCTGACATTTAGTTGGAATGCACGTTCAGCATTTTACAGCTATCAACTTTTAAGTACGATAGCAGAAAAAATTCGAAAAACAATAAGTAAATATGTAAAATAAAATGTTATCGGTGCGTAGATACAGTGATTGAACCAAATGATCACGACCACCTGTTCGATTTTTTTAAAACGATCAGAAAGTTATTTTCCAGGCCGCAAAGACGTCGAATGAATTTTAGTTGCGTCAAAAAATAGAAATAATTGTATAAATCGCTTGGAGAAGAATCGATTTTGCATGCAACAATTAATATGCAAGAGCATTAGGGTGGAGTCAAATTACGCTCTTTTTTTTTTGAAAATCGCTCCAGCATACCCGCAGAAAATTGCCTTTCTAGCCCAGAAAAAAGGGTGCCAAATATTATTTTCCTCGACGTATATTTAGAAGTGCCTATTCACGAAACTTTACTGTACAGATTTCTAAGTGATTTCTTTAAGCGGCGTTTTTACACTAACTTGTGGTTGCTGTACACAAATTTGGTGTCCTTTTTTTTCTTTAAAGAACAGAATTTTCGCATATATCTCGAAAACTTTTTATCAGTTTCTTTTAATATATTATATATGTATATATATTTCTATATAAAACAATAAAAAACCCAGTAAATGAAATAAAATTAAATTAGAAAAAGAAATTTTATAAAAAAGAAGCTTAATAGCACTTAAAAATTAAATAAAAGCAAATAAAAAAATATTTTTCTTTTTAAAACGATAAAATCTAAAACCATAAGAGAAGTAAATGGAAGAAACAAAAGAATAACTCATTAAAAAACAGCAAAAAATACGTTCTAAAAATTTAATGAAATTAAAAAAAAAATCTTTCGTTTTCATGACAATGAAATCTAATAATTAAAAGAAAATTAAATTAAAAAAAGAAAAAATTATAGTAAAAAAAAAAACAATTGATGCCGCAGGCTTCGAGTCCGGATCTCTCGAAACGCACACCATTGCAACAGTTGGAGCGACGCGAGTTAAATGGTATACAAGTGCTTTCTCTCAAAACAATTTTTCCCACGCGAGACCACCTTTTCTAAGATTTTTATACTCGAATAACAAAAGTCTTTCGGACTATCTTGCCATCTGCCTTTCACTTGTCTTACGAAAGACGTTTTACTATCTAAGCCAGAATTTTCCTGTAAATATATTTCTCTTAACACAAGATTTGGTAACTGTGACCAAATCGTGTAACTATAACCAAATCATGTGTTGAGAGAAACATATTTGGTTGTTGTAAATAAAGTTTTTGCTCAGTGAATGAGCATGTTTTTATGAAAAGCATCAGCTAATTTTCTTACGTACATAGGTATATGTTGTTACTTTTTAATTACCAATTGCTCGATCGCCTAGGCGCGCCTTTGCAAGTACAACAAAGTGTATTTTCTTTTAAGCTGAAGACTTACCTGAAAGAAAACAGAAAAGAAAAAATTATTGAAATAAATCGAAGCTTAAAATATTGAAATTACAAGCATTGAAATTACAATATACCAGGTAAGCTTTGTAGGAAGGCTAAGGCCACGCTGAAATCGAGCCAACATGGCACTGCGCTGCCAAAGCGCTTGCCACGAAATCAGTGTGAATATTATTGTATTGAATTAAGAACACGCCATTGCAAAAAAAAAATAAACACAAAAAATTAAAAAATTGCAACATCATTTACAAAACACACAGCGTATACAAAGAGAAAAAATAAATGTTTAAAAACTAATAAGAATTAAAGTAAAAAAAAAGCTAAACTGTCGTTCACCTTGCTGGTAAATCAGTGGTGGAATTTTTTTTCCATTCATCGTGAGTAAAATAAAATCCAAGCGAAAATTCTAGTCACAATGAATGACATGAATTTCTGTTGTTACTGTCGCTTTTTGCTGTGCCAGCGAGGAGGTTCGTTGAGGGGTTCTTTTCGGTAGCATCAAGAAGAAAAATTGCGTTGCACACGACAACAACAGCAAACAAGGTCAACAGCCAGCGGCGGGCCACAACGACTTGGTCATTGCGATGTGCAAAAAGCGCGGATT
The DNA here is from genome assembly GCF_013731165.1 of Rhagoletis pomonella. NCBI lineage: Eukaryota > Metazoa > Arthropoda > Insecta > Diptera > Tephritidae > Rhagoletis > Rhagoletis pomonella. Next base: position 47,116,404 of record NW_023458558.1, read on the forward strand.
CGAAATTAGCAACGCTAGTAATACAAATAACTAGTATGTAATTCATTTCTGGCCTGCTCACTTACTCACTCAGTCACCCAATCGCTACTCACTCAATTTTAGTCAAGCTCAGCTTAGTCAATGAGTGATTTCGCATTCAAGTACATACACAGTTGGGTTTTAAGCTATCTACGGCGAAGTATGTAGTTAGTAGCATGATTACATCACGAATTGCATTGCAATCTACAATTTTGTTGCTTTATTTTGGGAGCAAACAGAAAAGCCGGCAGCTGTCTTAAAATACTAGTTAGCCAGCTGTAGGCAGCGCAGTGGCGGCATTAACGCAAAGCGCGCACCCAAAACGCGACGTTTAAGGTGGTAGCAGACAAGCAGAGCGCCAACAAGCACAGCAAAACAAATACAGACAAAAACAAAAATAAAAATGCAAGAAAAAAACAAGCCGATGCAACAGTCGCTAGTTATTAGCTAGGCAAGTTTCAGTCAAATTGCCTTAGTTTGACAAAAAAAAAACTCACTCACTTGATGTGGCCGCTAGCCGTTTACTATTAATAAAAACCCAAAATAACAATATGTAAATACATACATATATATATGTATTTGATTTTGAACTAAAAATTATATAAGTTATTGATTTAGATTTCCGCTTACTTTGTCGTGCAAAGCTGCCACTGCACTATGGGAAAAATGTTCATATATTTGGCATAAAGTCCATTTTTTTTGGTGTTGTATTTTAAAATTTAACCTACTTCCCCAAACCTGAATACGAGATAGGGTTCGGGGCCCCCTCCAACATTTTTCCTCTTGGTGAACGAGGTGCTGGCTCCAAACTTTACGTGTCTAAGTATACAGTTAGGGATGCTTATGAAATGTTTACATTTCACTCTTAAAAGTAGTCGCTTTTTATAAAAATCATCAATATTTTTGTCAGTTGCAAAGGGATTCAGTAACGCATATCAAGGTCATTGAGAACCCTGTATTGGTTGCAGTGAAAGTTGGTATATGAAGATATTACAAAAATCCTTTTTTTACGAGGACATTTTTGTCCGCCATAAAAAACTTGGACCACTCTAATGTACCTAGAGATGGGCGCGGGCCTAATTTTTCCGGCCCGGCCCTTCACGAATGAGGAACACATCAGCACGAACACGCAAGGTACCCGATTAGGGACGGATTATTTGGAACTCCGTCAAAAATATTTACTTTAATTTTTTCTACCCCGCATTTTTTCCGTTGACCTTATCTTTTTTATATTCATTCTAAGTAGAAGTATGAAAATGGAATTTTAAGTCGCCACGCCCATTTCTTTGGGCGCTATGAAATCATAAATTTTATATGGGATTTGAAATTTTGTTTTTCTAAACAACAATTATTTTCCATAAAGATAAAGATAATGATCTATTAAATGCGTTTTCATTCACAGTTCTAACATTTTTACCATAATTATTAAGAAAGCTATATTTTGGGGAATGGCTTCCTGAGCCAAAAACAGAATTTTTCTCAAACAGGACTCAAATAGGTGGCGAGCACGCAAACATGAGAAGTTGCCCAGAGGCAACATTTTTTTTTACACAAGAATTTTCTATTAAAAACGGCCTCAAAGCTCAATAAAAACTTGTTTAATATGATTTGTTAGTCCCAAAAAAGTATCAAAAAACAAAAAAAAAAAGAAAAGCTTCATGATAAATTTATTGTTCAGAAAATTATACTTATTAGATGTTTTAATTTTCTTAGAGGTTTTCCATAGTTTTTCTTCATTTCCAGTCATTACACTTCATAGTTTCATTTTTTGCCAATATATATGTAACTTACCGGGCGCCTTCGTTATTTTTCATGCTTTGTTGGAAATTCACTACAAACCCATGCACGCACAAGCTCGTAAATAGGTCCAATTTTCCTGCCCATGCCCATCCCTAGTATATACATACACACGATTATGTACATGCCGATGTGAATATTCGAGGTTTTTTTTCAATTTATTTAACCCTTAATTAGGCGCATGGGGTCAATGCCACTTCAAGTTGAAAAAAAAAATATCTTGGAGTGCTTGGAGCGTATTCGCGCTCTTTTTGTAAATTTTGAATTTTTTTTTAAGTTAACGTTAATAGAGTACTTTAATATTTACACACTTCGATTTTTTATTTTAAAAACTCTTTTTTCAACACTTTTATTGGGGTCACTGGGGACCCCATCCGACTAATTGTGTGATTTTCTTTATGCGCCTAATTAAGGGTTCAAGAATGACACACAAACGAATACAATTTAAAAATTGTTTTCACTCTTAACAATTTAAAAAAAATATTTATTTTTCTTTTTACAGACTGCAGTGAAACGACACGTACGAAACGTGCCAAACGACCGCGGGCACCTGAACCAGTCAATTTCGAACCGGAACCCCAACAAGATTTAGAGAATGAAGAGAGTGGTAGTCAAGAAAAAGATATACCCGAAATACCAACGAATTTCTTGAGTGCCTCTGTGCGAGAATATCTCGAACTAGGAAAGTCAATACCAGGTGAGTTTAATTTTAAAACTATTTACGGACTAGTAGAGATAAAAAAAAAAATGCTGTCGTAAGGCGCGAACAATGGAAGCAATTAAATGCAACCTTTACAACCCCCGGAACAATGCCAATAAAAATATAAATCTTAATATGTAAGAGAGCTTAACGTAAAAATGGTGATAGCCCAGTCAATCGGGCGCAATTCTTAAGCTCTCCACTCTGTGACGGCCTAAATTTACAAATCTGTACAAATGTACCAATCGTATGATCCCTGCTTTACACTAAAACGGGCTACAAAACTATATACTCAAAAATTCGAACACTTCTAAAAAAAAATTTTTAAATTTGGATGAAAATTTGTAATTTTTTTTTTTTTAGTTTTCTATAAAGTGAGCTTTATGTCATACGCTCTGTTCATAATCCTGAACACATTGCAAGCAAGTGTTTTGGTTCACACTTTCTGCGCCTTCCGGATCATGGATCGGTCGAGCTTCCTGCCGTTAAATCGCTTCGAGAGAAATCGGCACCTCCTCTATCAACGCCTTTATCGCAGCCTGACTGTCGATAGAGACATTCAACTGTCTATTTGCTAGGTTGCTGCTAAGTAGCACCGCCGTCATCCTTATGGTCAATACTTGCGCCTTATAGGATTTGTTGAGACCGAGCTCCGTGCAAACGACTGCCGCCCCTACGCCTCTATCCATTTTCGATCCCTCAGTATAGACATGCCTTCACGCCAGCCATCGAACACTATAGTGGCTTCGAAGTTCGTCCCAAAGACCGTATGACCAGCACATAAACTGCTCCATAGCATACAGCCTGACGCCAATTTTTGACGCTAAATTCTTTGCAGATATAGTGCTACCATTTTTGTAGTCCTAAGTGCCCTTGCCATACCGATCAACACATGTTTTCTTTTCTACTGCTGGCCACCAAACCAATACCCCACGGAACCGTATCGGCCTGACCATCGCCGTGAAGATCCAGTGAGAAGGAAAAAGCGATAATCGCTAGCACTGAGGTCTTCTTAGCCCTCTTTATAATGAGGCACCACGACAGCTCACTATCAAGTATTATTCCGAAGTACTTGGCGCTTCCCTCCAGCTGCAGGGTTACCCCATCCAGTTTAGGCTTCGGCCAGTTCGAAATCTCCTATTTCCTGGTGAAGATTACCAGATCTGTATTTTCCGCATGGGTACTAAGACGCACTTGGGTTGCCCAAATATATATCTGCCGTAGTGTTTGGCTCATAAGTGAGCTGAGTATGGACAAACTCTCCATTTACTTTGACAGAAATATCATCCGCAAATGCGGTGAGTTCGGCACTCTATTTACATACATACATACCTACATATGTGTGTAAGTATGTATATCATTTTCCCGCGGGCATTGCAGTTTGTAATTATAAGACTAATGGTAATGAAATTTACAGTGCCATTGTTTACGACATTTCAATATGGATCGAGGGATTTTTTTCCTTAGCTTCAAGAAAAATTCTCCAATGACAATGCATATGAAATTAGTGTGCAGTTTCGAAAAAAAAGTAAAAAAAGAAAAGTGACAAAAAACTACCGAAAAAGGCATCTGGCCTTTGCCTGTCATTCACAATTCAAATAAACATTTTAATTTGTTTATTGATGCGATGCCGGCAGATATGCGCTTTTGCATAACAGCCAACGCAGAGCAAATATTGAAAAGCATTAAAAAATTGAAACACATTCTGGTGTATTCGTCCACCAGTTGAAAATGAAAATTTAGGAGAAATTGCGATTTTTTTCGCCAGCTTTTTGAGCCTAATTTTTTCAACTCTCCTCTTTTTAACATTGGGCGCTTTTTGGGGTGACCAAAAATGCAATTATTTCGTGTTAAGAACAGACACACAATGACGACTGATAGGCAAAAATGGATGGAAATATCCATGCACAATGTACATATGTATATATCCATGCACAATGTACATATGTATATATGTATGTATGTGGGATATATGTACATATTTTTGCAAACAAAAAAAGATGATAAAAAAACAAAACATTGCTAAAATGCAATGAGTGTTGCTTTTGCCTACCAAAAAATGTGGAGCCGCATGACGCAGGGCTTTGACTTCAGCACAACAGATACCTATGTGAATTGCACTATGCATGAATCGACCGGCAAATATGCATGCATGTACATGCCCACATCTCCACAATCGAATGCAACAGGCGCACTGATGTTGAATGAGTATTTTTGAAATCTATCCTCTCTCATCTCAGTTCACTGGACTTATTTTTTCTCTTCGAGTTGCACCCTGATGGCGTCTCAGGGAAAAAGGGGCGTAGATACAAAAAAAGACAAACACTTATAGTAGCTGTAACTAGTCAAGCGGAGAAAGTGCTTGGAAAAAAGTAAAGAACGTCCCCTGCATAATTGAGCGCAACTAACTGCGGCTTGTTTGTCGCCGAATTTTGAATGGATTTCAATGATTGGAGGATGCGTTGAGTTCAATGCAAAAGAAAATTTATTAGTTTATTTGTAAACAAAGCACATGTTGAATGAAGCAACTTCATTTTTGCGGTAGCAAATGTTTTTTGCATTGCATATTTTTAAAAACACAAAATATAGGGTGATAGTTTGGCGTCGCGGACTTTTTTGAGCAAAGCAAATTTTTTCAGCTAAAAACTTCAATAATAATTTGATTGATTTTTTTTTTTGAACACATTGGAGCTAGGTTTTCGGTACTATTTTGATCTGAGGCTAAAACGCCATTTAAAATTATTCTCAAGCAAAAAAAAAAAAATAAGTATTTAGGACTTGCTAAATAAAAGACTAAAATAAAAAGAAATTGGTTATTTTGAAGCTGCTAAATATTATTTATTTAGTAAATACTCAATTAAAAAACAGGTATTTAGGAGTTGCTAGATACCAAAGTAAAAAAAAAGTATTTAGCAGACGCTAACACTAAAGCAATTAACACCTTAACTCAATTCACCGAGTCTCATCTTAGCGAAGCAAAATCACAAATAAATTTTGTTTATGAAAATCCCGAAATAGTCCCAAAATGGTCTCCCGAAAATCGGATAGAAGCCCAATAAGCCCGATTTAGTTTCGAAAATCTCATAATAGTACCAAAAGCCTGAAATTCTCCCGAGCCCCGAAAATCTCGAAGTAGTCCCGAAAATCCCAAAATAATACCGAAAATCACGAAATACTTTTGAGAATAATAAAAGTTCTGCAATAGTCCAGAGAACGCCGATATAGCCCCGAAAATCACGAAATAGTCTTGAATCCATCCAGATAGTCCCTGGCATCCCGAAGAAGCCCCAAAATAAATCCGAGAATTTGGAAAAGCCTGAAATATTTTCGAAAATCATTAAATAGTCCCGAATTAGTCCCAAGAAGCTAGAAATAGTCCCGAGAATCCCGTATAGTCTTGAAAATCCGTAAATAGTTCCGAGAATACCGAAAATCTTGAAATAGTCCCAAAAATTTAAAAATTAGTTGTACGAATATGTCTAAGTTCTCCTGAAAATCACAAAATGGCCCAGATAATCCCGGAATAGTCCCAAGAATGCTGAAAATCCCGAAATAGTCGCCAAAATTGCGAAAATCTAGAAGTCCCTAATAGTATTTAATTACGCCAAGAGTACTAGTACTTTTATATCCAGCATAGGGCTGAATAACTCATTGAATTTTAGCGAGTAAACTCAAACTCATTTTAATGAGTCAGCTCACTGAGGTAGCACAATTTAGCTATGACACTGTGCTGTTGTAGAGCTGGTTTGGACTGTAGAGCTGTTAAGAGGAAATGAGTTGGTATGCGCTATAGAGCTGGAGCACGGAATAACTTGAACAAATTGAAAATTTTCACAAGCATTAAATTTTCCCTTCTTTATTTTATTTCTTTACTCTGAGTACCGACTATGTGGCGATTGTTTATTGAGTTACTGAGTCATATTTATTTTAGAAGTGAGTCTGAGCGTGCGACACCTCAATAGCTCCGCTCAGTGCTGAGTTACCCATCTCCAATCGAGCATTTAGTGAAGCTTGACTTAACCAATAACAAGGGTTTAACTATGAATCCGCGTTTATAGCCGCATACATAACTCTGGAAACTAATATTGCAAGAACTTCAAAAAATCCATACTCCTCTAAACCAATGTGAATTTCATTCCACAAAAAAAAAAAACAAATGCAACGCTTGTCACTGAGAATTTGGCCCTAAGTGAAAATTTAAAAGCGAACAATGTTGTAGGAAATTCCAGGAGGTTAAACAGTTATATTTTTAAATCTGTAAACTAATGAAGTAGCTCAAATGCTCCGAAGATCCAAAATTTCCACCCTGTATGATTTAAAAAGAAAGAATGACGAACAAGTTCAACCGAGAGCAAAATTTATTGCCGTTTTT
>NW_023458558.1:47138290-47150343 GCF_013731165.1 Rhagoletis pomonella
TATATTATCAAAACTTATGAGTATACCAAATTTCATGAAAATCGTACTACTTTTCTTTACAAATGTGCATTTTACTAAGGAGGGTTATATGAGAGGAGTTTTTTCTAATAGCAGTGGTCTCTCGGCAGGCAATGGTGCCCTGACAAGAGCTTGTCATATAAACCAACAGCCACCAAAAGAAGAAAAGTCAATTTGACCAAACCCACACTGGAAGGGCCAGAAATTGAGTCTGCCGCGTTTGTTCCAACATGAGGAACAGCTGCAAGCGGGCGTTTGTCTTGAATGTAGCAAGCGGCTCGCTACATAAATATATCCTCACAAATTTTCCTAGTCACGTAAAAATGATATGAAAATAAATAATCACACCTACAAACATAGTACACAAAGCGCACATACTAAAAATAAACACTACATCGTTTGTTCGCAAGTGATTTAATTTTTCAGCAAACTCCAGATGCAAGTATACAAACTGGTCGACCAGACGGCCAGCTCAGTCAGCAACGGTCGCCTCTGCTATTTGGTTTGTTTGCCACACACATTTATGTATGGTTTTTATTACGATTCGCCAACAAATGCTTGGTATTTGGCAGGGTAGACCAACAGTTGGTTAGTTGCTACTGTCTGTTGTTTAATTGTAGTTGCGTTGGCTAAAAAGTGCTGGCGGCACTTAATCGTGGTCGTCGTGGTCGCAGCGGTTAGTTGGTTGGTCGATTTGGCTTGGTTTGACTTAGTCTTTATTGTTTTTTTTTTTTGGTTTTTTTTTTTTTTTTTTTACTTGGTAGCCGCAGTTGCAGTCATCGAAGTGAATGCACTGCTTCCAATTTAGCTGAAAATGTGAAAGGACGAAATGTCACAAGCATGTTGTACTCGTGTATATGCACGCGTGAGTTGGTCATTTGCCCGCAAACCGCACAGCGGTGTGTTTCTTGTAATTATTGTTTGAATGAAAGAGATGAAAAAATGGAAGCATTACTATGCAGAATTTTAATAATCAATGTTTGTAAATAAATTCAATTGAATATTTGCAATTCAAATTCGATTTACAGTACGCTACATAAAAAATAATGAAGAATACTTTGAGGGTTTTGTCTGACTAGAGGTTTTTAACGAGAAGCATCCTAGATAATTGTTAGTTTCGAAACGATTCTCCGATTAAAAATGAGCTCTATAAGTTTTCCCGGCAGAGCTATTTAGCTGCCATAGCGATATTGCAGGCAACTGACGTCCGTAGTCTACATTTTTACATGAGCGCCGAGAGAGTTTTAACTGCGAACATCTCTCGCTACTTTAAACTAAGAATTTTAGTAGGGAGATTATCCGCCCTATTTCAGTCCGAGGTGGTACTAGCAATGTTTTTTTAAGGGCAGCAAAAATCTTAGAAAAGCATTACTAGGGTACTTGGCCCTCTTTCGAACTCTCGGCGACAAATAGGATCGGTAAAACTGTGAATATTTTAGGGTCTTAGTCTAGTTAGTCAAGGTACTTAATCAGTGAGAAATTCATGTATTTGTCGCACCCGCAAATCTGGCAAACATGTTTGCTTCGAAACTCGACTTTTATGTAGACGGCCAAACTATGATCAAAGCTCTTTAGTTGGCAACGACTAACTTGCTGTGTATCTGGGAATATCGAAATTTTTTATGCAGCATATCGTCAGTCTATACTGCTTCTCGGGCCATAGTGGTACTTCTCTGAGATTTCTGCTTGAAAAGTTTTAGGAAAATCCGGATTGGCTTCTAACTGAATGCTAAAAGAAGGTCGGGAGGTTAGGGTTACCACTTATTACCAAAATGGGTACAATTTTGTTTGAAAAACAAATAAAACTTTTTGTTCCCGCTTTACTTTTTGTAGTTATCTTTTTATTATAAATTTCTTTCCAAAACTGATCGTCTAATTTATTGCATTATTTTTGAGGCGCTTTAATGCACACTTTTTATATACATAGATATGTATGTATGTACATCGATATAAAAAGAATGAATATATCGTGCTCCATTCAAAACTCTTTTTACTATAATCCTGAGGAGCTTTTGACTGCCTAAACATTTTAAATTATGTTTTAAATAAAATAAAAAAATGGACAGGTATTTAATTACCAGGGAACGGGTTTTTAGGACCTAAAACGATAAAAAAGGATTAAATGAATAACGAAATAGGCCGGAAAACGCACTAGAAATAGCAAAAAAGGCACTAAAAAAGACAAGAACTTAAAATATAACACTGGCCTACAGGAAAAATGTTCAACGGACGCCACTTCCTATCCAATCCCAATATAGAATTGCTTGCTGATTCCGAAAGTCGAGTTAATTTTTTATACTATGGATAGGTTTTCGAGATACTTTCAGGTGTACATGGGGTAATGGGGAGTAATGTGTCCAACTATTTTATAACCCAAAGAAGTACAGGTTAGGTTGGGTTAAGTTAACGCCGCGAGCCGATTACGAAATTTCGAATGCGGCTAATTTCGATCCCTGAGAGCTCAGTGTTTGCGAAGCGAAGCTAAAAAGTGCGAGCCAAAATGCTTCCATCCTAGCCTCGCAAAGGTTGGACAATCTAACAGAAAGTGTGGAGATGACTCCATTTCACTTCCTCTTGACAGCTGATACAAAAGGATCATTCGAAATTCATTCTAAATAGACTCACCGCATGATTACCAATCGCACAATGGCCTGTCAGAAGCACCACCACTAGCCCTTGAGAGGTAACGTGTTTTAAAGTGCTCTATAAAACCATTTGCTTCAACAGAGAAATGTCTTATTTAACAAAAGTACCCGAGTAAGTAAAAAAAGTCCAGAACAGTTTTTATAAATGTAAATTGTTGAATGAAAAAAACCTGTACATTGTTGGTTATACTAAAATTCCATGCACTGTAAAAAAGCATTCCCGAAATTAAACCATAAATTCGAAGAAAATTTCTTTTAGTTTCACTTTTATTTCAACTGATTTTGATTTCTCTTTATTTGAAAATTTGGTAAACAAGAGCCTAATAACATTAAAAAAACAATATGGCAATGTGGTAGCTTTTGCAAATTTTATATATAAAAATTGAATATAGCGAGTTTTGAAACAGTAACTTTTACATAGCTATCTTTTTTTTGCTTTTCGCGTTCGCTCTTCCATGAAGAATGGTCTGCTTCTAGGCACCGAAACTACTCCTTTTTCTTGCAGTTTTCTAAGTTCATCAGAAGATGGAGACTTTTGAAAGTGTATAAATAAGTATTATAGCGACTTTCGCAATAGTAGTTAACATTTGATGCTATTTTTTTCAGAAAATAGAAAGATTTTGCACTGTATTGTTAGTGGACATGAAACTACTTGAAATACTGGTACGTTACTCACCAAAAACTAAAAATCTAAAAAAAAAATTTACATAGCGCCTTTGCAAGTGGACAGCTCAAATTTGGAAACATGGATTTGCACGGGTTTTTGTTAAAGAACGAACTATATTTTTATTTAAAAATATAACAAAAATTCAATAACAACAAATATAATACGTTAAAACTTGGCAAAAAGTGGTTCGGCAATAATTTTTTGACCACTGTATGTATTTTTTTATATCTTTAAGTGGACCTTCACATTGTACATAAAGGAAGTACATAACCAAATCAAAAAAATATATGCCTTTTTTTGAAGCTCGTTTTGCCTTTTTCAAGTTTAATTGCCTTAAAAACCTACTTTTCTACATTTCGTCGGACATTGGGTCAGGGTCCAGGATCTAATCTCATTATTTTTAATTTTTCTTTAAACAAATGAAAATGTAATTAAACTAACCGTTTAATGGAAAATTTTTGGGTGTTAGGCCAAAACCGACCGTGGATTAGGATTCAACGTGTCAAAACACATAAAGAAAAATGGGTCTCATTAAAAGTGCAGACAACTTTTTTACTTTTGTATGCCAGTATTACCAATAAAAGAAACAAATTGGATTCTGGCTAGGTGAAATGGCAACCATTCGTGAAAATTAATCTCAGCCAAAACAGGAACAACGCACAATGATTCAATATTACGGATGCGATTGCAAAGTGATAACAGAGAAATTTCATATGACAGTAAATAACAGAAATCTCTTCAATTCGTGACCGGTTTTTGACCAAATGGATGTAGCACATAAGTATAGTATCTGCAACAACACAAACATAAGCGGACTGCATACAATTTTTGCATTTCGGTAGTTTGACTAAAAGAAAAGCATTTCATCAATCAGCAACGCAACAGCGGCTCAACACAGCTCAAGCAAATAAACTTTAATTTGTATGTTCGTGTACGAGTATACCTATGATTGACACCTGAGTGTTTTGGGCGAGTGTTGCAAGAAGGATGCAGTGTGGTCAACTAACAACCATTTGCATGCATCCGCATCCATATCGCCAGCACTGTGAAGTATCTTTATGAATGTACATAGGTATGTATCTTTATGAATATGTGCAGCAACAACTTTACGTTTGGCTTTATTTTAATGTTACTCTGCATCATTTTTGTTGTTGCTGCATGCATTTTGTAGAGTAAATTAATTTATTCACTGACATGTACCACTTTATTTGGTGTACATTGTCTCTGCAACAAGGTTGGTTGCAGTCAGCCACATGTGTGTCTGTTGGTGCTGTTATTATTGTGGTAGGCTCAGTGTTTTCAGTTATTATTGTATTATTACCCAAATTATTAGCTTTTTTTTTAAGTATTGTAATGGAAATTGTAGAGCATAAGTGATATGTCTACATACAGATGCATACATACATATTTACTTATGTACACACAAATTCCGGTACTGTGCTAATGCTACGATTACAATGATTATTCTTTATTAGTCTTTATTAGAGCAACAGAAACCAAATCAACAATTTTTATAACTTTTGTCTGACGGTCTGTATGTTTGTAGGCGCATCACTCAAAAAGCAATGCATGGAATTCAATGCATTTTTCACAGGTGTATTGCTAGAGGTCTAACTTAAAATATTGGAAAAAATTAGAGTTACCACCTCTTTGGAAATTTCAGTTTAAGTAAATTGATAAGGTAAAGTAAATCAGCCTCATTGCATAAGTCGTAAATTAGGTTAAATTGTACGACTCGACAACACTGGCATTGTATACTGTCATGCTGAAAAAAGTAAACGACGAAAATAGTCGAAAGCTATGCAGTGCTGCCAAGTTTTTCTGTTTTAATACACTAGTTGAGTCTCGAGAAACGATTTGCATTCGACACGACTCTCGCAATAAGGTTGAATATTGCACAATGACGGTAAAAAAAAGAGGTTCAAGAAGGATCACAGACGTAAATATTTTTGTGGAAGGTTGTCACCTGTTTGAAAATTTTAATTTAATTTACTTCATAAGACAACTAAAATATTGCAGTATTGGTATCAAACTAAAAAAGAGGTTAAGGAAACATTGCCGCCGAAAATATTTTTGAGGAGGGTTGCCACCTGTTTAAACCAATTTTATTCAAGTATTATATTGATAAAATAAAGGAAATACATACATATTACAATACGAGTATCAAACTAGAGAGGTTTACGAAAGATTACTGTCGAAAATAGTTTGGAACTGGGTTACCACCTATTTGAAAAATTTAATTCAGTTAAATTAACTAGCACATAGCCTTCGCAGCGGCTTTAAAGTATTTATGTTTACTCCCTTTCATAACATCTAAAAATATTAGTAAATACTGTAGTATTTGCATAGTACCAAGATTTTTTTTTCAAATTACAAAATAAATTAATTCCCGCTTTTTATGGTAAATAAATTTTCGATATTTAAATATTTTTTTACGAGAAATTTTGAATAAATACACCTTTGAAGAAATTGAATTTCTGGAGAAAGTCGATATTTTGCCTACTTTCTTAATACATTCGAAAATATATTAACTAACACCGACATTCATACAAAATAAAGAATGTCTCATAAATTAAAAATTTGTTTGGACATCTCACTTCATAAAGCTCTTTAAATCTAGAGTTTTTTTGGTAAATGAGGCCACAAGAAATTAGGGCAGGAGCAAGAACACAAAAATTGGACTATTAAGGCGCAGCGAAGCACGACTCATCAGGTCTAAAGCCAATCAAATTATTGGCCTATGGGACAAATAAACGCTCGATGCGCGTCTAATTATCATACTAAAATTTGGTTCCGGTCGCATTTTATGTTTTTTTTTTTTTTTGACGTGGTCTAATGTACATACATACATATATACTAAGTTCATGCGTTCGCTCATACATACAAATGAAATTATTAACAAAATGCGTGAGGATTTATGTCAGACACACGCAATCTTACATTGGAACGAATTCACTCATATTTAAATCGTTATTTATGCTCGTTTTGCTTTACGCAGATATGCATATGAAGGTTTCGTTTCTTCGTTGGATTATTATTATGCGAAAACATCATTTGCTGTTATGTTATTTTGAATTTTCCAGCAATTAGCCTTGTTTACATTGGACGTGTGCATTACTCATATGTATGTACATATGTATGTAGTACATACCTTCCCCATACAAATGATACATCCAGTTTATTTAGCAATTAAAAGTTTTTATTGCTGTTATTATAGTAGTGAATGTGAGAAGTTTATATTTACCTTTATCTGGTCGAAAGGGGGTATGATGTTACATTTGTATTTAGCAGCTTATAAATTAAATTTTGTAAATACCAAACTACCAGAATTGGATTTAGTTAAGTGCTATGTAGGTATACAAATAAGTAAATGGTATTCCAAGAATATTTACGGGTCTAAAATCTAAGAAAAAAAATTTTGTGTGGATGCCAAGCGTGGAGATAGTAGAGGATACAAACAACTTTTACACAGATGGTCCCGAAATGAGCTAAGGAGTAGCACCGACCGGACCTCTTTGACATTTTTCAAACTGAAATTTTAACAATAACAAACCTTTCTATGTGGCTGAGATACCGCTTGAAATAAGTCTCTCATTGAAGGGATAAACATTCATATTGCCAGTCAGGCAGTCGCTAAGGCTCGAATTTCACATGCTGCTTACTCAAAGATCGCTTTAGCTTGCAAGGATATAAAGTATTTAAGGCTACCAAAGAGCTGACGAGCTATCCAAAAAGGTAATTCTGCTAAACATCTCATTGGCGAAAGGTATACGAATTTCTCTACAAACGTTCACATGATCTGTCACTACGTTTGGTGGAGGACAAAAAAGTGAAACTAGAAAAGGAAACAGCGGAGCCCATAATCTGCGAGTGTTGTGCATTCAGCAGGTCAATAAAAGGGGCCATAGTGTCTACTAAAATTCGCTAAACAGACGAAAATTTGCCTTAAAATTGCCTCATATCATGGCGGGCATACATATGTGAAAACCCAACGAACGTTCTCTTCGATCTATGTGAGGCCTTTGCAAGCATAAACTAGCCTGACTATTAGTGACTGATTACCGAATCCCGATATTTAAATTGAAGAATATATCCAGCAAACACAGTCTCTAACATTAGCGAAATGTGGATTTCTACATTAGATAACTAGGGTAATTCTCTAATCGTTCTCGAGTCGATGACGATGTTAGAAACTACACATTAGAATTCGATTCGAGAACGATTAGAGAAACAACGCAAGTAAAATGTAAATAAGCAATATTCCAAATGAATGAATCACAAAATTATTTTTAAGTTCAAATAATTAATTATAATTTTATTGCAAATACCTTTAATAAAAATTTTACAAACAAAGCGTTTTTTTAATAAAGCAGAACAGCAGTTTGAAATTCACATTCGAATACCATTAGAGATCAACATTAGAATACGATTAAGGAATTAATATTTTCTCGAGTCGAGAACTATGTCCCATTTTTGTTGAGATCGATTTTTCGAATCGTTCTTTAACGTTTGAGATTTGAGAATGTGCCTAGTTCTCCAATCATTCTCTTATCGATAACTAACCTCAATGTTTGCTGGGTAAGCTTTAATAATAAATATTTTACTGTCCAAAATCAGTCTAGTAGGGTGTTCGATTAGTCGGTTTTTTCCAAAACCGGTTTTCGAGTTATACGAAAAATTACAATTTGAAAAAAACCTGGCTGTTGATTTTGAAGTTATGAGAAAACCGGATAACCGGTTTTATTTTACATAGTTTTTGCTTATAGTGAAAATGCTTATGTTGGTATGAAGTCATGACCAAGAATTACAATAAAGCTATTAACAGGAAAGGTAGCTTTTATTTAGAAAAGAGCAAAGCAAAATAACTTCAAAGTTTTTTTTTTTTTTTATATATAAAAAGTAAAACAAATAAAAATCATTGAAAAATTCACGCTTGGTCTTATTAACCGACTTCAAAAAAGGAGAAGGTTGTCAATTCGTCGGAGAATAAAAAATAAATTATGTTACCGCATAACTTTGGACCACGTCAGCCGATTTTGATAATTCTATCTTCGTAAGTTAGTAAGGAAAACATTTTGAATATTGTGAAAAATCTAAATTACGAATACTTCTGTGAGCGACTGTATATGTACAGTACAATATATGCAAGGCATTAAAAGCAGTAAACCACTCAAAAGAAATAATTATTCTGTATTATTTCTTCATCTATCCGCAGTAAGGAAAACATTCAGAATATTGTGAAAAATCTAAATTACGAATACTTCTGTGAGTGACTGTATATGTACAGTGCAATATATGCAAGGCATTAACAGCAGTAAACCACTCAAAAGCGATAATTATTCTGTATTATTTCTTCATCTATCCGTTAATGTGTCTGTTACGATTGAATAGTTAAGACCCTTGCAACATCTTCCGTCCTTTCACCAGAGAAAAAATTAATTAATTGTCCGGTTGGTTTGTGGGTTATGCGTCGGAAATGATAAGCAAAAAAGAACATCAATTTATTAATTATGGACACTTGCTGTGATAGTTGTTGCTGTTTTTTTTTTTTGTGTATTCAATAGAGCGATAGCAACAACGGCGTTTCTGCACAGTAGGCGTATTAGTTTTCACCCACAAATGAAATCTGTTTATCAGCACATAATCTAATGAAGCAAGCTTCTTTGCTATTGGTTTTATTTTCAACATAACTAATATGCAGATACATAGGTAACTAGCAACGACGTGCAAGAAGAGAAAGGTTAAAAGTTTATTTTTCCTTTTTAACCAAATTTTTTATTTAAGCGCCGAAGCTGGAGAGTTTTATTAACAGTGTTTCCGACTAACACCAACAGAAAAAAGGAGGAGAATACTATCTTCAGCACAGCACACAGCTGATTTTAGAGTGGCATCAGCTTACCGTACCGTATTTTAAGCAGCGATTCAAAACCGCGTATGTAAGGTTGCATAAATTATTTTCTAGAGCGTAAAAACACTCATATTTCAAAATGGTTCTCTTTTTTTATAAAGCAATCACATTTCTGGCTGGTATATTTCAGGATAAGTGGATAAGGATTGAGCCAAGAGCTTGTGTGAGAAAATCCAATTTTTGGCAGCAAATGTCAGTTACGCGGTTTTGCAGAATGACGATACGCGACTTTGTACTTTAAACGACGATATGTATATGTATATATTTAACAGAAAAATGAATTTATTAACACCCATTGGATGTCCGCCAACAAACAGTTCGTAGATTGAAAATTGAAAAATAATAACTTTCTGACGCTGGATCTAACTTTACTCACTCTATTTTGGAATCGTATATAGAAAAAAAAGAAAAGAGGCTAGTAAAACATAAAAGTAATTGAACGATTTAGTGGTGACACAAACAGAAATTTTCCTAAGGTATTTTTTCATCTATCGGCGCACAGGTGAAGCACACACTTTTCCATACATTTTTTTTTTTATACTCATTCAATTTTTGCACATCAAAGCTTATTTAGTATTGGCTTTTTAGTTTTTTCTATTCTTCTTTGTAGTGAATGTGTAAATTGTGTCGATTTATGGACAAGGCTAGAGTAGCAAATGTTCGGTGCAGTCAAAACCCCGTAGGAAAGGTAAAACGTTGTGCCTCCAGCGAAATGAAATGAAATTTTTTTTTGCTCTTGAAATATGTATAGAGAACTAAAAACACACTAAAGTGTAGTTCAACCACCATTAAAGTTTTTTCCTTGCTAGTTTTAATGATATAAATACTAGCCGAGTTGTTAAAATCTTAGTCTAGCCAAAGCAGGATAGCTCGAAAGGAAATGCTGCGAAGATTTCACCTCATCATCGTTTAAGCAGCTGCAGAAATAAGAGTCCGAGGCGATACAGTCCAAGAGTATGAGTTCATAATAGACAGTACCGGGATTCCTGCCGTGAGAACCGAGATTAGCGTCAGAAAGTCTTTGTAATCTTGCATGCCATGGTCTCCGTTTAGCGCTCGCTCCTACGCTCTCCCTGTCCAATTATATAACCTCGGTAGCACCTTACCTTACCTTAAATTTCACTGTCCTGGAACGCAAATCAGCTTCATTTGAAAGTAATCCATGTTTAGCCTTTTAATCGGTGCAGAGCCAGATGGCTACCTCTTTCAACAGCGACCACCCCCGTCTGAAAAACGCTGCAGCAATCCGACAGCCAAAACACACAAGGTTTATAAAGAGTTCCTGATAGCAAGCGCTTGGTTCAAATCTGCCTTTTACCTGCGACCCATGCGTAAATATGCTAACTGGACCTCTATTCTACAGGCTGCCTGCCACTCTCCCATTTAGCTCTTGTGGGAATGTGTGCAGAAAATTATCCGCTCGGACTCAGCTTGGTACGCACCGATTCGCTTCTTCATGTATGGCGTCTAAGTGTCTATACGCTTCTTAGCCTGATGGTGGAGAAAACTTGGTCAGCCTGACTGCAATCTCTATGGGCATAGTGATTACCATAGATTTAAGCGCTAGAGTAGGAGTGGTATGGCACGCGCTCCAACTTCTTACTAAATTAGACTTTTCTAGAGAAAACCATGAGAAAAGTTACCTAATTGACCTGATTAGGATATGCATAGCCAATGAATTACTTTTGCAGATAGGAGATTTATCAGCAGTATAGAGCAACTGATGCCTTTCTTACCGAGGATCGCTTTCTGTTGAAAATTATGCCCAAATAGCTGACCATATTAGAGAGCACCAGCGGAACGCCACCGATCAAGGAAAACTGGGCATTAAATGTTATTATTTATAATTATTTTTTTTTTTTGATTAAGTGAAATGGTGAATGAATGCCTCCATGCTCTGTATGTACAATATTACGACTCCTTTTAAACCTTTTAAATATAAATCTAATATGTAGAATTTGCTACTTTCATAAAAAATGTGTTTTAAAAATAAAAACGAATATCTGAGAGGCTCACATTAAAGGGGGGTTCCATACATGTGACTGTTTGAGCGACATTATTTGCGCCTTAAGAGCTTTCAGGACCATCGTTCATAAAAAATGGCGGCTAACTATAAGGTATTCAAAAGCTATTAATTTTTCTTGCTGGGTAGCATTTCATTTTATTTTCAACTGCAATGACTCCTTCTCGTAGTATTTCAAAAGCAATTTTTACTTTGATCCTTTTGCTTGTTTGGCCATTCGGTCAGAGTAAACATACCTATTTTTTCGCGCCTTCGGCGTTTAGAACAAATTAAATACGTTTTCCATTTCGCAAAATAACTTGCCGAGGCTAGAAAGTATAAATCACACTCTGTTAATAGCATTTATTGCGGTTACAAACAGATTGCTAACACTAATTTGTTAAAGAAATACTTTTGCGGCAAAATGCAGGTAAATGAAGTTCTATAAAATTGGTCATAATAATTTATTTTCCTGAAATTTACCAATTGCTAGTCTGAAAAAGTTTAGTGACGAAAAATCTGATCTCGTGAAAACGTTTTTGCGCAAAGTTTGTGGGAAGGACAGTACTGAATTTTCAACTCGCTATACTGAAAATTTTCAATTCCCAATTCAGTACACAAATGTCCTTATTTTCCCGAAATCTGCGCCAATTTGCACTGATTTTTCAATCAATGACAGATACAGAATTCCGGTTGGGGGGGGGGGGGGGGGGGGGGGTGGGGTGGGGAGGGGAGATTCGGTCAGTTTACTAAATAAGGCTGAATTAAATAGACGTCCAACGCGTTTAACCGATGTGTGACCCCTCAAAGTTC
>NW_023458558.1:47150353-47192490 GCF_013731165.1 Rhagoletis pomonella
AAAAAAAAAATTAACAATAAAAACCAATCGCAACGAAAGTTATAAGATGCGCTCGTTAAGCCACAAGCCATGACATTTACTATCTACACTTAACATAAATACTTGTAAATATGTACATACATACATATATATCTGTAGACAACTGAAGCTCCAAAAATGTCTGCACATCATGCCGGCTCGTGGCAATTTCCAGTTGCTAGTTGTCCGCCCGGAGGGCCGTGTCTTACCGCCGCTGCGGCCATTGCTAAGTGTTTAATGTCTTCATTATGTTAAGTGTGAAAATTTAAATGGAAATAAAAGCCTATTGCGGTAAAAAAAAATAAATACATATTCCAAGTGAAGCGTTAAAGATGTGCTTATATGCAGCTTTCAGCTGAGATAACGGTAACAAGTCAAGTCAAGTCAAAGCCGTCCGTCCAGCTGTCAGCAACACGACCTACGTCAATGCCAATGAAGGCAGCAAAGTTAGAGTAAAAAAAAAAAATCGAGAGTCGGAATGATCGTGGTGGCTTATTATTATGCACTTAGGGGAGGGAGGGAAAACGTGCTAACGAATTGCGCCAATCTAAAGGGGTCTCTCTCTCCCTCGCTCTTTGTATGTTTAACTGTTTACATATTACCACTTTGGGAGCAATGTACATACATATGTATCTTTTGAGGCGGCTTTTAAAATCAAGCCCGGCTGAAACACGTGCACAATGTCGGCAATGCAGGCCAGCTTATGCGATCAGTTTGGCGTCTCTGCCTGGTTTTTCTCAGAGCGGTTTAAGCCGTAGTTGTGGCGCTCAGCCTGTTTTGACTTTTTCTTAACCAAATTCACTTTCAATTCATGCAGTCAAGTTTTTGTCGAAGCTCAAGCTGTCTGTGGCACGCTTTTTGAAATCAGTTTTATTGTGCGAGTTGTAAAGTAAAAACGTAAATTCGGTTGTTCGGACGCTTAGCGAGTTTTTTAGAAATTTGACATTTTACTTCTGTTGACTATTTTATCAGTTGAATAGCCTGATAAAATAGTGTGTTAGTGTTTTTTTTTTTGGTATTTATGACGATTTTGTTTTATGTTTTAAGTGCTAATGTTTTAAGTTTATTGCTCATGAGAAAACTTTCTTCACAACTGGGACATGAAGGGAACTACGAAATAAATTAAACTACATATGTATGTAGATACTAGTATTTGTTTTAAAATTAAGTGATACAAGTGTAGAAAATGCTTCCGCAAGGACGAATCTAAAATTTAAAAATTTTTTGGCATGCAAATAGATTATCAAAATTTCATATAAAATTCTTTGTGTGGTATTAGAAAAATGTCCTTATTTAGAAATTGAACGGTGAAGAGTTTGGAAAGCAAGCAAAATTATATGGAAGAATTATACGAAAAAATAGGAATTAAAAAAATTATATGAAATGTACTACAGACAAATATTTATTTGAACAAAGCATACGATTATATATGTATATATAAATAACTCGACTATGAATATAAGGACTGCGTCGAATAAAATTGCTCGCCATTTGTACTACTGAAATATTAAAATATTTTTTTTTTTTTTATCGTATAAGCTCCTTTCGTTAGTTAAAAAAGTTACTTAACAAGAAAATTGGAATTGTGAGAAAATGTAATTAAAATTTTTTTATTGGGTCAGGGTTACCACAAAGAAGGCTTCCGGGTTGTTAAATAGTTCAAATCCAACCGAAGTATTACTCGGAAAAAGGTTCTGGTAAATACATAAAAGGGGTTACATGATCGCGATAAGCCAAAGGGAATTGTGACAACTCTGCCAAGAAAAATACCGCACAAGAACGAGTAAACTGTTTGTTTTTGTTTTAGAAATTCGTGTGCTGCGAAAGCAAAAACAAAATACATGTAAATTGTTTTTGTACTGGCTTGACCTGGCTTCATGTCATTACGTCAGACTTAGAGGGGCTTAAAGGTAGCATTTAAACTTTTTTTATAAATTCATGCTGTTTTTGGGTAAAATAGACAATAGATTAAAATTTTCAGGTTGAATTGAACTTCAAAAGTAAAATTTTTGATTTCTTATATTTTTTTGGCCTAAAATGGCCAAGGCTCCTGCGACCATGGAAATGGAGACCTTGCAAAAAATATGTGTTTAGTTTAAAGCTTTTTTAAAAGTACTGTTTTCAGGTCAAAAAGGAAAAAAATAAACCCCCTAACTATAAAGGTCATTTGAAAGGCCAAGGTAATTCTCTTATTCAACGAAACAATTTTCCCTGAATTCTCCAGCTCAAAAACCTTAAAACGCTTTTGGAATTTTTTATGCTTTTTGTCATGAAAAAAGTTTCAATTTCCACACTGTGCGCCGTATGTTACTTAGTACTGAAGTGTTACAAAGGTTCTATACAAATTTGTTGCTGCTTTTAAATGTGTTGGTCAGGAATATGTGCAGCCAGTTTAGTTTTTAGCCTCGTTCTTCTTTATTACAGTTATTTGTGCCTGTTAAAATCGCTAATTCCATAAATGTAAAAAATTGATTGGGGCCAACAAAACAAAAACACATTTTTAACATTCTTTGCAAACTTCAAATACACAAAACTTGTAGACCAAATGCACAACACGTTTAAGTAGACCATTCCCTTTCGATTGGCACAAATACATACATACAATACACCTAAGATTAAATTTCACTTTTATGGCAAGCTGAATAAT
This sequence comes from Rhagoletis pomonella, assembly GCF_013731165.1. NCBI lineage: Eukaryota > Metazoa > Arthropoda > Insecta > Diptera > Tephritidae > Rhagoletis > Rhagoletis pomonella. Next base: position 47,153,019 of record NW_023458558.1, read on the forward strand.
AAGCATAATGAGGCTACCACTTAGGAGAAAAGAAATAAAACAAGGGCGATACAAAAAGTTGTAAAAAAAAATTAAAAAAAAAAAATCAAGAATTCGAATCAAAGTATTAGCGGATATTTAAAAGAGCTTAGTGATTATTTATAGCCTATAAATATTTATTAATTAAGCGAATGAGAAGATGGAAGCATACAATGAGACGTTTATTTTGAAAGTAACATAAGTAATTTCCTACCTCTTGGCTTAAATGATTGGTTACTTCTAACTGAATACATCTATGAATGCTACCGTGCTTCTGTCATAAACCGATTTTTGGGACCTAAAAACCTATAAAAACGACAAAATAAAACAAGTGATTTTTTAAGGAACAAAAACAAAACCGACTTCAATTCTCATTTAAAAATTTAAGATTATCGTTAATTTCTTCACCACCCAATTATCGGATCTAAACAAAATAAGTATGAGACCCTTACTTTAAGTACCACTTTTCCGATGAAAAATCGATAAACTATCGACATCGGTTAACATACATATAAAAAAAATTAAAAAAATAATCCGACGAACCCTTTTTGAAGTCGGTTAAAAACGAAATAAGCAAAATAAAATAGCGAAATAGGCAGGAAAAGGCACTAGAAATCTCAAAAAGGCAAAAGGCACTAAAAAAGACAAAAACCGAAAAATAATCAAAAAATACATTTAGTTTAGAAATGTTAATTTTACAAGTAGAACGTGCAAAACTATGAACTAATTTCATTATATGAACCATTTTTACTTTGAATTTTTTTCAATTTTCTCGTTTCGAGTTTTTAACTTAGAAAACTTTAATCTCTATAGTTGATACCAGTGGCGCCCATTTAAAATATGGAACGTTTTAAACTTTTGAAATGGTAAAAAAGGCAAAAAAGACAACACCAAATGTGTATATATGGAATCAGGGAAGACTAAATCGTGGACATTCTTAATCGAATATACATACTCTATCTCTTAAGCAGAAAAAAGCCAATTTCCATAAAATCCGTTCCCTGCTAATGACAAAAACTGATGAAGTTGAACAAATAACAGAAGCGTTTAGATACAGGTAAATGATCACTGATTTTAAACGACATAAAATGACTTATGGCATTTTCAAAATAAACGGCTCACTATATGAGTAGGAACACCGAAAGATGTTTGAAGTGCTTAAAAGCGACGGGCAATGAAACTTTTGTTGTTAAACTACTCGTGAGATTTCGTAAGTGAAAATGAAAAGAAACGAATGAAAAACAAAAGCAAAACGTATTCAATAAACTAAATAAAAATGAAAAAGTTTTGAGCTCTCTTCTTTTATTTAGGATTACATACCACATGCATATAAGAATTAAAAAAAATATATACATATATCAAACAGATTTTCGTCGTTTCCCAAAGCAACGATAGAAAAATATAAAAATAAATTTGCGAAAAAAACTCGGCATCATTTACACATTCAAAGCAATGCAACTTTTAGTTTGCCTAACTGATGTTGGTGTCGCGCGCATATTTGGCGTAAATAATTGAGCCGATTGCAGACAACGAAAAAGAGTGGTGTTCAAATCGAGTGCAACAAAAAAAAAACAAAAACATTAAATAATAATCATCTCAGCTGTAGTGCGAAAGAACAACTAAAATTAAAAGTTTACCATAAATCTACAGCGACCACAAAATCAATAAGACATCAAAAATAAATAAATAATAACAAAGTAATAAGCATCAAACAATTGCAAAGCTGTGTGGAACGAAGCGCAGCGAATTGGAGCTACACCACAATGCAAAGGACGGCTGCGGTCAATTGGGTGCCACTCAGCCTGGTGCTGGCGCTTGGTAAGCTACACACACAAAACGTAATTTTTTATGCACCAACTATTGTTTACGCCACTTCAATGAAGAGTGTTTTATGTACATACTTTAAGGCTTCCAATGCTGCTTCAGTTTTTAAGTAGAGTTTGTAAGAGTGTTGAGTGCAGCTGTTGGCGGTAACGGGAAGCAACGCGCCGGTTGGCCGGTTGTGTATTTGTGTATTGCTAAGTGCATAAGCTTAAAGAAAAATGTTTATAAAATAAATATATGTAAGTAGAAAAAAAAACAGAGCAAAAAAGGAGCTCCTCAAAATTACTCGACTTTAATCGCTCAATTAGTAGTTGTAGTAGTTTGCCGCCAAGGTTGTGAACTTTAGCAAATAAACGCTGTGTTGTAATAGGTTCCAAATGCTTAGTAACTTTCGAGAGTAGAGCAAGGTCACGGCAGAAGATGAAAACGATTTGGATGATTATGATGATGATGATGGAACAACCGTAATAATGCAGTAAAAAGGGAAGTTTAGCGCTCTCATAAGCCACATGAATAGCTGGCGAAAATTGCCGTTGAAACAGCTAATACGGCCACGTGGCTGTCGAAGTGATTTACGAGCGCTTTTGATTCATTTTTACGCTATTAAATCTTTATAAAGTCTCAAATGGCAAGTAAATGTAAGTGATGTGTAGATTAGGGTGGTCGAAAATAAGTAAAGTCGGAATGTTAATGCCTCATCCCAGTGTAGATACTTAAAAAAATATATAAGGGTATTCTTCCTTTCTTGTAAGGTAAAAAATTTGTTTAGTTCTTTTGATATCAGACACCAAATTTGGTGCCACACTTTCGATTGGCTTTAATTTTTTTTATGAGTTCTATACATGAAATAAACTAAGACCTATTCCAGGATTTTTTTTTTATTTTTTCTTGGGATATATGATCTGTCAAAGTTAGGACTTTTTTCCAGATTCTGAACAATCATATGCCTACTATTGCAAATCGTTACATCGAGTGAATAATTCTTTGTAATATGTTTTCGAAAACTTATGATACATACATACTACAATACATGTATGAGCGAATCTCACCGAATTGTTACATTTTTCGAAAAAAAAAACCGAATTCAATTCTCATATAAAAATTTAAGATTACCGTTAATTTCTGCATGATCTAATGATACGATCTTTACCTAATTAGTATGGGACCGCCTCTGAGGTACCACTCTTCCATTAAAAAAATTATAGAAATCAGTTAACGCGGTCCAAAGTTATGCGGTAAAATACATTAAACAAAATATTCCGACGAATTGATAACCTCCTCCTTTTTTTGAAGTCGGTTAAAAGGTGAAAATAACAACTCGTGCTCATATATCCGCAGTTGTGTATGTAATGTATACGCCTCGTAGCACAATAAACAGCCAGCTAACAGCTTAACTTAAAAGTCATATTATTTATATGTAAGTAATTAAATATTGCCGTGGAATATTTTCCTATAGTATTCTTCACGAATATAAGCGTAAATATGTATATTAATTTATTCATGGATATAACAATTTTAGAATGAATATCGAGTGTGCCAATAAAAATTGTAAATTTGGATTTTTATGTTTCGCAAATCATCATCATCTTATAATCAATGCAATTATTTTTCATTTGGTGGCACCCTTGTTTTATTACTCCAGATTGGTGCATTTTAGTAAAATGAATATCTTCACCGTTTAATGTTAACATTTTGAAGTATCTTAAACTTTTAAAATTAAAAATCGTTAAATTTCAAAAATTATAAAATAGCTGTAACAGATATTCTGCATGCTGGAATTTTTAATTTGGTGGCCTACATTTAAAACTTCACAGATATAGTGTATTTGGTGCCAACTTTCATTGCCTCTAATATCAACATTCTTTCTCCCTGACATCTGGGACTGCCATCTAAGCTAACCTACCCTAACCTTACCCTGGTGAAAAAAAAATTGAAAATGAACATCGACTTTGATAGGACCTTGGGGGTAAAATGGACGACACATATATGAGCAAATCTCACGAGTTTTTTTTATGTCAATCCCTTCTCACGGCAGAAAATAAACGTTAAAGCATTATTCTTGCATTTATTTCAATAAATGGAATTCCAGAAACAAATACAATAAAAAATAAATCAAGTATTTGAACAGATTTAGTCTTAAAACGTTTATTTAGGGGAAGAAGTACTGAAATTACGAATGTTTTCATTGTCAGTAAAAAAAAATTATAATTTATTAATAATTTTGGGAAGTTTTCAAATAGAATGTTGATATTAGAGGCAACGAAAGTTGGCACCAAATGAAACATATCTGGGAAGTCTCAAAAGTGTGCCACCAAATTAAAAATTGCAGCATGAACCTAATGTGCCAAGAAATCAAAAAAAAATACATTACGAAGAAGCTCTACAGTTTTTATTGGCGCACTCGAAATTCATTCTTAAATTGTTATATATGTACATGAAGAAATTACGAATACTGTAGAAAAATATTCCATACCAATATTTAAATACATACTTTTAAATAATATGACCTTTTAAATTAAGGCGTGCTAGTAAACGTGTTAGCCGGTTGTGTAAGGTGCTACGGGGTGTATACGTTACATATACAAGTATATGAGCACGAGTTGTTATTTTGACTTTTTTAGTAAATATTTTTTAAGTTTTCAATTAAATGAAATCTTGTTCTTTATGCGAAACTATAGACAATGCACTGTCAAAGGTAAGTGTGCCACCATTTTCGAACAAAAAAAGTTTTTGTTGAAAAATGTCACAGCTCGTGAAATTTGGCTCATATATGTATGTATGTACATCTGTGATTTGAATAAAAAATAATTGATTTTTCTTAAAATTTCAGCCTTTTACTTCAATTTATTTGAATAAATCGAGTAAAGGTCTGACATTTTAAGCAAAAGCAATTGCAAATTTTTATTCATACCCCAATCAATCCGCAAAGTCAACGTTTTCGATTGCAGTAGTACTGTAGCAACTGTCGAAAAAGCGCAAACCATCTGAACTTTCGTAAAAATTTCTGCCAAATTGTGGCAACAACCAGTTACACCTGCGCATGATAGAGCCGTTTCGGCTGGTTTCTGAACTATGCTGTATGTTACTACTTCCATTTAATGGTTTATATTTAACATTTTTGGTTTTGAAACTTTTTTCTATTAAATTAACACTTATCAGCGCCATAAAAGTTATTCACCGGTATACCGGCTCACCGGCCCGCTGGTTCACTCTCGCTTTCTGCACCTCTATTAAAGTTATATTGTACTTGCGCTCCAGTGCTGTAATTATATATTTTATCCATTATTTCTTCTGAAATTGTTTATATGTAGACTAGTTAAACTAGTTGGCGGTTGCGTTGTAATGCATTGGGCAATTGTGAGCGCCACTTTAATTAATTAACTCAACTTTGCTTGTTTAAGTCGTTTGATGACAATGAAAGTAGTGGTTTCTCGGTTAGGAGTTTCTTTAATCGTTTTATGGTGAAATTGTGACCGTAATCGCTTATTAAAGCAAATATGTAGATATCTATTGGCATGGCTTTTAATTTATTTACTAATGGTCGCATTTTATGAAGTTTATTGCACCTTACATTTAATAGAAGTTCGAATTTAATCATTAATGTGAAGTGGTATAAAAGTAAATAAATGAAATGATTTAAAAGCTATGTTGGCCTGTTTCTCAGCTGCAGGTGGCGAAAGGTTCAAGGTTATTTGAAATTTAAATAGTCGTTCGACAAAGTTTTATTATCTTAGGCGCACTTTTTGCTTGTTAGTGATGACGAATACATACGATCGGCTTACAGTGAGTGATAAATTAGTCTTTCTGATCGACATGAAAGGTTAGATGAAAAGCAATTTGAGTGCTTCCGAGAAATATTCGATTCGAGAGCGCATTGCAGCAATAAAGACTGCTTAGGACTGAACATACAGTAATGTGAAAAGTAATAGGAACACGAAAATTTGACCATTTTTAATATTTTCTTTAGTTTGTTTAATGTTTATAATTTTTTTCATAAAAATGCAGCGTGTCATCTAAGAAAAACCACATAAATCTAAATTTCAAACTTAAATTAGAAGAATTCAATAAAATTTTGCAACAACTTTTTTACTAGGAATTTTTAGAAAAGTTCTGAGTATGCAGTTTTATAGCCCGTTAAATTATTAGCTTAATAAAGTGCAACTTTAAAGTAGCTAGAATTCGCGTTGATTTTTATTAAGCTTGAATTTAGTGGGCTATAAAACTACCTACCAAGTTGCTGTTGTTGTAAAACTTTGTAGAATTTTTCTATTTTCCTACAAAGTTTAAAATTTGGACTTATATGGTTTTTGTTGGATACTGGTCAACATGTCGTGTCCCAATTATTTTTCACATAACTGTGTGGCACGTTTTCTGGAGGAACGCGAAACCAATAGGGTTGTGTAAAATCACAATGAGCCTCTCCGTTAGGATCGGGAAGGACCCCTCCAAGCTGTTTGATACCAAATGTAGTATTAGACCGGTCGACTCGCTATGGTGCCACTTCTTTAATGTGATGTTGGAGCAGATAATAAGAGACGCAGGCCTGAACCGCTCAGATACAATTTTTACCAAGAGTATAAAATTGCTGTCGTATGCCGAGGTCATCGGCATCGGCATTAGCAAACGCAACTTATAATTTATCTGCCTTTTTCAAATTGGATATGTAAGCAAAGCAATTGGATTGCCCCCACCACTCGGCTATGGCGGATGAAGTAGTTGGCTGCTTTGTTTGCTCGGGGAGCGTAGAACACAAAGAAAATGCAAAACTAGCATAGACCACCTTTTCGTCGGTTAGTATGGTGACTGCATTACCGATGAAAATGTCCATGTCCATGCTAGTTTTCCACTTTCTCTGTATTCTACGATAGATTACCATAACGTGAGATTTTTGGGACAGTGCCAAAACAGGTTCTACAGATAACCTATTCCGGCCCTTAATAGATTTTCTTAACAATGTTCTCACCAAATAGAATCTAAATCGGCCCTCGTACACAAAAATTAATCAGAGATGAACACTTCTAGCGCCGAACAGATTCTCTCATTAACGATTATCTCTCGTAGTGCCTGGACTGACACTATCACGAAATATCTAGACTAGCTCTAGCGCCTGATTTTCTCTAGTATGTTTATGTTGACAGCTCCAGGACAATATCTGCCATGCGACAGCCTTAAAAGGGTAACCTTGCCGGGCACATAATAATAATTTCCTGTTGAGATAATCACTTTTGATGTTGGAATAAAAACTACTACATATATCCTATTGTTACCTATTCTATTGCTGGCAAGGTTTTTCTAGCAAGGATTTTTTGATACCGCCATGACAACTTCTGGAGGGTGACAGCCATACTATAATAACCTATCAGGGTAAATACTGGGTATGTTCTCCGAAGCTAAAATTTCTGCACCAGAAGAAGAGAACTCATCACAGATTTTCCTTTCTGCAACCGGTGAGATTCTCATGAAATAAGTTATCTGTCTCATTTCCCAGACTGGTTCTAGCACTGAACACCTGTAAAATTTTCGTCGTCGAAATTACAACATGAAGAAGTACCAGATGCAGTATGAGGACATGTAACTAGATGTAGCCTGTTGTTAGGCGCACTTGATATTCTTTTGGAGATTTTTGGCGATCAAAATTAGCGATAGCGAATGTTGGAATCCGGTGCTAGTACTGGCTAGATATTCCTGACTATGATTTCATTGGCATCACCAGGTCAAGCTCTGTCAAGCCGCAGCGATATAATGGTAAATTAGCGACTGTATGGGAATGAGAATTCTGATTAGTAATTCGAAGCTGTCCAGAAATACTGAATAGTGGCTGCTTAGAGCAAGCGTTAGCTTTGTGTCTAGCGCCTGGATAGGATTCCTTGTCGGGCGGTAGGAGGAAGAAAACAAATGTGAGCAGCACCTATCCAAAATTGAGAGTTATTTCCGGTCAGTACCTTACGAGTAAACATAAAAAAGTTCGCCGTTCACCCCTCATTATTTTTGAAAGGCAATTTCTATTAAAAAAAAAAAAATTTTTTTTGACCCGACCTAGGGGTCAATTTTTACATTTTTCAGTGGCACCTATGTACGTTTAACAATATTTTTTTCCCGTGCATAGTTCTGGAATAATCGAAATACTTCCTTAGCAAAAGTTTAATGATTTTTAGTGAGCCTAGTTGGAGTCAATGAACATTGGAACAAAAACAAAATTGTCTCTTTCAGACAAAAACATCGATATATACATAATACTTTAACATCCGACTGTAAATTCCGGATATATGACTAAAAGGCGACCCCTATGTTCGATGTACGCGATCTTTTTTACAGTACAATCTAATATTCAATCTACATGCGGGAGTGGTACTTTGTCGCATAAAATTTATTTTTCGTGATTGAAAGTTCACTGCAAGGTGGAAATATACAATACATATCCTGCGAATGGCCATTTGGGTTTGAAAACATCTCGAATCTACTTTCTAATTAAATAGCTAAGTGGCAAAAGCGTACATGGCTTCCGGGAAAGGCTCCCCAATATAGTATGTGAAAATAGATTTTCAATGTCTCTGACAAAAACACAAAGCCACTCGAAAGTGTAAGAGTCGAAAAGTGTCAACCAATCATATTTTCCGCATTAACGAATTTGCATCCATGCCACTTAGCATTTGCAAATATTTTTTCTCCAGAAATCGAATTATGAATTCACTGAGCACATTGGCTACATGGCAGCATGACTACTCGGCTGCTAACGTTCACTTGCTACGTGCTGCACTAAGCACTAAATTACACAATACTAAGAAAACACTTATGCAATCGAATGCAAAAGGTGTCTTTCATTTGGCATAAATCAACAATAGGCAAAACACATCCTGGCTGTACTTAAATATTACACACATACATGACATGAAGGCGGATCGTAAGATCATGTCACCAAGAGAGTTGTTTTAGCTGTGCAGATCCGTCTCAAAAGACGCAAGTTGACATTGACTTTTTCAACAACAGCAAAAAAAAACTGCATAAAAAATAACAACCGAAAATTGAGTGTCCGCAAATTGTCGAAATTTCCACATTTTCTTGCAGCTTTCATGCGTTCAGCACAATGTGGTGCAACTGGTTTGCATGTTGCATGTGCAGCAAAATGTGATTAAAACGAAAAACTACAGGCACGCCAGCCAAGAAATGAGTGTAGCATGTGAAATTTGCAAAAAAAAAAACAACCAACGGAATAATAATAATCCTGTAAAGCGGTTCAAGCGCTCGCGCAGTTTTCATGAAGCTCAAGTCCAAGTGACAGGTTGCAGCCGAGTGCGTCCAAGTGAAGCTGTATGATTGTGGATTTGTGCATAATCTCGTACATATGTATGTATGGACATACATATGTACATATTTATGTATGCATGTGAATAAATAAGTAAGTGTCTGCGCGGTAGGTGTGGATTTAAAGATCACTGCTCTATGATGCGATTAACGAGGTGCATATGTTTGAGCTAGGTTTTTGTGAATTCCGCTGGAAAATAGAAAGTGCTCGAGTTTAAAAAGGTTTGCGAAATGGAAAGTCAGATGAATAAATCAAGCTAAACAAAACGTTAAGCAATTGACACGTAATCGAGTATCATTCTCTGGAGATAAGTTTGTAGGTATGTATTACTTTGGTAAAACCCTAGATGCCCAAACAACAGGGCAATTCTGGCTAAGATAGTTGAAAAACCTTTTGGAAGACAATTGAAAGACAGTAAAATTAATTTTTAGAAATGTATTTTGTTTCTTATTTTTTGATGATTTTTTTTCCTTTTAAAATTTATTTTTATCCGATGTATAGATTTTGTTTTAAAAATAAAAATATTTCATTTAATTTTATTTAACTTTTTCCTATCTTTTAGATGTTATGGTTTTAAAAAGAACATTTTTCTATTAATTTTTGGGAACTATTTTTTTATTTTTTTATTTTTTTTCCTTTTTCAATTTAATTTTCTTTTAATGTCTAGAATTTATTGTTTCAAGAAATAAATATTTTTTTTTCATGAAAATTTATAGAAATTTATTTTATTTATTTTTTTCTTACGTACCCGCTCGGAAGTCTACATTTGTAGCAAGCTTTAATTTGTAGGGAAAATCATTTAAAGATATGAAAAAAACAAGGTTACGCTAACAATTATACTTGTGTGGAAATTTTTACGTTTGTTGAAAAAAAAAAAAATTTGTTAACGAAAAATTAAGGTAAAAAAAATTTACTTTTATTCATCAAGCAGAGCTTTAACTGAAAGTCTTGTTTTTCAAACACAAAACTTGTCTGCATAACACCTACCTAAGTCACATACGCAAATACACAATTACAAATAAAAATTATAGTTTAAAAAACTAAAACCTCCCTATTATAATTGCCATTCGTACTGTAATCAGGTATGTAACTTGAGAATAGAAATCGCTGCATCTTTTAGGCGCATCAATATTACATAGTTACATCCCGAGTTAATAAAAGGAAGGTAAAAACATGTTTCGACACGCAAAAATCAAAAAAATTTTAGTTGAATAAATGCTGATGGTGTGACAAAAACCAAAAAACTTCAAAATACACGAATGAGGGCGATTTTTTGATGTCGAAATAAAAAAATAATCCTAAGGGGCGAGAGCACTAAAATTCGGACTTAACTTTTTCCCCAAACATACATTTTTGGACGACGCTAATGTACATAAGCTGAACAAAATTAGCAAACAAGCTGCACTTGAGTAATTTTAGTCAATTACTCAATCAAGATGAAAGACCAAAATGCTCCAGTTACCGTATGGGTGAGCGCATGGGTTATCGATAAACCAATGGAAAAAATACACCTTTCTTTTTACAAAATAAAGAGTAGTCAACACAAAAATAACCGGTATGTGCACTTAAAGACCAAAGTGTAGATTCATACGCTTGTATGTAATCGAAAAAATCACACAAAGTATTTTTTGGGAAAACTCGCAATTAAAATAAAAAATACAAATAAAAAGTTAAAAAAAAAAACTACAAAAATGGTATAAAAAAATCGCACCTATGCACGCCTTTTTCGTTAACGCATGTGTAGATATGTACATATGTATATTTACATGGACATTCACTCTCGTGTAGATTTTGTATTTTCTCCGAAGAAACATTGTATGAACTAGTAAAGTACAAAGATGTCTTACCAGCAGCAATATGACCAAGTCAATGACATTCAATTAAATCGCAAGCATGCAAAGTTTCAGCTTTGGTCTTTGTATACACTTTCAGTAAGGCACTGGCACTGGTAACTTGTTTAAAAAATAGATTTACTTTTTCATTTTTATTTTGTAATTTACAATTAAATTTTTATGCATTTTTTATTTGCTCTTCTTGCAATTTAATTAAGAAATCTAGTTTTTTGTATTAATCAAGTTTTCTTTTTCATATAAATTAAGTATCTCAAATAAATTGAGTGGCAAGAAGTGTAAAGCAAACCGCATTTTTTCAGCGGATTTTTCTTTGCTTTTAGCTGCTAATGAAAAGTGTGTGCGGTGTCAAACTTTAAATCCAGAAATAATAAACAAAAAAGTTTAGTTTTTGTTTTAATTCAAACCTGTCAGCGTTAATATATGTACGTACGTATTTAAGTTTGTGTCGCCTATCGTGCAGCCATGAGTTTGGTTTAGCGTACTAAAGAGCGGAGAAACCGCTGTAATTTTAAATAATAACAATGCACATACATATATATATATCGACGCAGGTGTTGGTAACTAACAAATCAAAAAATTAAATTACTCGTGACAAATGAAATGAAATTATGAAATGAAATGCGACAATCACACCACAACTAACCGCAATTGAAAACGAATTTCATCAGCAGTTTTCGTGTAAATTATGTTTACTTTCTAGGCGGAAATATTTGTTAAAAATAGTTGTGCACAGTTGATGGTGAATAACTGAAGCAAAACTGTTCAACTATGAGGCTCTTCGTGGTGTTGGGGGTTGTGTTTACTCCTATCCCCTTCGGAACAGTTTATACTAAGAATGAAATTCGTCAGGATATCCATGGAACCAAAATCATGCAGTTTCTTGAAGAGTTTGCAGTTTCTGCAGAAATATTTCCAAGGAACGTCTTGCCTGGCTGAATATAGCCCAATTAAGCTGTGAACTATAAGGATTGCCGTCGACAAGCGAATTTACGGGTTACTGAGGTCGAGTAGGGATTCTTTGCGATGGACAGATAGCGTCGTCCATAGTTGCCTAAAAAATTTACAGATAACTTCTGTAAAAGCACTAGTCATCCTGACTAGACGAAGGACCAACTTTTTTCGAAAAACAAATATTTTACTTTTGCTTCCAAAACAAAACCAGTCTTACAAACCCGGAGGAGAAGCTCGGCCAAACGTTAACTTATGCATAAGCGCCAATCTATTATTATTATTATTATGAAGGGTCAAGTCAAAAACTGAAGCACATTCATACATACATACAGTTGCTCTCAGAAGTATTCGTAATTTAGTTTTTATGGCAGTATTCAAAATGTTTTCCATCATAAATCTTTTTCGTTAATTTTTATTTAAAACATACTTCATTCTATAACAAAAATCATATAAATGAATATTGTAATATTTGTACAAACTTCATCAAAATTGATGAAACTTCAAAAAATTTTCATCCAAATTTCAAACTTCTATTCAGAATCTTTGGAAAATTGTCAAGTATGTATACAGTTTATTAGCCCATTAAATGGGTAATTTCAAGTCCCTACAAATTACCGTTGATTTTTGATTTTTTTATATGGTAGTATATGGAAGAAAATACGTAACACCCTCGACAAAAAATTCGAAAAATCATCGGTAAATTTTAGTGACTTGCACCTTGAATGGGCTACAAAATTGCATACTCGAAAATTTTCTAAAAAGTTTTAATTTTTATAACAATTTTAAGTTTGATTAATTTTGGTGAATTTTGTACAAAGTTTGCCAAGACTGATTTACATATATGGTTTTTGTTATTGAATGAACTATATTTTAAATAAAAATTACGAAAAAGATTTATGTTGGAAAACATTTTGAATATTATGAAAAAACTAAATAACGAATACTTCAGAGAGTGACTGTATGTATCCGAAATATTCGATTTTTAATTGAATTTAATTAGATAATAAAAATTTGTTTGCGATTTGCTTCGCTGAGCAGAGTTTATGATAGCTGATGGGAGTCGAGTCAAGCTCAGTTGAGGGGATTTGGGGTCAGTTGAGGTGAGTTAAGGTGAGGTGAGTTAAGATGATGTAAAGTGAAGTGAGCAACATATCCCCATCTTCTGTTTTATCTTTATCTATAATCGAAATAAATATATTTAGAAGATACCAAAAATACTTCTTATATACCAAACAAAATGAAATAACCCGAATTTTTGACTACAGACAACATAAACAAAATCGTAAGGTAAATTGAAACCATTTCCACTTGACTCAGTAGAACTTTTTTAAAGAAGGCAAAAAATAATGCAAGAATGCAATTAGCCTCAATAATTTACTAAAAAAAAATAAATATTGCACTCACAATATTCATAGTTCAATTAAAGATTATTAAACCAATTTGTGCATACATACAGTGGTTGAAACCAGTGAGCACGTGTTGATTTTTTTTAAATATTCATATTGTTTTTCGAGTAAAATTTTTTTTCTACAAAATTATTGGCCAATCCTTAACCGAAGCCATATAAATCATAGTTTCAAACTTTATTAAAAGTTAAAAAAGATCAACAAATTTTCATCAAAATTTCAGCTTTTAAATCTGAATCCTTAGAACATTTTTGGATATGCCCAATACAATTTTAGTCTAATGAAGTGCAAGTTTCAAACGACTCTAAAATCCCCTTGATTTTTGACATTTGTTTTATGATCGATTTTTTGCACTTTTTTCCATGTAAGCATGGATTTCTGATAAAATAAAATGCAGGAGCCGGTTCGCAACTAAATTTTAAAAAATGTAAAAACCAAAAAAACCCCAAAATCAGTCTCCAAAAAAGGTTCTCAAAAATCAACGCGATTTTTTACTAAAATCATATGGGCTATAAGCACACCCAACAATGTTTCAGGTTAAAAAGTTGAAATTTTAATGAAAACTTGTTGAATTTTCCTAAATTTTGTATAAACCTTGAAACCACGATTTATATGGTTTTGGTTAAAGCTTGGACCGTCCAAGAAATATAATAAAAAACTTAGCTCGAAAATGTTACGAATATTAAAAAAATAAATAACATGTGGCCACTTTTTTGAGTCACTGTATGTACCTACAAATTAAAGCGTTAACTCTTTAATAGAAGGAATGTGAACAAGGCGAGATAGAAAAAAAAATAAAAATAAATCCAATTTTCGATAACAAATCGTGCATACACAGCATTGATCTAAAAAAAATCAAATTAAAGAATTCTTAGTAATTTTAGAAATTTAGGACAATTGCAAATATTTATACGTCCATCATGGCAGCAAACACAAAATAAACTTAGCAGTAAAAAGATTATGTTCATTCGTTTTAATTTGCTTTGCGTGTCATGTGTGAGTTAAATTCATGGATGTATTGCTAACAACAATAACACCAACAAAAAGTAATCAAATGAATTGTGTTGAAACGAAGAAAAAATGCGATACAAAATTTTAATTGCAATTATTGCATAAACTTTGCTCCAGTAATCCAACATAGCACAAAGAAATAAAAAACCAACAAAAAAAGAAACAACCAATAACAAAAGTCAGCGCCAAAACAAACAACAGGTGGAGAGCAGTCAGGCAGCCAAACAGTAATGCAGGATGAGAAATAGTACCTATGAATGCCGCGCTTTTGAAAATGAGAGGCGGCAACAAGCCAAGTTGTATGAAAATACCGTTGAGAAGGTATTATAAAATAGCCACACATGCATATGTATACACATGTACATTAGAGTGGTCCGAAGAAAATTTTCCCCAGACAGGGTTTGGGGCACCTTCCAAAATTGTTCCTCTCGCCGAAAGAGGTACTGGTACCAAACCTTACGTTTCTAAGTATCCATTTAGAGGGAGCTCTCATATCATATTTTGCTTTAGAAATATTGTGTACATATATTAATCAAACAATTGGTTAAGTAACCTAAGAACATTTCAAATTCAAATTATCTATTAAAATATCACAAGCTTCAGTTGTCATGGCAACAGCAGCTTTTTATAAAAAAAAAAACACCAATATTTTTGCCAGTTTCACAGCGATTCAGTAGCGCATTTCAAGGTCATTGAGCACCCTGTATTGGTTGCAGTAGAAAGCTGAAAGTTGGTATAGATATTACAAATATCAAAAGGAAAAAACTAAGGGGGTGCCCCATTTTTTAGGATGAAATTTGTTTTCCCATACAAAAATTGCACCACTCTAATGTACATGCATACACTCAAATGGATGCATAGAAAAATGCATCGTCACAAGAAAATATTTGGAAATAAATATGTTTGTATAATAAGAAAAATATGTATGTCATGCTCTGATGAGCCGAAATAAATGCGGCCAATAGAGGACCCGGTCGGGTAAGCGGAGAAGCTGCCAAAGAAGTTGCCAATAATGGTGCCAAGTTACCGAAGAGTTGCCAACAAATGTGAAATATGAGCGCAATTGTTGGAAAGTACAGGAAATTTCATTAAATGAAAAACAAAAGTGCCTGAATAATGCCATAAAAGTACAATTATGCATTTACGATGAGAGCTTAATGGAATACAAGCCGCTGGGCTTACACATACAATAAAGTACGTAGATATGTACTATTTATTTACATTAGGGCGGTTCTGTAGGCACAAAAGGAAGAAAAAAGTAAAAGTACTGTCGTTGGTCTGCGGCAGACTATATACAGTTGTTATTCCACAGCTCATAGTTTCAATGATATGGAGCAGCAAAAAAGAACTGAGCGCGTAAGGGCCCTAGGTCCGGCGAAAGTGAAACTAATATGTGTAGTTGCAAATCTTTAACGAGCTTTATTTTTTTACTCTCTTTTTCAATAATAAACTGCTTAAATAGTTTTCTTATTGTTACGAGTATTGAAGGCCGCTTTGGCCGAGAGGTTAGAGGTGCGTACTATCACTCCGTAACACCTGAGTTCGATCCTTGCTCCGCGAAAGATCCTAACATAAAATCAAACATTTAGCAAAAAGTGTAAGTTCCAAAATATTAATATTGTTATTTGCGGCTAATGGAACATTATAGCCTATTTGTGTGTGTTTCTTCATCTTTGTCCTTTAATATTTACTGCTTTATCGAAGATCTCGTATTTCTCTAAATTGCCGTTATATGAAATGTGGGCGTGGTTATTGTCCGATTTAAAAAATTTTCGGCCATTTCATATGTTATACCAAGGACAACAACTGTGCCAGTTTGGAAGAAATCGGTGCAGCGGTTACCAAGATATACACATGTAACCATAAGTGGGTGTGGCAACGCCCATTTTCCAAACATTTATAATATTCTTATTTTTCGTCTAAAACTTATTGTAAATATCAATTTTGAGTGAATAATCTTCAGTAGTTACTAACATATCGCAGTTTTAGTATTTATGAAAATTACCGTTATATGGGAGGTAGGCGTGGTTATTATCCGATTTTGCCCATTTTCAATAACATCCGTTCTACGCCAGAAAGAAGTGCACGTACCGCTCAATCTCAATTTTTACTCGAGTTATCGGAAGCACAGACGGACAGACGGACGGACGGACAGACAGTCACCGCTTAATCGATTTCTCTTTTCATTCTAATCATTCATGTATACATTTGTCTATATCTATCTCGATTCATTTTGCCTGTTACAAACAACCGTTATGTGAACAAAGTCATGATACCCTTGTGCACAAGTGCGCTCGGGTATAAAAAGAACTGTTCAGATTTCAAATTTAGAACTTGTGTGTTTTTCTGTACCATCTCACCCTAAGGACAACAATTGTTAGGTCCCAAACCAAAATGAAAAAAAGCACAAGTAAAATTCACTGTAGTTATGGACCCCCTTAAAGTGAGGTGACAAAAGGTGAGTTGTTAAAAATGTTGAGTCCAAATAAATAAAATGGTGCAAACAACATGAGGTACATAATAAACCAGTAGCTAGAGAAAGGCAAAAAATGCAGCAATGAGAAAACAGAGTAAAATCATCGTATAAATACTGATTGCTTCTTAAAAACGTAACAGATTTTTTAATGGTCGAAAGGGCCACGCAGGCAATGTGTGACTGACTGTCAGCTGTCACTAGCCAGTTACTGATGCTGGCTAACTTTATTTGCTGTTATATTTTTGGTATGCACAAAAAATAAAATAAAATTACACCAAAGAGTTGACCAGGGCAATTACTGCGCAGGCGTAACTTAGGCACCTAAATACGAGGTAGTCGCCGCAACGTCTGGCACGCACAAAACTGGCATGGTAATGACTTCAAAATACCACAAATGTTTTAATGATATTTTTCGTGTGAATTCATTTTCGTACGTGACCCGTTGATTTAGGTTTGTTGATGTTTTTGGCAGCGTCGCTTAATTTGATTTATTTTGACGCTAACAAAATTAAAATAAAAAAAAATAAATAAATGGATAAATTAATGAATTCAAGAAGAAGGGGGGATACAAACACCTGCTACAGCACCTTCAACACAAGAGCTGCAAAGGTAGAGCTCATAATTTATGGGGGCACCCACCTGGCAAGCAATCTGCCACTGAAAACAGCTGCTATTGTAGGGCGTGAATGTTAAAAAAACGAGGTGTGAGTAAAAGTAAAAATTAATTAAGTAAATTTTAATTACATATTTTAGCATATGCACGTACATATACATATAATACGTAAGTATATGCCATTCAAATAAATACGTCAACACCTCGTTTATAAGCTCGATATATGTATGTAGTTTACCGTTAAAATTTATTATGCTTTTAAATGCAAATTAATGAATTTTACACCAATACATAAATTTTTGCAACTCCACTTTCAGGTAAACGTAGCTCCAAGCCATGTGAAGGTCATTGCTATAGGTGTTTCTACGATCCTTAATGCCAATTGTTAATATGCAATACAAAGTTACAAGTTCGCGGTTGTTTTTTTATTTCTTTTATATTATTGCGTGCCATCGTGTACAGCCACATGCAATCGTTTACACCATAAAAACTAGCAAGTCTTATCTACTTCGCTTGGCAAAAGCAGTTAATTCACAGATTTACCTACATTCATACTACAACTTTCTTATAAATGTGTACGCATTACGTGGCTTTTGGCAGCAGTTTTACTCCAGTGTACTCTGGATTTGATTGTTTGCTTATTAGTTTTTTTTTTATCAATTTAAATAGAAAATATTTATATGTATGTAGTAGTTATAAAAGACATCAATTTTCAATGGTGAGTACTTTATAGTTAGTTCCACTTCATTAAATAACCCACGAAATTCAATTATGTAGCTATATTTGAAAAAGCATTCATTCGTTGGTATATCCACCACAGGTACACACATTCATACAATGGCGGTCAAAACTGATTGCATGGTGTTTTGTTTATAATATTTACAATGTAAAATTTTTACGTTATTTTTTTTTAATAAAAATATGGTTAGTGTTTTAACCAAACAATATAAATAAATATAAAGTTTTATTATTTCGAAACGGGTTGCCAGCTATTAAAAGTTCTATTAAAATTTTTTAATAATATTACAATATGGGTATCAATTGAAATAGTTTTGAAAATGCTTTACTTCTCAACGATACCTAGAAGGGTTGCCACATGTTTAAAAAATCCAATTTAACTTTAATTTAGTTAACTGAAATATGTATATAAATATGGGCGTCAGACAAAGTAAAAACATTCCTGAATTAATTTAAGAGTCCAGTAATTTAAAAGTAATGTAATCAGAACAAATCACTG
The DNA here is from genome assembly GCF_013731165.1 of Rhagoletis pomonella. Lineage (NCBI taxonomy): Eukaryota > Metazoa > Arthropoda > Insecta > Diptera > Tephritidae > Rhagoletis > Rhagoletis pomonella. The sequence goes on from NW_023458558.1 coordinate 47,171,711, forward strand.
GTTGACAATGTGTGTAATTTAATAAAATAACAAATACGATGTCTTAAACCGTTGGTTCGACGCAATTATTACTTAAGTTTAACTAAATTCGACTTCACAAACAGGTGGCAACCCTCTTTGAAATATTTTCAAGCTAAAACCTTCTATATCCGCTTTCGTCTGACTCCCATAAGGTGATACCTATCTATTTTAATTACCTAATTCCTTTAATTCAAATTAAATTGGATTTTTTAAACAGGTGGCAACCCTCTACATGTAGTTAAGAAATAAACCTTTTTCATACACATTTCGATTGATTCCCATCTCTTAATAAATCATTTAACTTATTAAAAAATTTGAATTTATTTTTTTGATAGGTGGCAACTCTTTAAAAAAATAAACCTCTATTGTCTACAGGTCAAGCTTTTAAATTTGGCACTTCATTTTTGAAAATAGAACGAATCGTTCAGATCTGATGGCACTAATAAAAAATTAAAAAATGATTTTATGCTTTCGCAAAAAACGCATTACTTCAAAAAGTGCAAAAAATTGCAGCTTTTTGTTTCTCTTTCGAAAGCTGAAAGTGCGTATTATTTAATAAAGTAATAAAAAAATAATATATTTTTACATATATTTTTTATTCATTCCATTAAAATTTACCAAAATAAAAAACGTCAAACCAACATTTCATTTCAATGAATGTATTTTTGACAATGTATTTTTGTTTCCGTGAAGAGCTTACGCATAGTTATGCTCTTATTAAAATTCTTAGTATAAAATTGGTTGACTTTAGTCGCTTCCTGTCGGCATATAATCTTTTATTTTATAGGTAAATTTCTGTTTATTTCTTTTTAGTTGATAAATTACCTTTACAAAAATGCCAAACACGTTCACATTGCAGACAACGAATTTTTCGATTTTTGCCCACTTAGGCGACACTGTGCGACGACGAGCTCTCTCACTTTTTGGCCAAAGGTAATTCCTTGGCAAGTAGGATTTTAAAGTCGACGCTTTTCGAAGTTTGCCCTTGGAAGAGTTTTTATATTGCGGGTTCCGAACCCTGCGTATAACCAGAATCTAGGAGAATTTTTTTTAATAAATGCACGTTTACGTTTAAAAATTTAAATATAACCTAGTAGTTATTTAATGACAAGGAGACGGAATAAGGTCGCTTTGATATTATTACATCATTTTTATTTAACGATATTGGTTCAGTGTGCTCTAACAACTCGCAGATAAGTCGATGTACACATATTTTACAAATTATAATAACTGGTTCTTTTGTTTTGTCTTCAATAAACATTCCAAAATGAAAAAAGTTATAAAAGTAATAAGCAACTATGCATACAAAAAAATTCCTAACCAACTGGTTGACTCCAAGGAATGGTTAAACCAGAAAAAATGCTGAGTCGTAGAACAATTAATTTTTGACACACATATTAGGAATTTATTTGCATAAAAACGTATTCACTTAATAAAGTTATATAAATCTAACAACGATTTAATTGAAAACAGGATAAGCGATGAATAATTCTTATAAAATTAGAATCGACAACTAAAAAATCAACAAAATTAAAATAATAAATTATATTAAACCAACTCTTTTATATGGTCATTCTTCGGCTACCTGTACTAAAAAGGCAAAACATACATACAACTTTGCTTGCAACTTTCAATGATTTTCGGAATCTCTAAAAGACAAGCGCGAAAGAGCAATTTCAGACAAATAACTGACTTCAATAGCATAAATGCCAAAAAATGGCAAACTGAAAAGTGAAACTAAAAGATGCAATTAAAAGCAGTTAACCAAAATTGGTAAATCAAGCAAAAACAAACAGCAGAAGGCAACGGTAAAATGAAGGAACAGAATCAGTTACAATGTACACAAAGTGTGTGTATTAGTAGCTGTAATGTCCCTGCAGAAAAAAGTATCAACTGATACAAAATAGCCCACTTGTAGTTAGTTTTTTTGCGGGATGTCTAAGTAATATATAACTTATAGTTCACTACAAAAAGCTAAGCTAGTTGAAATGTAATGCAGAAGTCATGCAGAAGTAATAGGAAGAATATTTTCTTTAAACAAGTTTAAAACGAAGATCGAAATTTTATATTATCATTTTGAAATACTCCATTTATTTCACCAATTTAATTAAATACAATTTTTCAAACAGCTGACAGTTCTCCTCAAAAAAGTTTTCGGCAGTGAACATTCCGAAACATCTTCATTTTGATACCCATATATCAATTAATTTATCTTATCAATTAAATTAATTTAAAATTTTCAAACAGGTGGCAACCTTCCACATAAATATTTTCAGCTGTGAGCCTACTTAATTAAACCTCTTTCTTTTGACAGCCATATTAAAATATTTATTTTATCGTATCAATTTACTTTCTCTGCTATTTTCAAACAGGTGACAACTCTATAATTTTGTTTCTTCTATATTTTAAGTTAGACCTCCAGAAATAAATCGGTGAAAGCTACATTCAATTCCATGTAATAGTTTTCGAGCGATGCGCGTACAAACATACAGACAAACAAAAATTCTGAAAAATGTTGATTTGGCTGCTCTAATTAAGACCCCCCTTATTAATTTTGTTTAATATCTATAATGTACAGACGTCGGCCTGTTATCTGCGTGGATGATCGAACTACATATCTCCGCAGCCAGTTGAAAACGCCCTATCTCAGAAAACTTTTCAAAAACGTTCTACTTCAAAATTGGATTGAAGGACTCCCTATTTTTGAATTTGATTGAAAAACACTCTATCTCAGAATTTGGATGAAGAACGGCCCATCTTAGATTTCGGTACAAAACGCCTTATCTCACTTGAAAATGTGCTGAGATGGGGCGTTTTTGAACCGAATTCTGAGATAGGGCGCACTTTAATCAAATTCTGAGATTGAGCGCTCTTGAAAAGTTTTCTACGATAGAACGTTATCGCGACAGGTCGATCTTCCACTCCGGTCTCGATATGTAAACAAATGTGTAATATTAAATAAAGTAAATAAATACACAAGTAAACAAATTTTTTTAAATTTTGTTTCTCTAATTAATGTTTTATTTCCAAAAGTAGTTAGTTACAAGTTAGTTGACATCCCATGCAGAAGTAATCACCCTTGTCCATTTCGCGGCCATCGCCATAGAAATAAAGTTAGCATTCCTCAAACAAAAATATACAAATAATGGTGACCCTTAGTTCCTTCCTAATCAACTTCAAGTTAACTTATAGACACACAGTTAGACACATTTCCTGCAGGGGTATAGTAGTACAACATACATACATTATTTGACATTTTTCTGCGACACTGGCATGGCGCATGCGTGACTTCCTCTCTTGATGTGAAATATCTGAGTGTATGTTTTAATTGCTTCTTTATGTTTGTATGCTTCTACTTATGCGATTCGTGGTCTTACTTTCAAATAACTTCAAGCACATTCCGATTTCTGTTTCACACACCGGCATTTAACTACTTTTTGCAACTATAAATTAAAAAATTACTAAGCGGTACTTGCATGTATGCATGTTGGTCAATTGGTTTATTTATGTAGCTCGCAAATTTGTGCACATTTATACTCAACGTACTACATGCATCCGAGAGATTAGTTTAGCGCATATTCATTAAATTGGGAAAAAAGGCGGTTGCCAGTGGTGAAGGGAAGTCGTGTATGTTGGGTTTGGAAAATGCTATTGAAGTCTGAGAAAATTCACAGACTCCATTATTCCTTGACCAATAGCAATATTTCATAAAAAAGTAGAACGCACATATAACATACATATGTATGTATGTATGTATATTTGTTAATATGTTCGTAAATGTCATCCCTGCAGAAAAAAAATATCAATTAATTAAAAATAACCAACATCTATTTAGCTAGCTTTTTTGCGGGATTTCGCTAAATAACTAACTTTTAATTAGCTATGACAAAACTAACTTTAGGTTAGTTGTAAAGTCGTGCAGGTGTCATGCATACGTTATCGGGACCCTGACGGAAACAAGTGATTTTTTTTTTAATCAACTAATTGAAATACTACTTTAAAACAAATGCAATGAGTAAATGTTTCGAAGTTTCATACTCTTTTTGCTCAAAAAAACAATTTGTGTCTTGGAAGTATGAAAAGTGAATTCCAAAACGCAAGCACATTCAAAAGAAACATACTGACCTTGAAGTTATGTAAACCAAATTCATTTTAAAGTAGTTGAAATTAAATGCTGAGTCGGACAGTCGACTTGCTGCTTGCACACAATTCAAACTGAACATTTGAAAGCACATTTACATGTCTGACTGTAGCTGAGCGTGCAAAGATGTTTGCCACAATTGGTCGCAGCCAAGAATGTCCATGTTCAAATCTCACTTAACTTAAGTTTTTGAAAATACATGCAGGAAAAGCCAATTGACTGCTTCCTAGGACATCGCCATGTTAAATGAATGAGTTTGTTACAGGTAAAATAGTGAGAATTTCAATAAGTTATCATTGAAAATAAAGTAGTTTATAAATTACTTTCAAACTAATTCAATTTTCTGCAGGGGAGTTTGTTTTCTTTACAAGTTTCTATTTAAGTATCCTCAGTACAAAAATTATTTTCAATACACTTTTTTTCTGCACTTCGCAGATTATTTTTCGTATTCAGGACAAATAAAATGAAGGTCGAAATTTTACATTATCATTTTGATGTTATGTCTGATCGAATTCTAATATAAGACCACCTACAAAGAACATGTAAACAAATAAGCAAATAAATAAAATAAGTAAAAAAAAAATCTTTGTTTTTATTGATAGTTTATGTCTAAAACTAGTTAGCTACAAGTCAGTTGACAACTAATGAAGAGGTTTTGCGGTTATCGGCCTTCAAAATTAGTTAGTTACGGCCAAAGGAAATAGTTAATAAATAGTTACCACTAGGCGACTGCTAGTTAGTTAATAGTTTGCTACAAACTAGTCCCATTTCCTGCAGGGATGCTTTTTGACGTGGAAGAAACTAGTATAATATTGATGTTCAACCAGTTTTTTTTACCCACCACAACTAATTAAAGATCTGAATTTCTTCCTTGGAATGAACTGTTTACTTTAACATGGCGATGTCCTAGGAAGCAGTCAATTATCCGACTCTGCATTTGATTTCAACTACTTTAAAATGCATTTGGCTTAAAGCACTTCAAAGTCAGTATTTTCGTTTGCAGATGTCTTTTCAACCAATTTAAATAGTTAATTTCCCAAACTTAGATTATTTTTCAATTAATATCGAATTATGTATTAGCAAATGTATCAAAAGTGTAAGCATTTGGTTTATCTCAAGGATGCTACTAGATCAATTTAAAATTAGTTGCTACATATCAGAAATAAATTACTTTTTCTGAGGTAATTGGTTAAGCTATGCCATACTGGGATTATTTGGTATGCGAGGGGCCCACTACAAATGCAACTGCGAAAATGAATAGAAAGTTTTCATTAGAAACCAAAATTAAATAAACATTTCAGGAGGAAATGATAATAATATAAAACAAGTAAGAAAGTCTAAGTTCGGGCAGAGCCGAACATTAAATACCCGGCGCACGTATTAAATATATGTTTTTTGCCTTAACGAAAGCTACGGCTACATGGTAAGCCGGGGCGTATCAATTTTGAGTAAATTAGAGTCCTTAAATTTCGATTTTGAAGTTTCAAGCAGTTCTGAAATTTACCGTTATATGAGAAGCGGCCGTTATTTTAGTCCGATTTCAATAATTTTCAACGGTTTGCTTACACGTGGCAAGTACAATAACCATACCGAGTTTGGTACAAATTGGTAGAACGGTTACCGGTATACTTATATGTGATCATAAGTGGGCGGTGCCACTCCCATTTTCCAAAATTTTACCATAAACGTATTTCTTGGTAAAGAATTGTTGCAAGCATCAATTTTGAATAAATTAGCTTCAATATTTAATGATTTATCGAAGATTTTGTATTTCTCTAAATTACCGTCATATGGGATGTGGGCGTGGTTATTGTCCGATTTTAAAAAGTTTCGGCGGTTTTTTATGCTGTACCAAGGCCAACAACTGTGCCAAGTTTGGAAGAAATTGGTGCAGCGGTTACCAAGATATACACATGTAACCATAAGTGGGCGTGGCTACGCCCATTTTCCAAAAATGTATAATATTCTAATTTTTTGTCAAAAAATTATTGTAAATACCAATTTTGAGTGCTTTATCTTCAGTAGTTACTAAAATATCGCAGTTTTCGTATTTCTGGAAATTACCGTTATATGGGAAGTGGGCGTGGTTACAGTCCGATTTCGCCCATTTTCAATAGCAACCTACCTTGGATTAAGGGAAACCTACATACCAAATTTCGTTGAGATATCTCAATTTTTACTCGAGTTATCGTGTACACGGACAGACGGACAGACGGACAGACGGACAGACGGACGGACAGACAGACATGGCTTAATCGATTTCTTTTTTCATCCTGATCATTTATGTATACATTTGTCTATATCTATCTCGATTCGTTTTGGCTGTTACAAACAACCGTTATGTGAACAAAATTAATATACCCTTGTGCACAAGTGCGCTCGGGTATAAATAGTATACCGTCGAGAGTAACCGTTAAGACATCGATAACAGCATCGACGATGATTCCCAGTGAAAATATCCAAATACCGAAAAATATATCGATAACTAAAGAGATATCGATAACAATGCCGATTTATATATCGATGACATAATATTTTTTTAATTCAATATTCTTCCTTTTTTCGGTTTGCTGTGAATTTAGTTTATTAACGAAAGCTATCGGAATTAAGGATACGTTTGGTTAGGAAGACTGCCACCAAAGAAGGGTGATTGACTCGATTTTTCCAAACCGGTTTCCGCCGGTTTAATTTTTCGAAATCGAATAAACCGGATTTTTTTTTTTTAAACTAAAAAAACGGTTTTTTTCAATTTATACAAATTTTGACCTCTCAATCAAAGTTTTCAAGACTTTTTCCAGTTTAACGAAATCCCCCAAATAGTTTTAAAATTATATCCTAGGTTATTTGGGGATGAAGAGTATATCATGTTTGGCCGAGCTTCTGCTCCAATTCGTGTTCTGCTTCTTGATGTTGTGACACAAATGGAGAGATCTGCACTTTTACTTCACCTTTGAAGAAGCTTTTTTATTAGAAGTAGATAGAATCGGAGGTTTACTATTGTCTGCCGAGGGGCGACCGCTATTTTAAAAAAATTTTTGATGTTGCTGGGACAAAGAACTGAACCATGCACCTCCCGAGTGGCAGAAGTCACATCTAAGCACTCGGCTACGGGGGCAAGAGCACTACTAAAATCCGAAAATATGCAATAAAGTATTTAATAGGTTCAAATAAGACCAAACGCTGATTTTTATTTGTTTAATTTTGATCTAAAAAACGTTGCACTTATTTTGCGTTGCTCTTTTCTAAATAATAACTATCTTTACTGTTAATAGTTTTACCTTTAGTTTTATAACTAGCTTCATGGCGTCATATCAAAATTGTGTAAAATAAAACTAGTTTATCCGGGTTTTTCTTAATTTCAAAATAGGGAACCGTTTTGTTTTTGAATTGCAATTTTTCGAATAACTCCAGAACCGGTTTTGGAAAATAAGAGAATAATCAAACGCCCTACTGCAAATGTGGAGACGCGCTTTGGCATGTAGATAAACTGACTCGGTGTTGTCATTAAGCGAGGGAGAGGTTACGAAGGAAAAGCAGAAAGAGTGGTTGAACAAGAGTTTGTGTTAGAAAAACGTAATTTCACCTCATCCCCCATACAGCTGCTGCAGGTGGGACTTAAGGTTCCCACCAGTAAAAAGGGATGTGATTTGTTAAGTTTCAAGAGCTGTCCTGTCCGCCGGCGGCCAACACACGGACCTAGCAACCTTGCATTTCAAGGTTCTGTCCAGAAGTAGACTACATGCAGCCAAGGACTCCATCATTTTCTTACTCGGCGACTCGTTGTCTTTAAGCTCAACTAGCGGTAGGCACAGGAAACATGTGGTTTCGAAGAGGTCGGCCCAGAAGGAGAAAGGTTTTAGTTGGCTGGGCATGTGAAGAGATGTTTGGTGTCGTGTGGGGAGCCTTCACATGCCGGACAGAGTAACGCCGGTCTATTTTTGCAATAGTTGCCGATTTTGCTCTGATAGTTTCCAAGTGAATGTCGTATATACATAGCATACAGTGCCGGGTTCAGTGGTTGCCCTACCTAGCCCTCGATTCGTAGAAATGCCTTCTGACATACCTTGTTGTAGGTTCCACATAAAGCAAGGGCCTGCACCGATAAAGAATAGCTCGCAGAGCATGATGTTGTACTCATGTACTAAGAGCATTTTTGGGTGCCACTATGCAGGTTATGTTCAGGCGACATCAGAAGTGCTGTGTTGTGGCAGGTCTGTAGCTTCGCCCACTGCATTTAGTTTAGAAGCGGTAGTAACGTTTCTTTGTCTTTGCATTAACTGTCGGCGAGCGATTTGAGGACTTTTTTTCGGGTTCTATTCTTTAATGGTAATTACGATTGTTCGCCCTGAGAAAGGGAGTAAGCTGTCGATTCTCCGTATTGGCACGCCGTCGACGTGAATACCCAGTTGTATCATAACTTCGTCCAGGTGATGAAGGTGGGTGCTGAGCATTTTGTATCTGAGCGGGTAAGGTTCCTTTCAGTGAAGAAGCGATAATGTTCGGAAAGGTACTTTTAAGCGCAGGATACCATTATTAAGCAACCGTCAGCGTATGATATGATTGAAACTCCGTGGTGTTTCAGGAAGCTTCGAGATATAAAAATTAAAAGCGAGGAGAGGGCACTAACACAGCAAAGATCTGGGGAGCTGGATGCAAAAATGGAAGGTTCATATGCTGAAAAATAAAACTAGTGTTGATCAGTCTTTGATACCCCTATCTGCATTGGTTGGATTGTCTTCGGGTTCAGGACAAAGAAAAAACGTCAACTAAAATTACTTTGCCTATGTATTTGCAGTTGTGTCGTTCCGTGCATTTTAAAACTTACCATTGCAGAAAAAATCCATTCATCACTTACCTGAAAAGATATTAAAGAAAGAAAAAATTAAAATTTTCAATTTAACTTTTGAAATAAATATTTTAGGTATGTTGCAACATACAACAATATACATATGTACATACAAGAAATTGACATTTTTCCTTTCTTCGAACTAATTTCCTGAAACATTAAAATTAAAAAAAAAAAACAACAGTAATTGGCTTTATGTTCTGTCATATTGAGTTTTATGGCGGCCAAGAGGCAATCGGCTTCGCTTTAATCAAAGCTAATCGGATAAAATTCAACTGGGAGCTGAATGTAAATCTACACTGGTTTTATGTCTTAGATTTGATATTCAGCTTTAAACATACAAATGTGTATTCGGTACGTACATTAGGGTGATCGACCATATTTTTTTTTTTTGTCCACCACGCCCCAGAGTTGAAGAATATTGAAAATAAGTCGGCCGGTATTTTTTTTTATTTGGAATCGGTTAATGTTTAATCATGCCGCCGCAGATTGGTTCCAAACTGGCATTTACTGTTTATAATTCACTGGAGTCTTAATTTTTCACTCCATTTGATTATTGTTTTTAAAAATAAAAGCTTATAAATTTTTAAAGAGAACCGTTGAGTCGGATATTTAAAATTTGCTTGTATTAAATTTTTTAGTGCAAACTGCAGAAAAGGTAGCAATTTCGAAGAAAAACCATCTAATAATTGTTAGATAATAAAAACTAGTCGAAAACAATTCTAGAGCTCCCGCAAAACGAAAAAAAAAATCCAAAAAGAAATACTATTTGATAGGGTTAAAAAAAATGTTTACCAACATTAAGATTGTTGCTTTACTTCTTAGAAAAATTTTTGGTTTGCAGTTTTATAGATCATGAAATTCTAGTATAATAAAATACAAGTTTCAAGTGGCTAAGAGTTTGAGTTAAATTTTAAAAATATATACATATAAACTACACAACATGCACGCGAAATCTTACCCACTTGCAACGTGCACTTTATTATACTAAAATTTCATAATCTATAAAACAGCATACCCAAAATTTTTCCAGGGTCTAAAGAAAAAATTTTAATTTTGGCGAACATTTTTTTAAGCCGTTTAAAGTTTTTTTCGTTTTGAGAGAACTCTACAATAGTTTTCAATTATTTTTTATTGAGGCGTATTCTTGTTTTCGTACGAATCGAAAATCATGAAATTTTCCTATCATTTGCTAAACCAAAATTTCAAAATTTCGATTCGTACGAAGACAAAAATGTGCCTCATTATGTAACAATTATTAACTGGAACAGGAGAATCGATTCTCTCCAAAATTGCGATTAAATTTAACTATTTATAAAACTGCATACCCAAAATTTTTTTAAAAACTAAAAAAAAAATCTTAATTTTGGAAGAACTTTTTCATAACATTTAAAGTTTTTTTTGTTATTTTTTTCCTTTTTAGGGGGAACCCCACAATTGTTTTCAGCTAGTTTTTATTATGAACAGGAGAAAAGATTTTCTTCAAAATTGGGTAGCAAGAAAAGTTCAACAATTACACTCCCCCCAGTGCTTTTTTTAGACCACCCTAATGTACATACATATGTATTACCTATGTATGCATAAAGTAAATGACGATTTGCAATTCAGAATCGACAAAAGTTAGAAGGATTGCGTAAGACATAAACTTCATTTACAATGAAACCGAAGTAAATCAACAGTAAAATGACAGCAGCACGAAAAGAGAATAGTAAGGGAAAAAATAGTCTACCACTTATTGGGCCTTTTTGTATGCTATAACTAGTTAACTAGATCGAACGACATCAGGTAATGCAAATACACAAAACATTAGACAATAAGAGCAGCGCATAAAAACACTTTAGTACAAGCAAGTAAGAGTAACTGCGAGTAGAATGCGCCTGCGCGCCTAACTCAAAGTCATGCAATTCAGATATGAACACACAAACTAGATAGATGCAATACATGAATACGCATACATTGCTACATAGCGTGTTGTTACATAATATAAAAAAAAAAAAAAAAATCTGTAGAAAACGCCACTCAAGGCCGTTGGGGGCTACCAGCATGCGGATCAACGTCTTTGCACGAAACGCCAACTTGCCAAAGCATCGTCAATAGCTGCCGCTTTGGTGGCTGGCTGGTAGCTAATACTCGCACAGCTGTGTGGCAATATGTAACAACTAATGGCTGTGTGCTCGCTTTGTTTAACATTTTTATTATTATTTTTTTTTTTTCAATTATTATTTTTCTTGCTTATCCACCTCATAAGAATCGCCCGATTCTCAGGCCTTGTAGAGTTGTATATAATTGCTCAAGCGGTTGCTGCATTTTAACCGTCTGTCAATGCTGTTGTTTCGATTTTTAGTTGCTTGCTAAACACTCAGTCTCCAGTCTCTATCGGCCTGTAATTGAGGCATAAATCAAGGCGATTTTGTGGTAAACAAGTATGTAGTTTAAGTATGCTTATGCGCGAATAAATAGCTATGTACCAAATTAAAAAAAAAAAAACACAAATAGATTTTTCAAATTTGTACCGCCTTTTTTTCTTTGTATTCTTTTGCATGCTATTCACAGCAAGAATCGTGCAGTTTTTATATGAACAGGAAATGATTTACAGAATTCAAGAACTTGTCATATTGTCAAAATGTTTCGTGTTGTTCGTTCTTGCAGCAAGTAGCAGCAACATTAAGTACTAGTGTACGATTATTTGGGGCGCGCATGCTCAATTTTATCTGTAATTCATGACATTTGCTTTTACAAAAAGTTTTTTTATTTCTAAGTTTTTCGATTGCAAGTTCATTTCGGTGTCATTTGGACGTGCTTTCAACTCATGAACTAAATGGTTAATCAATTGAACATTATGCGACTAAAGCACTGTATTTAAATCGGTGGCGTGCAATTGTGGTAAAAATAAGATTAGAACAAAATCAGTTTAAAATTGGCCAACTTTGGTACAAAGTTACATGCGAAAACCGTTAAGGACAGATAAATAAACACTTTTTAAGAAACACTTTTTAAATTAGTTTATACTAGTTTAAACCAGGGCTGCAAAAATCGGTGTAGTTCGGCTCAGTGGTTCGAACCACTTAGAAAATGCTTGTACCGGTAAAAGAACCGGTTCACGAGTATCCCTGTACCGCGGTTCAGTTCGGTTCAAGTGTTGCAATTTCTTTATGCTAAAGTATATAAATATTACAAAAATATGACAAATCCATAATACAATAAGTAATTTTTAAACAAAAAACAAAACCGACTTCAATTCTCTTAAAAAATTTAAGATTATCGTTAATTTCTTCACGATCCAATTATCGGTAACTTTGAGGTACCACCTTTCCGATGAAATAAGAATTATCGAAATCGGTTAACGTCGTCTAAAGTTATGTAACACACATAAAAAAATAAAAAAAATAAATATTCCGACGAACTGATAACTTCCTCGTTTTTTCGAAGTCGGTTAAAAATTAAAGGCTTTCTTATTGAGATAATGTATAGTGATGGAAAAAATAGGGACGCGACATTTCAAGTATGTACTTGATATTTTTCTTTTCTTTATTTAAATTTTTATTTTTTTAACCATATAAACCCAATTTTCAAATTTTGTGTAAAAATTATGAATATTCTGCACAATTTCATCTAATTCGCAAACTTTATAATAAGAATTTCTAGGAACATTTTTTTAGTTTTAAATAAATTTTTAGCAATTTATCACGGATTTTCTTGCCAATCTTTTTCTATGGAAGAAAACACAAAAAAAAAAATATTTAAAATCAACGGATCAAAGCAAAATTAGAAAAGATTTATAGCCCAATTCTGTATCGGTGACAAAAACTTTTTTACTGACAAATTTGAACTTTTTCATAAATTTTTCCGTAATAAAAACTGTGACAAGAATTTTCAGTGATACGGAATAGAGCCGTTAATCAACTTTTTTAAAACAGCATACTCAGAATTTTGAAATGACCCGCAAAATCTTGACTTAATGTTGAAAACCTAATTTTCGGTAGGCCTTAATTACTTAGTGCAACATTTGACTATTGTTCTTTTGTTGGTTTAATGTTCATTGATTTTTTTATAAAAGTATAGCTCCTTATACAACAACAACGAAAATTTGAAAAAATCTTCAAGTTTCAACAAAATTCCATCAAAGATTCAAACTTTTTAATCCAAACTAAAAAATCCGTGTTTTAGAAACTTTTTATTTAACTGGCATTGTTAAGCATTTTCTTCTATATAAAAGAAAAAATCAAGCGTTCTTTATATGGACGTTATTGCAACTCACGGAACTGTCATCAAAAAAAAAAAATGATTGCAGTTTTACTATACGGGTTGCATTTTTAGACCAAGTTGTTTATTACAAAACTTGAAAATGCTTTAGTGAATTTTCATTTTGAACCGAACTGAACCATTTTTTTGGGGTGGTTTTCGGTTCGGTTCTGGCATTTCAAAATAAAAAAACGGTTCGGTTTATTGTTCGGTTCGAAACCCGAAAAAGCGACGGTTCGGTTCAAAAATCGGTTCGGTTACGAGGTAGGAGGTGTACGATTCTAAAGGACCACAGATTCGGATTCAGTGGGTCGAAGTACATGTCGATAGAAGGGTTTGGTTAAAAGCACACACCACTTTTTTGTGTGCCGGTGTTATGAACATTAAATTCCAGTTTTGAACCACTGTGTGCTGGTCGGTCAAATTCTTTACGTAGACCTTTTAGTTCACAGGGGGTAGATACAAACGAAACGTCACTTCTGGTATTTTGAAGCCTTATGGTAGGAAAAATACATGTCTGCGGCAACACTGGTAGAAATGGGTGATATTTTTTTTCTATAAAACGAAGGGTCATATTTTACAGTTTCCGTATTTAAATGGATAATTTTTATAGGAAAATGTCTGCGAACGTCTCGTATGGCCGAACAATATATCGACATAACACTAAAATTGAAGCATGATCCGTATTTTGGAAACTGTTAATGTCCATACATACATACATATGTGTGTGCCTAATTAAGGTAGGTACTTCTCTAAGGTAGAATGTTTACTCACAAAATACGGATATAACAGTTCATTAATAAATTACCAAATATTTAATGATACAATTAATATTAAAAATCAAGGTGTAGACGCTTAATTCCCATAAAAAACAATGGCTTTGAATAAACGATTTACCGCAAACAGCCTAAACATAAGTTTTCGTGTACATACATATGTACATATGTACATAGAATTCAATCGCCAAGTTACATTAATAATTAAACAATGGAATAACTGAATTTGTTGCAGTTAATATCTCATGAAAAGTTAGCGAAAAACTAATATATGTATTAATGGGCATGTAGCGTAAGCATTCGTGAGCTGTAAAAAATTTATAAGAAAACACAAAAGGAAATGAAAGAATTAAATAATTGGGCCTGACAAAGGTGTAGATTGTACATTTGAACCACCAAGAACGCCAAGCCACTGCTGAGCTTGAAAAAGCGTGGTAAATAACGATCGAAAGAAGCAATGTTTTGTGTGAAGCATTGCTTAGTGCAGGCGAAGCTCCAACGGTGACACGAAAGTGAATGTGAAAATGCCCGCAGCGACGGCAAAGCCAAAGTGTTGCAATAAAAGATACTACAAATATATACACGGTAGTAGGAGCTATCGCGGCAACAAAAAAAAAAAAAAAGAGTCCAGAAGTTTGTCCAAGTTAAGTGCTCGCGCGCCCATTCCGTTGTCTACACTTTTGGCATATCGATCGGCTGTGCTGCCTAAATGGACATTAATTCTAGCGTACGGCGAATGCGGTGCGCTGCAATTGTCAAAAAGCAGCACAGCAACAAATATTTAATTGCAACACAGTGACAACGGAAAAAAGACAACAGCAGCAGCGGCAGCAGCAGCGCAATGACAACCAAGTCGACATCTATGTAGTTAGACGTCATTTAAAACGCATAAAAACCCAGTTTTTCTTTGCTTTTAAAAAACAAAACAAACAAAACTGTGGTTAACGACAAAATTTTTTGGCGAGTTTTGACGTACATCGCGTCGATGGTAGCCGCTGATTGATAGCAATCAAAAGTTACAAGACACGGCGCGCACAGCATAAGCGCCAAGCCCACAAATAACCCGGCTTCAGTGGAAGGCGTTTGAACATTGACTGACTTGACTGACCATTTTGAGTATTGTAACCGAAACTTGTAATTCATTTTGGTGGTTTTTAGCGTCGAAAATGTTTGTGCGCTTTGCCTCCTGGCTTAGCACATTTCGCGAACATTTTTCGCAGTTTTAATTAAAACCGAAATAATGGGTTGTGTGAAAATTAGCGCCAATTAAATATATGGCTAGGTCGTTACACTGTGTCAACTGAATAAAAAAAAAATATATAATAACTATTAACAACTTGCTTTTGCAGCAATTAACCACAGCAAATATCTTACTCGACAACTAAGTAAATATTTGTTTATAAAGCCTTAAAATTAAGCAGCTTGTGATATTTCAATAGCGGGAATTAATTTTTAATTCATGGTCAATGTTATGAAAACTTAGACAAAAATTCGTTTTCTCTATTCTCTTATCTACGTATTTCCGTGTACACTTAGCAGCAATAAACACAAATAAATGCAAATCACTAAATTCCCACACTTCATGAATCATTATATTACACTAAAAAAAATCCAATATGTGGAGCAGAATAAAAAAAAAAAACACTGTATGCATGTGTGACTCATGCGCCCTTGTGGCTAACTTTTTAGTTAAATAATTCTCAGCGAACGTGTGCGCACCGCACCGCCCACACTGCGCAAGGCAGAACTAACTAAATATTCACTGCAAAAAAAAAGGCTGACAAATATGGAGTATCGTGTGCCAATTCAAAAAGGGTTCGTGATATTTAAGTAAATAGCGATAAGCAAGCATTGCACGCCTAAACATTTGGCATACATACATATATGAGCTGATACGTATACTACACTTAGGACTTAGTCACTTAACCTTATGTGTACGCTTAGTCTGAAAAGGTCAAACCTTTAGCTTTTATGGCTAAAATACAATCACGAGTGAGTTAATAAACGTGTGTGAGATCGAATAAGAATCAAAAAGGAATATAAAATTTAAGTTAGTTTTGTTAAATAAAGGGAATATTATTCTGTCCGTATGTCTAACTCTAGTAAGAGCCACAAAGGCTTGACCATTTGCAAATACCTTTGATCCTGACAGCGTAGTCCTCAGTATTACCTTGGATCCTTTCAGTGGTTACGTAACTTAACTTTCTCTTTGATAACTAATAGGACTTTTACCAGCTTTTAAATTGTATCTTCGTGAATAAACGGATATAAATCAAAATAAGTTGCGCGTGGGCCACACTGTAGAAGTGAAACTTATGTCTCATATCTGTCGTTTCTTATAATTAATATATATTGCAAACAAGCGGTCAGAATCAAGTGGGGGTTAACATCTCGTACTACACATTCGCTTTACACCTCGGTGGTCAGGCCAATAATATTATATGTAATACTTGTATGGTGGCCAGCAACTCAAAAGGCAAGTTACTTAAAAGTACTGAGTAAAGTCCAAAGAACAGTGTTTCTGTGCATTTCAGGTGCCTTAAGGACCACCCCAAACTAAACGCTAGAGGTGTTAGCCAATTTGTCCGCAATAAATCTGGTGGGAAAATAAGTGGCCGACACTTCAGCGCGCAGACTAAAAAGTAGGGTGCTATGGAAGGAACTTCGTATCTTCTCCGGGTATGTAGTTATGACGAAGAATTTGACTACTGCGCCCCTAAGCCAACCTTCGATAGGCTCTTTAAGACGAGCATCTCGTCAAAAAGATAATGGCAAACACCAAAACCATGGAGAGGGGGGGAATTGAATTTGTACACGGATGGATCCAAGCTAGACAATAGGATTGGCTACGGAGTTTTCTCTAAGGAACTAGGACTGGAGTTATCCGTCCGAATTCCGGACCTCTGCAGTGTTTGTCAGGTAGAAGTATGCTATAAAGGAGAACCCTAGTACGCATGCCGTAGTGAAGACTACGATTAACATCTTCTCGGAAAGCCAGGCGGCCATTAGATCAATGATCACGGTATTGCTGAGATCGAATGCCTAGCAGCTCTAAATAGCGCCGTATTCAAGGTCAGCCTCCTATAGAGAAGTTCACGACTTTTTCAGAATCACTTCAGCACCATTTTAGGACAATTTGTTCGGAATAATTTCGGGGTAATTTCATAAATTCATTAAAGCATATAAAAAGTATTTGGAATCTTCTGAGTATTGTGCGACGTCATGCCTGCATGATCAAACTCGAACAGGGCCCAAAACGATTAATTTTGCTTTCGCCCGATTATGTAACGAGCTTCCATTGCGCGTACTCAGGCGGGCTATAGAAGCCTGCATACATAAACCTTACTCTAATACTTACTATGCGACAATGAAACCTTATAAGGAAATAAATTTTGCATTTTATGACACATAAACCCCCTGACCCAGTTATTAATTCACATCCCTTCTTTTCCAACTGTCATTTGAGAAAAAAAATTGCGCGCCGCCGACTGTCTGCTGTAATCGAATATCTCCCATGCACAAGACTTATGTAAGATCATAAGATTACCAAACTACAATGCATAGTTTGTCCACGAACGACATGGAGTGTCGTCATAGTCTTTAGTATTGTTAGCATAGTACGAGTAAATATAATATAATCTGGGGCTATTGATGTCCAACGGCCGGCTAGCCGCCACAGCCGCTAGACTCCACGCAATACAAGCACGTACAACTACAATGTGTGAATACAAAAGTAATGGTGTTGGTGACGTTGTCCAGCTTATTTAAAATGCAATATACTTTCCAAAGAAAAAATGAAAAATTGAGAAAAAATAAAGACGAAAAAAAACAGAAAACCAGAGCACTAGACAAAAATGTGGAAGGCAGAATAGCAAAAATAATGATGTAAAATTTAGCAAATTGTGAACGCCTAACAAAGATGACTGTAATGCAGCAGCAATGCAAGAGACTACAATAGTTTTACTATAATTTCGCATTGCAACCAGGAAAATACTCAGCGGATAATTGAATAAAGCGCGTGAAAATGTAATTGTTTGGCTAGCTGTGAGATCAAAAGGCAGCGCAGCGCAGCACCAAGAGTGCCAAAGTGTGCTGCCTACTAGCGGCTACCCATAGACACTGTTTTGTAATTTCATATGCAACGGAATTTAAATTATGAATTTAGTTATGTATGAAGGTAACAGCGTCTAATAGCAAAAAGTGAAACATTGATTGCATCGAATGTAGTGCAGTCGATAGTTTCGGGAAGCGCCACCAGCTCAGAGTCGAACTAATGAGATGACCTCGAAGATGTGTATAATTTATACGTATTTTATAAAACCAGCCACGGATTTTTAGTAATAAATTTTAAATCGCATTTGTTTTGCTTTCTGGGTTAATTTTGTATATTTACTTATAAGACAATGCTTTGGGTGTGCCTTAAGCATTTAGCATTGAAGTTTGCAATTTTCACACCCATAAATAAATGCCTGCCAAAAAAATGATTTTTAAACTTCCTTCTTTCACATCCCCGTAGCGGTTATGAAAACAATTCCATACATAAAAAAGAAATAGAAATTTGCAATTTTTCCTGCTATAAGGGGTGTCCTTATCAGTGTTCATTTCACATAAGATACAAGTACAACAAAGGCACCACTCTTTTTCAAAACTCACAGTTATTAGGGGCAGTCAGAGTGCCAATGTGATTTCTAGCTCGGTCATAACACTGACGTTGTGTTTGACAGCCAAAGGCTATTTTCTACTGGTTTTGATGCAAGCGCTGTTAGGAAAATTTATGTATTTTAGAACGGTATCGACGTTGTGCCATCTTCAGTGTAATTTTTCGTTCTGCCTATTTAATTTTCTCAACGGTGGTACTACGGCATCTTTTCACTCAAAAGAAAGAACAACCAAGACCAAAAAATAAAATTGCAAAGGCTTGAGAGAGGTCTTAAAAAACAGAATCTGAAAAATCTTTCCAAAATAGTCTGGATCTCTGACCGCCTCCTCCTTGTGAGTTCTCGAAGGTGCAACCGCTACAGGTTCATCCAAACACTGTCCCGCCTTGCTGGTGGACTAATTTTTATATTTTCAGATCACTCTCTTTTCTTCGGGCAATATTGCATGCAAGATCAACACAAAATATCCTGAAGTATCCCAAGATTAGCATACGCCTCTTCTACTCAATGCTAATTGAATACTGGATTACAGGCATAACGTAGACAGAAACTCGCAGAATGGTTTGTTCAAAGCCCAATCGCAAGCACTGTTAGCACAGTGTGCGCAAACAAAAGGTCAAGAAAGAAGCCTAGCACGAACTGTTGTCAATAAAGAAAGGCTATTTCAGCTTTTAGGTGAACACAAATCCTCGTGTCCAGAATGGTGTTAACACATGTCTGTAGTAGCAAAGCGCAGGATTCATATCTGGAAGCCTAATCAGGATATTGAAAGCACGTGTCCCGTATAGAATGCAGGTTCTACATTAAAGTTTTAAATTGGTGTACTGAAAATGTTCATTCAGCAAAATAAGGAAGAACAACCAAACCAATCCACAAAGGTTACCAATAAATCCTTCATAGTTATAATTCCTGAAAACGGCGCTTGTAAAGTGGTAAAGGCACTAATCAGCGAAAGATCCCAAGTGTGCTATCCGGATAGATCCGAACTTCATGATAGGTGTACTGGTCCGGCGTATTTGAATCCAGATTTCAGAAAATTGTACCAATGCACAGATAACGAACCATTTCCCAGGCGGTTAATTTAGTGGTTAAAACCTATGTCCGCGAATGTATTCGCAAAAGGTCTAAAAGGGTCGCAATAAATATCGTTGTGGACAGTTACGTATCATTATGAGCCTTAGCAAAACATATGGAAGGCAGTGCTTGGCTAAAACACCTTTGCAAAAATAAATGTGAAATTGTGATCTCTAAAGCTACAAATTACAACCCTAACATCCATGTTTACATTCAAATTTTCCAACTAAATTATAGTTTTGGTGCGGCGGCCCAATCACCCACATTCAAAGCACCGCTCCACAAACACACACTTAAACATAATTTGTGTGCTATCCCAGCCAGCAAAAAACCGAAAATGTTTCCGAAAAATAAAAAAAAGTGGATGAAATGCGTATTTTTCTCCGCTTTCCGATTCCATTCTCAGATATTTTGACGATCCGTTTTTGCAGTAAAGTGTGCGGCAGAAACGTATGTACAGAAAAGTACCGAAAATGGTTGGATACATTTTTGGTTGTTTTCTGAATATTTTTCTGATTGAATTTTTCGTTCAAGACGCTTTCGTCTGCACTTCACAGATGCTTTTTCATAGGTGGAAAAAAAAAATAGTGGCACGCTCCTCTGCACGCTCAGCCACTGCCGACTACGTATACATGTTTTCAAATGTTCAGCTTGAACAAATAAAATAAAATTATTGCTTTTCGGATATAAAAATTAAAATAAATTGAAGCCGTTTTTTATGCGTTTGCGGCTACGAAAACGGCACTGTTTTTTTTTTGAAAGGTTTTGGATAGGAAAACTGTAGCCATTTTCTGCACGTTTTCGGATACGAAAAATGTAGGAGACCACAGTGTTGGCAAAATTAACGTTTCTCTGCTGGCTGGGATATGCTACATATGCAAGTACTTGATTGCATACTAGTATTTGTACGAGCGCGCAGATTTTACTGCTTTTACTGCAATTTAAGGTCCATTATTGCGCTTTGCTGCAAGCGTTTAACTTTTTGATTTAAGAGCAATTTTCGCGAGCTACAATTCGTTGGG
>NW_023458558.1:47192500-47204534 GCF_013731165.1 Rhagoletis pomonella
TTTTTTGAACCAGAAGCCTAAAATACATTTCCGAAGGATTTTGGTTCGACATCCGAATCTGGCCGAGGGATTGTTATATCACGTCAGATTTTTGAGATATCCTAACCTAAAGTGCAAAAAAAACAACTGTTTTGCGCCGTATTATAAAAAACAAATGCCGTTGAGTTTGCTCAAAAATTTTAATATCTATGTACTGTATACTCGAAAACCCATTAACCCTTTAAGCCACACATTTTTCACAATTTTTTTTCAAGTTAAATTACGTTTTGTTAATATTTGGGTTATTGGTAATGGCATGAACAATAACTTTAGCCAAACCCATATACATACGTATGTATGCATATAAATCGAAGTTTTAAAATTTATATACAATTTAGAAAAATTTAACAAATTTTCATAAAAATTTTATCTAAATATTTGAAAAAGTTTTGGGTATGCAAAAAATTTTAGTTGAATACATTTGCAAAATTTCGAGCAGCGAATTTGTTGACGGATTTTCGTAATTTTTTTTTAATATAAACATGAATTTTTTGTGGAATAAAATACGTAAGACCGTTCGGCGAAAAAGACACAAAGAAAAATTTTCAACACCAACACGATTTTTTAGCCGCTTGTAGGCTGCACTTTGTTATACTAAAATTGTTTCTACAATAAAACTGCATATATGTTCTTAATATTCAGATTAAAAAGTGCGAAATCTAACTTAAAAGCACAGTTTTAGCAGTGGAAAAATTATGAAATTATGCTCCTCTAGGTTAAACTACAAAGCCTGCAAACGTCAAAATATAAATTGATCTCTAAAAAGTGCGTTCGTCAAAAAACAATTAATAGTTGGAAAATCTTACTCGCAACTGATAGTTGAATTAAAAGATCTACAGCTTGGTTAAGTTATTGACTAGTAATTACGTAGATGATACTTTCATTCGGTAAGTCAGGTTTAGTGGCGACAAAAAATTAGCTACGAGTGTATTTAAGCTTTTCATAGAGACCTATATACATATATGTATATCGTTACCTTAATTCACAAAGGCCTTAACTAACACTTTTTTCGAAACTGCGTTTTTTACGGGTTGTGGTAGGATGTATGCCTTCAATAACAATTTTAAAGTGATAGTACCAAAAACAACGGAGGTAAATGCCATTTTTTAAAAATCCCAACCTGTTTTTGATACTCTTCTTATGTTTTTTTTTTGCTTCTCTTGTATAATAAAAATAATTATTGGTATAAGCATTACTGGCATAAGCAGGTATACATTGTTGCAGCAACATCAAGACCCACAAACTGTAGAAGCCAATTTATTTGATAATTTGGTTTTGCGTTATTACTTAACGTTTGCTATGCTGCTTAATAGTTGGTTTTATTGTGTATATTTATTTAAAAAAAAAGGCAACGGGGTTGTCTAATTTGCTCACTTAAAAATTTAAACCAATTAACACCTATTTGTCTGAAACCGACCATGAGACCGTGAAAACACTTCCATAAACTAATGTGTCACTAAAACGGTGACTGTTTGCTAAAATTATCTGTTTTCGTTTCTACAAAAAAATGTTGCCCTTGCACGGTGCAACATGTGTTTGATGCTACACTCAACCCTATAAAAGAGCATGTTTTTGCCTTCTTGTCTTATCAGCTTACGCATTTTATAATACTATCATTTTAAGCAACCATCTGATTTTCAGGGCAACTATCTCCCCTGACAAAGTTTGAAAGGGCAGAAAATTTGCCTTTTTTGCCTTACAAGGGTGTGGCATTTTAAGAAACAAACGCAAAGTTTTCTCACAGTTTACACTTATTTTAGAAACGAACACGGAAAGAGAAAGGGGCAATCAAAATGCGACATTTTTGGGTAGAAACGAAATCGCCATTAATAAATAAATAAATTTAATTACCTCTTTTGTCAAGCCTGACGAAAACACCATAAAACTACCGCAATCAAGTTTTTACATTTCGACAAAAAAAAAAGAAAACAAAAAACATGCATACAGTGACTCACAGAAGCATTTTGCATTGATTTTATTTAAGACTAGATATATCCGGCGTGCTTCACTGCGCCTTAGAAGTATTTATGTGTTGTTTAATACCCGTAATTTAATATTTAACATATTTTCGACAGCAACTTTCCTAACCTCTTCAGTTTGATATCAATTTAATTTTTTAATTTTTCTTTAATGTCTATAATGTACAGACATCGGCCTGTTATAATTTTATTATATGAATAGATATTCAAAATGTTTTTCATGGTAAATTTTTTTTTGCTGATTTCTAATAAAAGTGAAAAACTTATTCTAAAACACAAACCAGATACATACATAAAATCAGACATTGAAGAAAATTTAGGAAAATACAGCAAATTTTCATCAAAATTTCTAACTCTTTTAAACACATAAACAAATTCGAGTAAGCAGTTTTATTGCCCATTCAATTTAATTATAAAAAATGCATGTTTTAAGTAGCTAAAAAATTTCGTTGCTTTTTGATTATTTGATTTTTGCTTATAGTGTTTGGCATGTTCTTCCATAAAAAAAAATCGTTATACGCACACTCTAATTTTTTATAAAAAATCTGATTCTGATTTTTTGATGAAAATTTGCTGAATTTTCTACAAAATTTATGGCCTTATTCATAAAAAATAAAGTAGGTTTAAAGAGCTTTATAAATTGACGTTTTCATACATTTTTCAATTTATAAACCTTTTATAAAGCTACTTTATTTTTTATGAATAAGGCCATTAAAATTTTAATGTACCTGGTGCTTGTTGTAGAATGAACTATATTTTTATTAAGTAACAAAAAAAAAGATCAACTTGAAAAACATTTTGAAAATCGTAAAAAAATCAATGCAAAATACTTCTCGAGTCACTGTATGTATTAGAGATGTAGATAGGAAACAAAATTGGGTCCTGTATAGGTACGGTGACCATATTTATGGCAGCCGAATATGGGACAAAAAATAAATGTAAACTTTTTCCAAAAAAGTCAGAGGATTTTAAAACCTTTTTCCTAGACTTATTAGCCCTGAAACAGAATCTTTATTTTGCATATATATTTCGATCTTTTGTGAAAGCAGCACATAAATATTCCGTTGTAGCATCACACATTTGTAGAATAATTTCCATAACTTTGTGCTCGGGACTTTTACCACGCAAAATCTGTTACAAACATTCCAAGGCAGGGAAAACATAATGAAAATATCCGATTACTTTTGAAGCACGAGCGGTATTCAAAGGATTGTTTTTTGACTCGGATTTCGGCCAAGCACAATGCTGTACCTTTGAAGGGTTCCACTTCCATCTTTGAGAACTTCTTAATTTTTACACATTCTTATTTGGAGTTTCTCATGTTGAAAAACCCCTCATACAAACAGAAATAATTTTTTTTGGCGTAGCTTCGCCCAATGAATACCTGCTCTCTTCACAAAATTTAAAATTACATCCACACCACGGCACGGACAGGTAATAGTACCATAAACAAAGTTAGAAATTTTAGAGTAAGATGTAAAGAAAAATGACAATTTAAAGACGAGATTCTTGACAAAAGTAAGATCAGTTGCTCTACTGCTGCTACTTGTTCAATATGCTTTGCTCCATTACAGAATGCGTTGAAAAAACATTGGAAAAACTAAAACTAGGGCAATTTCTTTTAGAAACTTGAACAATAATTATTAACGTCTAATTTCGATTCATATCTACTCACAAATTTTCTACGAAAAATTATAACTTCAAAAACTATATATGTAAATATGTGCTCCTCGATTCGGATCAAAAGCGTTCAGATTTAAAAATAAAAACTACTAATTCATAGGCATGTAATTTTTATGAGCTGCTAGGGCGACAAAATACCGAATACGAGACAAATACGGGACATTAAAAACAAAATTCAGAACTTTTGGCGTCCCGTATGAAATAAATAAATTACCAGGGCAATTGACGAAAAAAGAGGACTGTCCCATATAATACAACACGGATGGTTACCGTATGTATATGTGTTGATGAGACATTTTATAGTTAAGTTCAATTGTAAAAAAATTCAAATTATGTACTATCATTCATCACACTCAATTACATTTTATTTGTATTTAACGGCAAAAATAGTCGAGGATCAAGATGAGTTTCAAAGTTGAAGCGAAGACGCTCATACAAATAGCATATTAAACAAAAACAATTGCAGCTACCTACATATGTATATGTATGTACGTAATTGCATCTGTGCAAATACTTTTTATTGCTTCCAATGATAAATATGTAGTTGCATGGCTTTTTGCGGTGGCACTTCTGTTGTTGCAACAAGTGCTTGCTGAAATGTGATTGTGATTGCGATTGCTAATTATTGGCATGATGGGAAACTGCATTTATTAATTTTAATCGCACTACAGCAATTTCTTTCATCTGTTTTGCGTTTTTTTGTGAAAATAAATTTTGCAAGAATGAGCGCAAAAAACTTGAATTTTTTTTTTGTGTACAATTTTTTAATTTTTGGTTATTAAATAATGTAGCATACTAAATTATGTGAAAATAAAAATGCAAATGAGCTCTTTTCGTTTGTTTTATTTTATTAATAAGCTCCAATAAGATGAAGTGATGTTGAAAAAGAACCTAGCTTTCAACTATTTGGTGAAAAAAGATATAGAAATAACATTTATTATATCGCTAGAAAAGTAAAAAAGGGTTGAGAAATTTATTCATATCGTCGTCCTCAATGTAAAAGGCTTAATTGACGAGCGAGCCCTTAAACCAAATACATAAGTCGAAGTGGCCTTGCCGAAGCTCGCACTCTATCTTCCGGGACCATAAGACCCTACATGGATTGGTAATATATCTGTTAAGTGCCAGTCCTGGATGCTCGAGTAGATGCTTAATGTAAGGTTTTATAGGAGTTACATTTTAGATAGATATAGATGCATGTTGCCCCAGAGGCCAGTGATCCGAAAAAAATAAAATAAAATATTTGAGGCTCATATTTTCCTTGAGGATTTGGCCGAGCTTCTCCTCCAATTTGTGGTGTTCGTCTTCAACTTGAAACACAAATGGTTAAACCTAGAGTTTTACGCCTGTTCTTGGCGTTATCTAGCTTGACCTACTTAAGATATGGCAGCGTAGGACTTGCGACTCAATCCCTGGTCCAAGAAACATTTAAATAAGAAAACCGTTTTTCTAACAGTGGTCGTCTGCCGGCAGGCAATGGCAAACTTCAGAGTATATTTCTGCCTTGAAAAAACTTCTCACAAAAACTACTTATGTGCCGTTCCGAGGCGGCATACAATTGTAGGTCCATACATTTCTGTTATAACATCAGGAGGCACGCCACAAATTGGAGAAGCTCGGCCAAACACCTGGTAAAAGCGTATGCGTCAAAATATTATGATGATTACATTGATTCTTGGAAAAGAAGCATTTTATTGTGAATAGAGCCTTTAAACAAAATGTATGTTGCCAAGCAAAAAAAAAAACAATAAAACTATCGAAAACGGAATCTGACTTATTCAATTGAAAGACTATAGTAATATGTACTACTAAAAGCTAATAATGCGCATGCGCAATCATCAACTGCTGGTGATTTAAGCTGGGTAAACACATGTGTACATATGTACATAGATATATCCATGAACACTTATGTAAATGCGCTCGTCTTCAACGTCATCGTCATGCAATGCGAGGCCGATGCGGCACAGCCAGATATCGCTTGTGACAAGGTTTCTCAGCGGCGATATTGCGGCAGCTGCAAAATTGTCATTTGAGATTTTAATTATTTATTATTGGTGATTTACGTGAATCGTATTGGATAACCGAAAATGACAAGTGTGAGAAGTGAGTTAACATGATTATTTAAATGCGTCAATAGTACTAGTTCTCAAGACAATAAATATCCACATATATGGCAGGTATACATACATATGCATGTATTTAGTATGTAAGTGAAGCAGTATATATGTATTTTATATGGCAGTAGTACATGCATATGTAGGTACATTAAGTTTTTTTTCTTTTGATATTTGTATATATGTATCTATATCAACTTTCAGTTTTCTACTGCAACCAATACAGGGTGCTCAATGTCCTTGAAATGCGCTACTGGATCGCTGTGAAACTGGCAAAAATATTGGTGACTTTTATAAAACGCTACTGTTGCCATGACAACTGAAGATTGTGATATTTTTTTAGATAAATTAAATTTGAAATGGTCTTAGGTTGCTTAACCAATTGTTTGATTAATATATGTACACAATACTTCTGGAGTAAAATATGAGCATCAGAGCTCCCTCTAAATTTATACTCAGAGCCGTAAATTTTTGGTATGCAGTTTCGTAGCCCATCAATTTTAGTACAATAAAGTGCAAGTTTCAATTGACTACAAAATACCGTTGATTTTTAAGAATTTTGACGCAGTCACGCATTTTTCCCCATACTAAGCGTGTTGGACAATTTTTTTTTTATTTGGAATAGACTGCCTAGCATCCTCAACAATGTGATGCTTAAGCATGAAAAATGTAAATGTCGACCAGAGATATCCCTGAAATTGCAAACAATTCGCCATTCTTCAGTTAAAACGGTAAACATACATTTTCTTTATTTTAGGTATCTGATATAAATTTCACAACAATCACATACTTCATATAAAACCTTTGACATCTACTACACAAACATAACAGTAGTTTTGGTATTTAAAGCGATTATAGCATAAATAAATTCCAATTAAACTGACCAAAGTTGCGGAGAATGCCGTGAATGACAGCTGTATGGGTTGTTTACGAGTATGTTACACATAATAACGCACGCTTGCATATTTGCATTTTGAATTGCATTAATGGAAATACCATTTATGGGAGTCTAACCGCTTGCGAAATGCCACGCAATTTCAATTTCATTGATGCATTTTCACACTTCAACTGATTAGATGGCTCAGATTTTTTGGCAGGTGTTTGCTTTTCCGCCAATAAACCAATTTGTATAATTTCAAATATGATTTGGTTGATGTGCGGGTCTGCATGTTCATTTGTATTATGCCGATATAAAACCGATGATGGACATCACAAAAGTGCTGATATGTCGCACATTAGCTGATTCAAATAAACGCATCTAATATACAAATACTTATACGTATAGCTACATAACTAGTTATGATGCGATGATAATTATGTACATATGTATGTACACTAGGATTGTCCTTAAATCAAATGAACGAATTTTTTCAGTCTCACCCACTCAATCGGTAATACCACGGACACAGATATCGTATATAAATTTTGGTCTCCATTGGAGACGGTTAAGGCATGTCGCACAGGGGGCAAATACAAAAAATTAAAATTATAATTTTTTTTTTCATCTAAAACCCAAAATCGATACTGCCATAGTCGAAGATATCACATATAAATGTTGGTCCCAATTTGAATCGGTTAAGACATCTTCATAGGGTAATCTGTGCAACACACCTTAACCGTCTCCCATTGGGACCAACATTTATATGTGATATCTTCGACTATAGTAGCAACGACTTAGAGGTTGAGGCTTAGGAAATCTGATGTAAAAATTTGCTTCCTACATTTAAGGACCACCCTCATATTCACACACACATAGATGCATGTTTTACGAGTATTTGGTGTTGTGGGAAAAGTAGCATTTTATGCATCCTGTAGGTTATGTGTAGCTGATGGATAAGATTTATACGCTGATTTGCGAGCATTGTTAGATGCATGTGTGATTATGTAGACAAAACAATGCAAGTATGGATTTTGTTGTTCGTATGGCTTAAAAGCTTGCAAACATTTGTCAAAATTCACGCCATCAAATGTACCCACCAGGATGGCGGCAAGAGTTTTTTACCTTTTCCCGCTGTCACCGAAATGGATGCAAATTTATGCCACAAATATTTACTGCTGTCATTTAGAAAATTATTTGAGAAAAGCTGTTGTTAGATTCGCGCTTCAAGCATTCAAATATATGCAATGAGAGCGCATACATGTAAGTATACCAAGCGAAAAATCCGAAAATGGATCCGAAAAAGGAAAAAAAGTTCATGAAATGCGGATTTTGGTGTGTTTACCTATTCCATTTTCAGATACTTTGACGATCCGTTTTTCTACTAAAGTGTGCTGCAGAAAAGTATGTACCTAGCGAAAAGTGCCGCAAATGGTTGTGAAACGGATACATTTTTGGCTGTTTTCTGATTGAATTTCTCGTTCAATACGCTTTTCTCTGCACTTCACTGATGCTGCCAAAAAAAAATTAAGTAAGCATTGTAATTTTCGGAAAGCTAACAAATAAATAGCAACATAGGAGAGGCGCTGCACGCTCAGCCACTGCCAACTGCTTTCAAATGTTCAGCTTGAAGAAATGAATTAAAATTATTGCTTTCTAATAACATGCTCTTTTTCGAACGTTTTTCGAACGGATACGAAAGTTACGGCAAATTGACGTCGTTTATAGTACGTTTTCGGGTACGAAAACGGCACTGTTTTTGAACGTTTTTGGAAACGAAAATGAACGAAAATTGTAGTCGTTTTCAGTACGTTTTCGGATACCTTACGAGACCGCGCTGTCGGCAAAATTTACATTTCTCTGCTGGCTGGGTATTAACATGTACTTGTTTGTATATTTTAAGTACATTAGGGTGATTCTGGATTTTTTTTATTTAATAACATAGGAAATAGTTTTTTTTTTTACTTATGATTTTAATATATAACGAACGAAACGTTGTACTGTAAGGCAATTTTCGATAAGTCAACTCGGTCAAAAGTTATTCGAGGTCGAAGTCGAAAAAATGGTGACATCAGACCTTTTTTGTAGAGCGTTCGATTCCCTAAAAAAATAATATTAATATTAAGGGTCCATATTTTCTGTGACTTATTTTGGCGTCTAAAAAAGCTTTTGAGCTTAGTTCCGACGATTTTTTTTTTTCTGAATCACCCTAAAGTACATACAATAAAATTATGTACACTGAAACCTGGATACTTGTAACGAACTAAAGAATTGGACAAATGCTTTGTTATATCTATAGTTTCGTTATACAGTCAAACTTCCCTATAACGAACTTCTGAATAACGAAGTCTTCTCTATTGCGAATCAATCTTAAGGGCGTTTCTTTTTCGTTCTACTTTTAGTGTATTTAGTTCTCCTTATAACGAATTTCAAAAAAGCGAAATTTCCTTTATAACAAACAAGTATTGTAGCCTTAACTTGAAAGTTGGAGCATCCTCATTCTCCATACATACGCCGAATTTATCCAAACGATTTTTTTTTATTCGTCTGTATATAGTTTTCTTAGCAAGAAAGGTTTACTGTGTGCAGGGAAGTCTACAAATTTTAAAAATATCAGTTATAATCGGTATAACGCGATAATCAGTTAATGGCTGCATGTATAAGCATTCCCATGGAAAAAAAGCTATTGATCATAAAGCCACTTAAAAGTAAGGAAGTTCCGAAAAAGACATTGCTAAGCAATTTGGCACTCCTCACAACAGTCTTAAACAAAAGAAGCATACCAATCGTTTATTTGATTTTTTAAGGACCACCCTAATGGTATCTTTTGATCGAAAATTCAGCAGCGATCAACACAGTCAGATTCCGAGCTTTTACTGGAAGGAAAGGTCTTACGAGCACATTGCCATCCTAAATAGAATCTCAGCTGAATTAAAATCGCTGCTTAACGACTATGTCATCCATCCCAAAGGCCTGGACCAGTCCTAAAATTCCCAAGTCACTGAAATTGGATACAGGCCTAAAGGAACTGGGCTCAAACCAGACAACTGAACACTTTCTCTGCGAGAGTGAGGCTAAAGACATTCGGTTAACCATTCCTAAAAAATATCACAGAGTCCAGCCGCCTTGCTCTGCACGATATACTGAAATTAATCCAAGCATGAGGATAGGTCAAAATTTCTGCTAACAAAATGCTTCAAAGCGTTTTTCAAATCAAAAATTTCCCTTATAGATCATTTTCGCCTCCTATTTCTGAACATATTTATGTATGTATGTATGGCGTAACACTTTACTAAAATATTCACAATGATTCCATAAAATAATCATAACGCTTATGTAAACAAAACAACAAGCCGTCGGCTACAAGCAGCGCACTCTGTGAAGCCACAACAAACGCGCCTTGACGCGGTGCAACAGAATTTGTAAAATAATAGTCGAAGCAATTGAATAAAATAAAAGTAGTCAATAGGAAAATGCTTCAAAAGACGATATCAAAAATTCGTAAAAGTTAAATAATGCACAAAGCACAAAATGCCGTTGCATTTAGTAGCGGACGTAGCCACTGAAGTTGCTTCCAAGCCGTTTACGCAATGCAGGCAGCAGCGGTGAGGTGTTACTCTTTTCCGTGACAATAAATGAAGTGGAAACGGCAGTATGTGTGCCGCTATTGCTGCGAAGCGAAAGAGACATGGTAATGCGTATAGGAATTATATTGAAACAAGTTTGATGCGACACAGAGCTGCTTTTGTGGTGGGTAGCCAGCCAGCCAGCCAGCCAACCAGCTAAGTGGGGTATCGAAAGCGTCGATATCATTAGTACAATAAGTGGATGATTTATGTGTGACTCAGTGTTTCAATAAGAGCAACTAATTATGCATCACTCATACGTCTCATAGTGCCAGCTAGCGCAGAGCGTGTGTGCCGGAAATTTTGCCAGATGGGCAATCCACAGCAAAGTTATTAGTCCGCCGAGCAAGACACGCAACTCATTTACTCGAAAATTGTTGATACATGCCTCGACTCCTTATTTAGGCAATAGGAAGGAAGGTGGACTAATGGTATACATATGTATGTGTATATCTAAGATATTAATTGAATTATACAAACAGCAAAAAGTTCATACATAAAAATTAGTAGTATGCGTCACATTTGGGTATGCAACGAAAACTTTTCGATATAATCGTAAAACAGTATTAATGCCAACAAAAAAGTTGCAAGAAAATCTACATATTTAGTTACGTTTAAAAGTATTAATGCAGAGGTGTACCCGTATGTATGAGAGTACCTGCCCGTTCGCATGCCGTCATTGTTCTGCTAATCGCTAGCATATTGCCAAACTGCATCAACATTTTAAATAGCCATATATGTATGTATGTATGTGCATAAGTATGTTTGAGCGCAATGCCGCTCGAACGTTTTAAGTGCGCACTGGAGATGCATTGAACATTAAACGTTGGACTGACTACAGCTGCCAGCAACACGTTCGTAAGGCACAAAGCATACCTACATACTTAGTAGAGCACAAGATGCAGTACTGTGTGTACGAGCGTCTGCTCCTATTTTACTCCACATGTGCGCCACATGTTACCGCAGGTCCATGAATGAATATGTGCTTATGTATATTGGTTTTGGCTAAATGGCCAAACTCTAGCTGGTATTGATGGTAGATTTTCAGCCATCTATAGCGAAAACCTGCTGCCAGCCAAATAGACAAAGCAATGGGTTGTAGGAGACATTCAGCGATACGAGATGTGGATAGTCGCATGGTGTAGGCAGCAACCGGTCACTTTTCTTTGTTTGACTTACAGATAAGAATCGGCAAATGTTGAGTTGACTGTTGGCTAGCAGGAAATTTAGCAGAAAAGAAGAAAATGACATAGTTACTGACATTAGGTAGTAAATACACTAAGATATTAATTTAAGATTCAAAATTCCTTAGTGGCAAATGTACAGTCTCATTTAAGGCGGCATAACAAAATTTTATGCAAGCAATTAGAGTTTGACTTGACAGAATTTGAACAGAATTTTCCTTTTATATCAAATTGCAGATGTATGATGGAGAGCTTTGGTTTATAGCTTAAATTTAAAAATACCACGATCCAAATCCATATCGAAATCCACAAATAAAAGTTACTAATGTCGGTGAATGTATCGATAACAAATTTGATATATTAATATTAATAACAATACAATACAAAATGATATCGATTAATGTGTATATTATAGAAAATACATCGCTAAATATTCCGAAATCATATCGATATATGCACGTAAAAGTCGACAGGAATATTAAACATAAGACCTATCTCAACAAAACACGATACAAAACGATATCGATAACTA
>NW_023458558.1:47209534-47235693 GCF_013731165.1 Rhagoletis pomonella
GCAAAGCGTGCAATTTTAAACACTCGCAAATGAAATGTCAAAATTAAAAAAAAAAAAATAAAAATCGTTTTGCACAAAAAGGGCAACTATTACCGAGGATCATTTGAAACTTATGTTGTGCGGACGATTCAGAAATAACTAAAGCATACAATTAAATTTTAACAATTTTAGTTCAATACTAATCATAAATTTGATGTTATATAAATAATAAATTACTCTCAATTACAAATTACAAGGCATTGTAACTAGTAATCAATTCCTTCAGTCCACAGCAAGTACTTTTACAACCCCTCTGAGTAATTGGAAAAACTAAAATACACTTGCAATTCCGGGTAATGAAATTGCCGGAAAATTTCAAAGGAATTGGAAAAAATTACATTACTAGCACTTAATTCCAATTCCAATAACAATTTCAATTCCTTTTAATTGAATTAAAAAGAAAGAAATATATATTTGAGACCACTTCTAAGTAATTGAAAAAGTAATAAATTCCTGTGCTGTGGACTGTAGGAATTGATTCTTAATTACAATTACTGAGGAATGTAATTGTAATTGTAATGTAATTGCATTTACCCAGCTCTGTTCTTAGTCGAATTTCCCTTCTTATCCAAATGTACACTGAATTCTAAAGTGTAAAAATACAAAGCAACAGTCCTTTTAATTTCTTCTCAATATTCGAAACCACACATTTTAATCTGAAATACTTTCGGAAGAGACATTTTGCAATTTAAAGATACATACTCCGCCCAACAATACTTTACACCTCTGGATGGCTGGGCACAAATATAACCTTCCATTCCTTCAAAAAATCTCAAAACACAAATACTGGTTTTCGTGACGACAGACAAACGGAGCATCACTTTTTTAAAATGTACAATAACAATTTATTATAATTAATTTTTTTTTACTAGCTTAAGATATTTTGTGACACATATAACTGAGAAAAGTATTAGAAATAGGCTCTAAACCACATCATCGATTTACAGCTCCTTATAGGAGGGAGGCGAATGTTAATTAATTTTTACCATCCGTTATACGAGAAATTGGCCTTAATTTGGTACTGGCCTTGGTCCACGACCACAAAAATATATAAGAGGCCAATTCAAATAAATTATTATCAAAATAAAAATTTAAAAAATATTACATTCGAATGCATTTCTTCTAAAATCAAATCTGTTAAATGAGCTGAGAAAGTTTAAGAATTTTCAACCAAAAAATACGCGATATACATATCCATGTATGTATGTATGTATATATAGCAATTTCACGTCCAAAAATTCTGGCTATCTATACGAATGACCAACATTTTACATGCGCAAATCAAAACAAAATATAAAAATTTCTTTTTTTCCCATACAAAAATTCAAAGACATTAGCTTTAGGTCCAAAACCAATCATCAGATACGCTGCCCAAAACGAAGATAGATGACGATTACTGACGTTCGAACAGTATTTAAGACTAAGCCAACGGTTCCTCTTCGTCGGCACGCAGCCAGCTGCAATTTAATATTTCGCGTAGATTCCAACGCGCATGTGGCTCCGGTTCCAGCAGCACAGCCACTGAGGCCTTAGCCTGCGCCGTAATCTGATCTTGTAGCTTCCGTCGAAACGCGAACTTTTTATTACGCTGATCGTCCAGCAACTTACTAAGATTGCTATCGTCGAATGGCATTTTCGCATTCAACATTATGAATAGAATGACACCAAGTGACCAAGCGTCCGCCAATTTGGGATCGTAGGGGCGGCCGCATACCACTTCGGGTGCAGCATAGGCGGCCGATCCACAATAGGTTTCCGATTTTATTTCACGTCCGCTTTCGTCGCAACAGTAGCGCGCAAATCCGAAATCCGCCAATTTGATATTGAGACGCTTCGAAAGCAATATATTCTCGCACTTGAGATCGCGATGGGCAATATCGTGTGAATGCAGATACTTTAGAGCTTTGGCCATCTGCATGAACCAGGCTTTCGCTTGCAGCTCCTCAACCGGTCCCGATTTTTTGATATGACTTAATAGATCACCATTCTCTGCATACCGCATGAATATGAAGATTTTCGGGCCACGCTGCAATATGCTGTGTATCTGTATGATATTCGGGTGATCAATTTTTGTTAGAATTTCCAATTCGCGTGGAAAGAATTTGTGTACGAAATCTGAGGGTGCCTTAGCTTTGTCAATTATCTTGCAGGCCAAATGTACACCGTGGCCGGCGTCATCTGCATAGCCGGCTGTGATAACGGTCGCATAAGAACCCTCACCAATTTTGTGTCCGATATTGTAGCCACGCTGTGCCAGGGCATCGATGTCGGAGCTGCGCGTGTTCAGTTGGCGATTGGAGGTTGTCGAAAATTTTGACATAATTGCTGGATTTTTATAATGTTGAAATTTTGTCTAATTGCATCTGAAGATGGTACTCTGATGATTTGAATTTGCACTCGAAAGAGTCTACCAAAATAATGTTTATGCAAACTTTTATTTATTTCAAAGAATTTTCATAAAAAAAAATAAATATATATAAAATTTAATCTCCTTTCAAAGAAATTTTGACAATTTTGGAAAAGAAGCTGTTGAGAAAAGAGTTCTAGTCAGTTTTATCAATTCATTCCTTTTTTTATTTCAAATTTCATTGTTTCCATACTTCAATGGTTTCTTCATAGCAATGAACCGGAAATCCAATGAAAAAATTACGAATTTTCACAGATTTGCATTTGACTAAGTAGGGAGTTAGTGAATATTAGTGTCCGACCGAGCTCGAATTTTCGGTCGAATCCGAACCCGAACCGAACACTGGTCTTTTTTCTTGCAGTTCGACCGAAACCGAACCGAACCCGAACTTTTTAGAGTAAAGATTACATAGCTTGAAAAAGCGGTAAAAATTTTAAAGTTGCCATAAAAATAAAACAATAAAATGAAATTACATAAACGATCAGATTCAAATTTAGAGGGAGTTGGAGGCTAGAAACCATTATGCATTTAGTGTACTATTTTTTGTATATAACGGGAAAACTTGAAAGTAAGGGGGAGGGGCTCCGGACCACCGGTTGGAAAAAACCATTAACACCATCAACTTAACTTAACGTAACTTAGAACTAAGAAAATCAAAATGAAACAGACTTCGACGTGGCATTAAGTTACGTTAAGTTTCGGCTGTCCAAATATAAGCAACATCCATTTAAGAGAGTTTTTAAGTGACAGCCTCTAAGTTACATTAAGATGCCATAATCAATCATACTAGAACCCCCAAGTACATACATACATACCGGCAGGTCATTTTATTTGTATGACAACGCCAAGATACACACAAATTGGGACGAGTAGGTTGAGCAAGCAATATTTATTTATTTCATCTAGAATTTCTCAAGCAAACAAGCATCTATGTATGTTTATATGTATAATCAAGTTTTTTTTTTTCGTCTTTTCCAGCTCTACTCGTCAAGCATGGCCAATGCATACAAGTCGCTCCAGATCCGAAGCCACGTAACAACACTCAGTCTCAACTTCAGGATACAGTTTTACATTCCGCGACTAATTCCACAATTATTGGCGACTCTGTGCTTAGCGCCTCCGAACGCAATCGTCGTTTAATACCGTATATGGCTTTCTATTTGCCACCGGATTTTCCAATCAATCAGCAATATGCAGTGCAAGGTGTAAGTGAAAGGCTAAATAAAGAAGACTTACAGCTCAAATCTCAAAGTTGCAACGCCAAATGTTAAGGACTTAAATCCTTGAATTAAGACTTGACTGGTTCTTTTTTAATTTTGAACTTTTCACAAATTACTTCCCCATCAGACCTCGCCCCGAACCACGGCATATGTTATCGAATAGTTACTCCTCTCGAATCGAATCAAATAAAATTACAATTTATGTATATTGCAAAATCGGGTTCATTTTTGAGTGCCGTAATCTCAAAATGAATTTTCCAATCGAGTTTCGGATCACGGATCCATGATTTGGACCCTAATTTTTAGACATTGTTTCATACTCAGTTGGTTAATTTTAAGCCAAATTAGATTTTGTGATATAGAATTTATTTAGCACACAACTCATAAACGCGTAATTCGGTTTAAGCAACTTGTAGGCAACGAGTTCTGTAAACAATCACCGAGCTCCCATACGTCAAAGGAATGCCAGGATCGGTAGAGACTATCGCCACTGTCTGTAAAAGCGTGTAGGAGAACCCGCGACTTAAAAAAATTCGTAAATTTCACAAATGCACTTGGGCATACACAACGGCGTTGGGAAGAGGACGAAAATTTCGCCCGAATAATCATATTTAGCGACGATACGAATTTCGTCATTGCGCCGTACCCGTTTTGGAAAACGCCGTTGAAAAGGTTATTACCGTAAACGTCGAGTTCTACAGAATGATGTTAATCGATATACTTTCATTCAAATTGAACGATATGCCATGGATGCCATGTGGTTCCAGAAGGATGGCGCTATGTTCCGCACAGAATACGTCATGATTTACACTCGAATAATTAGATCTCTGAAATTTCTTCACTAAATTACACTAAAATTTCATAATTCCATTCAAATAAATCAATGTATTTAATAAAAACGAAAGATATTACATTTATTTTACAACTTTTGCTTCAATGTTTCTACTTGTTAAAAAAATATTTCCCTTCCCTAACCGAAAAATGCAATTTGAACACTATTGTGAGCTATACATCTACCGTGACTTCAAACGTATGGGCTATAAAACTGTATACCGAAAAATGGTCTTAGATTGAGATTAAAAAGTTCGAAATTTTGATGAAAATTTGTTGAATTTTCCTAAATTTTTTTTTAAAGTTTGAAACTTTAAAATTTATCTTGAAAATCATTTTGAATATTAAAAAAAAAATCAACAAGTGGTCACTTATTTGAGTCACTGTATGTACGTATTTGCATATGTATGTATTTGGTAAAGTTTTTAGCGTACTAACAATTCCTGCAGTAACTCTAGACCTATTGTGGAAATAATTCGTTGATTATACACATATTTATTTTATTTTTTAGAAAAACATAACTTTTCATAAACGAATTATATATTTCTCCAACTTCCAACAGCCCAAAGGTGCTCTTCCGAACGGCGGCAAATATGCCAAACCAATAGCTATTGAAGGCCATTTAATACCGGCCAGTGGTCATATACCCATACCGCAGGAGTACATGCATTTACGAGTGCCACCGCCAGGCAGTCTCGCTGGTGGTGAGTTGACCTATGCACCAGCGGCACAGCAGCAGCATTTTCTTTCAAATGCAGGCGATGTTTATCATCAAATGGCATATGCAGCTGGTCCATCGCCAACAGCTATTCCGCGTCAAACGCCACCACCACTCTCCCAGTCAGCAATAAATACTCAGAGCAGCAAACTGCCTGTGTTGCATTTACTGCCACCCGGCCCGCCTGCTGGACCAACGGTGGCGCCGATCATAAAGCATAAAGTAAGTGCGAAAGAATAAGCCGATAAAGCTCAAGGCATTAACATTGTTCAACTA
The DNA here is from genome assembly GCF_013731165.1 of Rhagoletis pomonella. Classification (NCBI taxonomy): domain Eukaryota; kingdom Metazoa; phylum Arthropoda; class Insecta; order Diptera; family Tephritidae; genus Rhagoletis; species Rhagoletis pomonella. Next base: position 47,215,026 of record NW_023458558.1, read on the forward strand.
ACGGGAAAATTTAATTAATCACATTATAAATAATTCACAGCACAAAACGGTTCAACATTTTCCGCCCACAAAGCCGCCAGCGTTGCAACAGCTGCCGTATGAGCATCATCAGCAGCCACAACGACAGAAGACGATTCGGAACCATGGTGTGCAACAGCAACAACAGTTGTTATTTACATCACAACACGAGCTACAACAACAACAACAACAACAACAGCAGCAGCAGCAGCAACAACAGCAACACGCGCCAGCACTGCTGTTTCGCCAGCAAACTCGTCCGAAACAAACAAAAGTCAATTTAACACCATTTACACCATCAAATACGCTGCCCGGACACTTTATACCGATTATTTACACGCCAGTGAGCGGCGATGCCAACGACGCCAATGCCAACAACAACAACAATAACGATGCGAACGCACTTAATTATGGCTATGACAATCCCACTGTGGTGTTGGTTGACGATCTGTCGCCACCGTTGCAGATGCAGCCAGTCAATCTGGCACAGCAGCAGCAGCAGCAGCAGCACCAGCAGCAACAACAACAACAATACACACTAGCAACACCAGATGTTTCGCCAGTGGAGACACTTCCACAGCAGCAACAGCAAAAGTACATTACTGTAACAGGCGCTCCATCAGCAGCAGCAGCAGCCGCTGCACACGGATCACAACAAGCGGAGTTGCCAATAGGACCTGCCGCCGGCGCAGCACTGATTCCACATTCAACGACAAGGTAAAATTTATTTCAGCAATTTTCCTTACCAATAATGACAATGCCAATTGAAGCACTCACTTTATCGCGTTGCTATTTGGTTGCCACTAAAAGTTGCATGCACTGCGGGCGGAGAAAAGGTTAAGAGGAAAATTATGTTGCAAGTAATAAAAATCGCATGGCTCGTGGTGCCATCATTTGCGCTTAATTTTTATGCCATTTTTGGTTTCCCATAAATGTGAATGGAGTTCCAAGTGGGCGCATTTGTCAAGGAAGCAAGTTTAGATTGAATCACAGCAGCGCAAGCATAGTGCAAGTATAAGGGCCTGAATTGTTTTTGTTTTTTTTTTCAATTTTAACACCGTGATTTTTGTTTAGTTTATTTTCGAATTTGGTGGTTTAGAATAAGCTCTAATTTGTACCATTGAAGAAGTATGTACATAAAACAGTGTAAAAGCGAAAAAGTTCGTTACACCTTGACATTTTTAAGGCCTTACAATTCTTATGATGAGAAAGATACGTGTTAGCTGATAATGGCTTCACAATCAAATAAATTAATTTTGGATGGCCTCATGAGTAAATGACCTTCAATAAATTCTTTTGAAAGAGAGCTACCAAGTCACTACTACAAAGATGACAGAAGCAATCGGCTTATAGTTACGGTGGCTTTATTTATGGGAGCCGAATACGGGACAAAAATTATTTTGCTAAATTTTTCCACAAAGGCTAACAGATCGTAAAACCTTCTTAAATGATCCTAGATGTATTAAGCTTAAAACAGCATCCCTGTAGTAACATCACACATATTTTCGATATTTTTACTCCACAAAATTTGTTAAAAAAAATTCGTTAAATTTTCGTATAATAAAGTAAAAGTTTGAAGTAGATAGGACTTTCTGTTGATTTTTTGATAGGGAAGCAAATGCGCGGCACGTTGCCCTCTAACTTTAGTATAAGCAATTTTAATGAACTACAAAACTTCAACCAAATTTTCTTCTAAAGATTCCGATTAAAAAGTTTGAAATATAAGTCAAACTTTGCAGAATTAATTTTCATTGTTTTTGCACAAAGTCGGAAATTTGGATTTATTTGGTTGTTGTTAGGAACAAAGCTTTACTTAAAAAAAAAAAAATAAAAATAATATACATTTAATAAACAAAAGACAATTAGTTGAACCTTGCTAAAATGTAGACTGCTAATTTTTATTTTGGTCCCTGTATGTGTTCATCAATTCGAATCACAGGCATTCAGATTAGAAAATGATAACCGCTTATGGAGAAAATTACGATCACATACCAACATCATTTAAAACTGGTTCATAGGCATGCCATTTTAATGAGCTGTTAAGGCGTCCAAATAACGAACACCGAATACGGGATAGATAAAGGACAATAAAGGAGATACAGAACATTTAGCGTCCCCTATAAAATAATCTAAATTACCAGGGCAATTTGTCAAAAAAGAGGACTGTCCCGTGTAATACCGCACGGATGGTCACCGTACTTATAGAGGAGATAAATGATCTAGTTTCAGATCAAAGCACTCCTTCCTTATAAGCCCACAGGGTATCAGTAGTCAAGTCGGTATTGAATACTTAAACCACTTTCAGGTGGTAATCCAGTTCTTAAAGAACGTTCTCCGACACGTGGAAAACTGTTTCACACCAGGATCGAAAACGCCGTCGATCGAACATAGGTCTTCCGCTCTTTAGCGAGGTCTAATACCATTAAATTAAAAATCTCCATCCATATTCATAGTGGAAATAAAGTCGACTCTAAATCTGTAATAACTGTAGGGTTTTATTTTGAATCCTTGGCTACAAACTTCTGTTATGAAACTGTCCGCCTTCTTCTGCTATTTAAAGTAGAAGTTTACAGATCCTTCAAAATGGATTTCAAGTAGAAACGTTGAAACGTCTAGCTATAAGGAGAGTCGTTGCTCGCATAATTAAAAAGCCACACCTTTGACGTTTAAGCGGTGAAAATTACAAATCGATCTAACATTATTATTATTTGGTGCAAAAAAACTTGATGTATCGCTAGTTTTTTTCCTTACGTCTTCTTCTGTCAAAATAACTTAAAAATAAAAAAACGAATGCGGAATTTAAGTTTGCTCGAAAATCCCATGCCTTTACCGAGGCTGAGCGCAGAGATTTACTGAATTATATGTCCTTAAATTTTAGAGTTCTCGGAAGATCCTTTGAAGGATTATGAGAATACTCTCTACTAAGATTCGGCGAAAACGTACAGTTGTCCACAAAATAATAGGAGTGCGATATTTTGACCAGTTTTGGCTATTTGTCTTTTGTTTATTTAATGTTTATTATTTTTTTATAAAAGCCTAGCTGGCTATACAACAAACACCATATAAATTCAGATTTTAAACTTTGTATAAAAATTATAAAAATTTTGCAATTTTTCACCCAAATTTCAAACTTTTTAATCAGAATCTTTAGAAAAAATTCTGGTATGCAGTTTTGTAGCACATTCAATTCTAGTCTGAAGAAGTGCAAGTTTCAAGCGGCTAAAAAATTCCGTTGATTTTTGGCAATTTTTTTTCTGGCAGTGTCCTCCATATAAAAGAAAATTGTCGACATACTTTGTATTAGAGCTCTAGATACCCGGGTATCGAGCAATGCGAGTAGCTCGATACTCGCTCGAAACTCGTTCATTGCTCAACTGCTCAAATATTTGTTCAAAATTTTCGAGTTTTTGAACAATTTCATAAACAAAAGAGAATTTGTAAATTGTATTTGTCAGCAGCTACTTTCTAATTCATGTTAAATAAATAATATTATTAAATACCAATGTAACAATCTTTGCATTATATATCAATAATTTCAAAAATTTAAAAAGTTGCTACCAAAAATGTCAATATAATAAAAAAAACATTGCTCAAATTACTCGAAAAAACTCGAATTGCTCGAGCTCATGCTCGAAAATTTTCGAGTAATGAGCATTGAACAACTGTGCGAGTACTCGGTGCTCATATACCCGGGCTGTTTGAAAATGTGCGAACAAAATCGAGAGCTCTACTTTGTATGGAAAAAACGTGAAACACCTTTAACCAAAAAAATTCTCAAAAATCAACGGAATTTTTTTGAAACTTGCACTTCTTCAGACTAGAATTGAATGTGCTACAAAACTGCATACCAGAATTTTTTCTAAAGATTCTGATTAAAAAGTTTGAAATTTGGGTGAAAAACTGCAAAATTTTTACAATTTTTATACAAAGTTTAAAATCTGAATTTATATGGTGTTTGTTGTATAGCCTGCTAGGCTTTTATAAAAAAATAATAAACATTAAATAAACAAAAGACAAATTGCCAAAACTGGTCAAAATATCGCACTCCTATTATTTTGTGGACAACTGTATGTGTTCCTAGCACACTTTACCGCATTGTTTTTCTTGTATTTTTAAGTAATTTTTTCAGTTGAAGTTGGAAAAGCATCAACTGAAAATTCTGCAAACTTCGTGGTAAAAGCTACCAAACTTTCCGGCCTAAATATGTTTTAGAAATATGAATGCATAAATATGTTTCGGACATCATTCTAAGATAAGTTTATTTAGTCTTTTTACACGGAAGTTCTGGCAACCTTCTTTCAATTCACTAGAGTCTTTTGTCTTTCGTAAGACTGTTGACAAATCTGGCAACTACCTTGAAAGCTCTTTACTGTCTTTCGCAAGACTAATGAAAGATCTGCTAAAGAGGAGAAAATTTAGGTTTTTTAAAAGTTAAATTGAATAAAAAAATATATACATACATACCGTCACTAGACACGAATAAAGGCGTGAGCTCAAAAGTTGACGGCGAAAAAAGACGCATGAAAAAACTTTAGCGTCAAAAACTCTTAACATACTTCACCGAAGTTTTTCATTAGCATCTTTTTTCGCAAAATTTTTTTACGCGCCTTTTTTTGCCATCAAAAAACTATCGCGCCTTTATTCGTGTGTAGTGACGATATATTTTACTTAAAACTAAATTTAAAAAAAAAAGATAAAACTAAATAAAATTAAAATAAAGTGAAATAAAAAAAAAATATTTTAAAATTTAAATGAAATTAAAAAATATATATTTTGGTTTTTAAAACGACGAATAATAAATCAAAAAAGAAGAAATAGTACTTAAAATTGAACAATATTAAAAAGAAAATAGTTTTTGTTTTTAAAATAAAGGCTAAAAATTAAAAAAGAAAAAAAAATAGAAAAAATATTCTAAAAATTAAATGAAATAATTTTTTTCTAACAATAAATTCTACAACCAAAAATAAAATTAAATTGAAAAACTTAAAAATATTTAACTAAATAATGTTGTAAAAAATAAGTTTCGAAAAATTTAATGAAGTTAAAAAATTTGCATTTTTCTTTTTAAGACAATGAGATCTTTAAAAAAATTATATAAAATAGGTTTCTGAAAACTAAATAAAAAAGTTTAGCGTGTATCACAGTTTTATTTAAACACTTATGGCGAGAAAAAAATTGTGGGTGTAAAAATTTTTGTTACGCACCCGCTAAAAACTGCTAAATTGCGTTTTTTTGCTCTTATTTTATATTCGATATTTTAAAACTTTATGTCGCTGAAAAGGTCTCGCTCAGCACTATAATTGGCCATTAAACAGTTTTGGCCTTAATCCCCTTTTTAACTTATGCCTTCACTAATTTTGGAATTACTCCTAGATTTTTATTTTTATATACTATAAATCTAAAACTCTCAAAAAACGATGATGACCTTGCTTAAAAGGGTTAGGGTTTATTCAATTATAGTCCTGAGCGAGGCATTTGCGGTGACATAAAAATTTAAAAAATCGGATAACAAATAAGAAAGTTATAGCAAAAAACACGATTTAGCGGGTGCATAAAAAAAAATTTACACCCAAAATTTTTCTCGACATAAGTACTCAAATAAGACTGACACAGGCTAAACTTTTTTTCGTGATACGCCCTAATGTACATATGTATACTCATACTACAAACATACATACATACAATTCCTGTTGACCCTGAGAAAGAATCTTTCCAATTAGGTTCCCATATAAACAAATTATTATAAAAACACTTTCTTATATAATCTTCGGTTAACTTATTAGTAACTATTAAATGCAAGTATGATAATCTGTGTTCTAAAACAGGTGTGACACTGAAAGAAACATGTTTAGATTTTGCAATACATATAATTTTATTTGAGAAAAGTCGTGCATATACATACATTTGTACATGCATACATACATACATATGTACATATATGAATATATTAATTTACCAAGGCAAATTTCCAGTTCGTTTTATGTTGGCGGTTATGACCACCAATGCTAGCAATATATTAATTATGTATGCACATATCTACATAAGTAGATACATATATAAAAGTATAATAATTGCACACATGTACATAGATATTGACGACATTTACAACTGCAAATTGAAAATGCATGTCATATATGTACTATGACTGGAGGCAAACCGAGCAAATTGCAGTGCTTCAATGCATATTGCGACATTGCCTTCGACTAGTACAATGCTGTTGGCATGGCATGCAGCTCATCCCGTACCGTACCGGATCGAATTGAATGTACATACATATGTTGTGTGAGAGAATGTAGGCGTATGCGCCTTTTCATGGGAGTAACATTTAGCCAAAGGCATAACCTGTAGCGTCATTCAACATAATTTTTTACTCATAATGTTCTTAACAAACATATTGGTACATGGTTGCGTAAATACCTACATACATACTTAGTTAGCATTCTTATTACAACACTTCGTCAATCACCAAATCCTATGCGCGAATTAAGCTCCTTCATACTCGTACATAAACACACATACATACATACATACATGCATGTGTATTTATTCACTAGATCTCTTGTTATCTTTCGTATGCGGTCATTTGTAGCCCAACCTATCACATAATCAATGAAGCATCAGCACCTGTGCAACCATTATCATCCACACCACAACAAAAAGAAACGCTATTGACCACCGTGAATCAGCAAACACAACTGCAACAACAAGCACATCCACATACGCATCCAAATCAGCATTCGCAATCACAGCAATCGCATCGCTATTCGACGCGACCTCGCCAAAAATATCCTCATTTCCAGTCGCCTAGACTGGAGAATTTTTTCGTCGGTACTGAACCGACGCAGGAATTGGTGCAACAGCCACCGCTACAGCAACAACAGCAGCAGGAATTACTGCAGCCGGACGGCTCCTACGCATATTTCAATGATGAAACATTGACGCCACAGGAAAAATACGTGCGATATTTACAGCAGCGCATACGTTACAATAAGCAACAACAGAAGCAACGCGACCGCATTAAGGGGCGTGAAAATTTTATTAAACAACAACAGTCGAACCAACAACATCAACAACAGCAGCTGCAGCATCAACAATCGGAAGAGCAACATTTACAGCAGCCGCCAACGCAAATTTTTGTGCTAAGTGAAAATGAAGCTCCAGCATCCGCATCCGCACCCACACCGCCGCCACCGTCACCATTTGCTCACCAATCCAATCAGCAACAATTAGATGCGAACGCACAAGTTAACTATCCACAACACAGTCCTATAAGGCATGCAGTGTATCCACATCCAGAATTGCATGTGCCGTCGAATCATCAACCGCCAACGAATGTGGCTACGCTAAAGCAAGTTGTGAAAATACCGGTGCGTACGTTGGTGAGCGAAGCTTTGGACGCATTCCAGCAGCATCAGCAGGAGCAACAACATTTGGTGGCAAAGGGTGGTGCAAATGGCGGTGTCTACAGGCAACAACCGCAATATGCAAACAGTTTGGGGTGAGTAAATATTTCATGTATGTAAATGTTCAATTTATGCATTACTTGGCATGAAAGTAGTACGTATCCATAGAATTTTCGTTTCATTTGGACAGCGCAAAAATTTCATAATTTGGAAAATTTTCGCAAATCAATGACATTTATTGTAGTCTCATCTGGCATGGTCTGGTATGGTAACATTGGTTTATGCACTAGTGAAAATTTAGACATCATTTTGGATCATCTCAAATATCGCTCATTATGCTTTGTTGATTATCAAAAACTAATTGGCTAAAAATTTACAAACTTTGAGCCCGGCTTGGGACAGTGCAGTCCGGATCGGTGCTGTTTTTGGTCACCGTTCTGTTGAACCAGCTGTCGTTCTTCAGATGGGCCCCTCCGTCTGTTGGGCAGGAGGTAGATAACGCAGGGTATTGTCGTTAGGTCAAAGGCTTGGCATAGGAGACACATAAAGAAAGCATTTTTGTATGTAGCCCTGCGTTCAATCAAATAAATAGTTGACACTGACATTTTTTGCTCTCTTAACTCTTGGTCAAGCTTCCCTTCCAGTTTGCGATGTGCGTCCTGATATTTCACACAAATCGAGGAACCATTGGCCATGAACAGAAATTTTTTGCTTTCTGAGAACCTTTTTTCATTGCAGATGTACACTTTTATCTTTCCTTAGCTTGCCGAGCGACACCCGCTCTGAGAAAAGATGTTTTCTATAATTTTGGGTATTGTGCGGACCAGTATTCAAACGTAGCTTCTACTATGTGTTAGTGTGCAGCCGGTTGTAACCGGTTGACTATGGCGGTTGCCAAAGAAAACATATTTTTTAAACTTGAGTGGTCCCCAAGCAGAAGCTTACTTTTTCTTTACTTTTATATTCTTATAACCACCCGCACAGGCCGCCAACAACTCAATACATCGACTATATCGTCGACGATCCCAAGCAATCACTAGAGGACGAGCAACAACACAGCCCAGCAGCAGCAGTTGCGCCACAAAAACCAACAGCACAACAAAATGCTTTCATTGTCATTTCAACATCATCACCACCACAGATTACACCCGGCGGCATTGGCAAAGAATTTTATGACTCCACTAGCAGGCCTGTCTACAAGCAACAGCCGACACTACGATTGCAACCATTGCCGCAGGCAGGCAAATCGAACAGCTACGCTACAAGACGTCCAATCGTGGCCGCAGAACCGCCACCACCACAACCACCGCTACACATTCCCCAATCGAGTGTGACGCCTGCAGCAGTCAAACCAAAATACATCTATGCTGAGAGCAATTTTGGTGATGTTATTAAATCGACAACACCAGCAATAAAGTTGAGGCCTTCACAAAAGTATTCGGGTGGTATTGGAAGTAGATTGACACCACCAGCGCCACCGCCGCGACAATTGGCGCCATCACCGTCACATCAAGGGAAGCAACAAGTAAATTTACCCGAGTATTATAATCCACCTGTGCCAGTTGCAGCGCAAACAACACCCGTTGCCGATCCCAATCAATTGCCAGACATACGCTCATCTTCACTGGCGGATATATTGCATAAGCTGCAGGCAAGCAATCACTTGCCAAGAACACTGACGCCAGAAAACATTGATAATTCGATTAAGACTCTAGTCATGATACTAGAGAATCTAAAGCAAACGCAAACAATTGTGCCAAATCCAGCACAACACCATGAAAGACCTGCTGCCTCGCAGGACTATGACTATAGCACGGGTAGCGAAGAGGTGAATGGTGGCGCGCCTGACCTTTCCAGCGTGCTGTCACCGGTTTTACCAAGTGAGTGGTGAAATGGGTGTTTGAAGTAATTGTTATGTGTATTTTAATGAAAACATTTTAATTGGAATACTTTGATGTTTTCTTGTTGTTTTTGTTGCAGACAAGCATCCTGGACCGAGCACAGGACGTGCTGGCATCGATTATCCCAACTTAGCTGACATACCCCAAACCAATTTCAATTGCGCAGAACAGCGGTATAAAGGTTTCTTCGGTGACCCTGAAACGAATTGCCAAGTGTGGCACTACTGCGATTTAAATGGCGGCAAAGCATCATTCCTCTGTCCTAATGGCACCATTTTCAGTCAGGTAGGTGCAATTCTCAATACACATGACATGTGTATGTATGAACGAGTATATTATCATAAAAATTGAATATAAAATTTCAGAATAGTTACTTGAATTAAAAGCCGGATGAATTCGATAAATTAATATTTCCATTTGCAGATCGCCCTTACATGTGACTGGTGGTTCAATGTGAAATGCTCCACAACCGCACAACTGTACGTACTGAACGAACGACTGTACAAATACATTTTGCCATTTACTCCGAAATTCCCAGAAGACTATAGTGGGCCACTTGTTGATAAGTATGCACAAATATGAGTACACCATCAATCTGCCCACTAGCTAATTTAGCTTACCTTCCCCCTTGCAGGTATTTAGCAATGAAATTCCAGGAAATGGAGGAAAAAATGCGAATTGAAAAGGAGAAAGTGGAAAAGTCAGCAATCGCTGCAGCAATTGCAGCCACATCAGCTACACAAACGAGCAATCATATCGAAAGCGAAGAAGTCAATGGCGTGCGCGACGCGGAGAATGTGAATAATGCTGCCGACGACGACGTCGAAGACACAGAAGTGACCACAGTGGCCGACTTACGCAATTTACCGAGAACATTGAGTGCGCCTAATAGGCACGGTGTTATCAATGCGTACGTTAGTGAGCAAAGCTCTGAGCGTAATTTGCTAATCGACGATGAGGTCGATGATATATCGCAACGTGGCAGCATTGATACGTTCGAAAGCTCCACTATACCCACAGCATCGGCTCCTACAGTAGCCAAGAATGATGGCATGCTTGCGCTTAGCCAACAACCCATTGTGGTCTCATCCACACAAGGACCCGACTATGACGATGTGAGTGCAGATGAGCGGCGTATACCAGCGCATAATGTACGAAATGTTGAAGAAGCAACTAGTAGAACGTTGACGACAGAGACTGTACAGCGGCCACCAGAGGAGACGACGACAACGCAATCACAAACGAAGCTGCGGCAAAATGAAAATCAAGAACAAATACAAGCATCGCCCAAGCCAGTGCGTCAAACGACAAATATCGATGTGGAAAAAGTGGAAGTAATCGAAATTAAAGCGGAAGGGGCAGCTGGTCAGATGGGACCGAAAATGTACTATGGCGCTGAGAGTGCAAAGGATGTGCGATAGATGTTAAGTAGGAGTTGATGGTTGAGGTGAAGGTGAAGGTTAGGAAAACTGGGGGCAAATGTGTTTTTGTAAATGTAATTTATTTGCACCGAAGTGCAGTTATCAAGCTGATTGCTACATAAATACGTATGTATGTACATACGTATGTATGTATAATTGTATTTAGTTTTATATGTTTAGTGAATTTAAAGTAAAGTACGAAGGAAAGCCATTGGGAATGCAATTTAAGAGATAATCAGAATGACATTTTTGATTGCTATTTCAATATTTTTTCATATTAAATTTTTAATTTTTGTAGAATAACAATTAAAAGGGATTTCTAGAACTAATTTTTTTTTTAGAAAATTGGTTATGAACCTGTTAAATAATGATTAATAATCATGACTGTTAATCAAAGCATGTTGTGTTTGGGTAACCGTTTAATGATTAAATACCATTATTTGCACCTTTTTAATTACTTTCAAAAAAGATAATTAAACAATAATTTTAATTACATGATTAATGTGATTATTTGTGTCCTTTACAAAATTCTTTCTGAAAGTATTAATAAATGGCAAAGACAGTTGACAATGTCTCTAAGAAATCATTCCTTACTTGTACAAGTGTTTAATCGTACAGTGAATTTGGTTTCAGTTTTTTAATACTAACTTTTTAAAATTTTGCCTGCCAAACACAGCTTTATGTATTTGGAAAAATAATTAAAAATAATCATAAATGTAATTAGAAATAATAAAATAATTAGAAATAATCAAATAATTAAAAATATTCAAACAATTAAAAATAATCAAATAATTGAAAAAAAAAATATTTGATTAAATTTGATTTTAATTATTTGATTGTTTCTGAATATTTTTGATCATGGCAATTAACCATGGTTAGTTTTGATTATTCTTAATTATTATTGATTATTGATTGCTGGGTTATGTAAGAAAATTAAAATAATCATTAAAATTAAAAAATGCAAAAAATTAATGATTACTAATCGTAATTGAAATTTAACAGCTCTGTTAGGAACTTATTTAAATTGATGCTTGGTTAATGATTATATCTGCCATTTGCCATATTCATTAACTGCTTATTTTTGTATTTATTTGCAAAAAAAAAAATAAAACCTTAGTTTATAGTAATGTAGATGATGCATAGTTCAATAGCGATGTACATATATACATTTGTATGTATACTAAATAAGAATTATAATTTTATAAATAAAAAAATATAAAAAAACGATGGAACTAGAACTACTAAACCCTTCCTACATTGGCTAGTCTATCAATCGCTGTCTCCAGCAAAAAAAAAGTGAGATTCCCACGGGGTAGAACCAACGGCAATTGTCTGAGTGGTCGACATTCGTCAGTAATCTTTAGGGACAAAGACAGCAAACCAAGAAGAATTAAACAGGGGGTACCATAGGGTGGTGACCTATCCCCGCTATTTTTAATTATTACATTTCAAAACTACCTCAATCACCATAGGGAGTCACTATTGTCTCTTTATGCTGACGACTGCCGGATAATGGCGTCTGGGAATGGAATTGATGACTTGTACTCGAAAGTAAACGGTTATCTCGCCGAGCTTTCTCACTTCTTCACTGCAAAGAACCTACAAAATTCTCGGCAACCTTATTCACCACCTCGACGAAGGAGGTCAGACTCCAACTGGGTATTCACGTCTATGGCGAATCAATACCCACAGTGAATAACCCGAGGAACCTCGGAGTAACCTTCGACAGTCTGCTCTCAGAAACGCAACAATGTCCCCAAGTCGCCGGCAACACTTGGAGAAAAGACAAAGAAACGTTGTTGGCAACATACAAGGCAATTGGCCGGCCGGTTCTAAACTATACAGCGCCCGTGTGCTTGGCGGGGACCACCAGGACGCAGTGGATGAAGCACAGACCTGTAAGAACACGGCATTTCGGACAGCGAGCGGTTGCCTTCTGATGTCCCCCCAACACTATCTACACGACGAGGTCCAGATGCTCCCCATCAAGGAGCATAACACCATGCTTTGCAGGCTGTTTCTAGTGGGAAGCCATAGACGTGGTCAAGCAAATAGACAACTGCTTGCAGAAGAGCCCTCGCCAAGGCATGTCAGGAGGCACCTCTACGAATTGCCGGATCTTGTTCTGAAATACGTTAGAGTTAAATTGAAGGAGCTTCATGTGGTTCAGGAGACACGTTGTTATGCGGGGAGTGAGGGATGTGTGTTGCCTTGGCACGTCAGGAGGCATCTCTACGAACGGACGGACGAAGTCCAGAGGTTCATAAAACAACCTCTGGACCCAACTACATACCGACAGGCCCATAACGGCATTCACAGCGAGTCGGTCTCGAGTTATGTGAATGCTGTTCTGGGCACACAACCACCCGACGTGGACGGGACAGAACTTTGTCTGCCTCGGGAGCCCAACTTCGCTCTGGCTAATGCAGCAGGTTAAACCCATACCTCAGCAGAATAAACGAAGGTGTGTCCAACCAATGCCCTATGGACAGATCCTATTGAAGTTGGGCACTTCCTGGGCCTTCCCTTAGCTGAAACAGACGACAACGTTGATGGATGAACCGACCCGAGCGGTGCTTGGTAGCCGGTAAAACAACAACAACAGCTTATAATTGCGGAACTTACTTATCGTTCGTGACATCAAGTCGGTCTGTTGAAGAAGAATCTAAAGCGTTACCGATTTTAGATATGTGGAAGCTTAGCAGGCCGGCAAATTGCGTCATACTTGTTTAGTTCTCTTTGCTTAAATTGCTACCGACCAACAATTTGAGGACCTGCTTGCGGATTTGTACTTTAGTAACAGTTGCTGTTATATATGCGGAGAAGGAAAGCAAGCTGTAACCCTTAGTTTTTATGTCGATATTGGTGTATGAAAACGGGTCGATCGAGCAGTCGTCAGTATGAGACCGGTGGAACTTTCTCTGGCGGCTGAGATGCAGAAGTTAAACAGCAGTGGGTAGAGACTCCACTCTGTGGAACACACCCTCTTTGATTCCGCCCTAGAGTTTTAAAATATTTTTAACCGACTTCCAAAAAAGGAGGAGGTTATCAGTTCGTCGGAATATTTTTTTTTTATGTATGTTACCGTATAACTTTGGACCACGTCAACCGATTTCGGTAATTCTTTTTGCATACTAATCTGGTTAAGAGAATTGAAGTCGGTTTTTTTTTGCTAAAACTTACTTGTGTTTTTACTTTTTTCTTCAAAACTTGAGGCAAGTGCATTTGCGGGCGGCTTTTAAAACTAAAACTCTTCTTGGATGCATTAAAAATGCTTGTGCTATATTTATGTGACTTACCTTCTGTGCTTTGCGTAAATTCTCCCGCGACATTTTCACCGATGCCAAAATGTTTTCAATTTCATCTCTCATTCCTTCATTCTATAATGTAGACAAAAAAAAAGAAAATTATTATCTCATCGGAATAATCAACACATTAACCCAGCCTTCCCCACTGATGCCCACCTCAGTTGCCAATAGAATCCAGCGATGTCCATTATGTTCTGTTTTTGCACATAACCCACAACAAACTGATTGACATGTGCGACAAAAACGATCCTTGACTCGCTTGTGGTGTTTATGACAAGTTGTGGCCCGCGGTATTTTTGAATTTTTACTCGGATTTCTTCCATCGTCCAGCGGTACGAATGCATGTCGTTTCAGTGCCTTTCCGTACATATGAATAGAATCATAGCAGATGCGACAATAGTGCACGGTACATTGACGACAAAAGCCCACTGCCGGCTCTAATTCACACTCCGAGCATCGTAAGATAACCGCTTGTAGCAATGCCTGCGCGCCAGAAGCTAATGTACGATTGGCACTGTTGGAAGGTGACGGCGGACTTTGGCCAGATATCATTAGCGAATTATTTGCCGAACTCTCGCGACGATAGAATCGCAAATGATTCAATTCGCCAATTAAAAAGAAATTCATGTAAAAGAAATCGCGTACATTGAAATTTTCATGTCGCTGCTGGACATGGTGGCGTTGATTTTGCTGCAATCCAATACAACTCAGTGATATTGATGGTGGATTGCGTTTGTCGATGATAATTGGATGCTGACAAATGCTACAAACAAGATTCTGATGATTTTGATAAATGCAATTTTCGCACATATTATGTCCACAGGAGAGTAGAAATGGGCGATTGCTTTTGACGTGCAAATCTGTGAAAAAACGGAAGATAATCGTGAGAAAATTTAGGCTCCCATGTATGTCATTAAGGTCTTTGAAAATCAAGTCCTATTCTGATTAGTGACATTTTGACAAAATGGCAAACGCAACGGAAATGGTTGGGACGGAAACAAGTGTTTCTTAAATGTATGCACATGCTATTAATCTAATAAAAACATGCTAATAGCAGGTTCAAGAATAAGATTTAAATTAAGACCAATCATCTTCCAATGCAATTCATAAGACAATTGTCAATTCTGGCAACTATCTACCTTTGTGCACTCAAAGACGAATTTTAGGCAAAACAATTAATTTTGAAGGCAAATTATTTTTGTGTTGTACCCTATATGCTCTCGTTTTCATAAAAACTTTTGCTAAAATAATCTGCATAGACATTTTAAAAAATATTAAGATCTGTGAAGTAAACGTTTCCATGACAAAAATTACAGCTTATTACAGCAGTCATTTATCGAGAGGTTACTACTGAAATAGGGAAAATTAACGCATTTTAAAATTTATATGGTTTTCCTCTTTAACATAAACTAATAAATATAAGAAAATTAGACAAAAAATAAATGAAATAAAGCAAAAATATTTTTAACAAGTAAAGAAGTATAAGTTCGGGCGAAACCGAATTTTATATACCCCGCGCAGGTGTCAACAATCGTCGTTCCAAATTTCTCAAAACTACCTAAAAGTTTATAACAGTCTTATTTATTGGTGAGAGATTGTTGTAAGTATTAACTTGGAGTAAATGAACGTCCTCAGTTATTGAAAACGTCCTCAGTTATTGAAATATCGGAAAATTACCGTTATACGGTAAGCCGATGCAATTTCAGTTCGATTTGAATAATTTTCAGCGAATTAATTTCTAATGCACCTAGTTTCCAAAAATTTTATAATAATATTATTTTGTACCAAAACTCTACTTCACATAATAAACTTCAACAATTTGGATCAAATATTTACAGAAATATCATAGTTTTTGCATTTTTCGAAAATACCGTTATATGGTTACAGTCCGATTTTAACCATTTTCAATCGCAACCTACCTTGGATAAAGGGATGCCTATATACCAAATTTCGTTAAGATATCTCATTTTTTGCTCGAGTTATCGTGTACACGGACAGACGGACGGACGGAAAGACGGAAAGACAAACATGGCTTAATCGACTTCTATTTTCATTCTGATCATTTATGTATACATTTGTCTATATCTATCTCGATTTTCTTTAGGCTGTTGCAAACAGCCGTTATGCGAACAAAGTTATAATACCCTTGCGCATACATGAAATAAATGTTTTTAAATAAAAATTAAAAGAAAATTTACTTAAAAAGGAACCAAAAACAAAATAAGACCGTAAAAAATATATTAAATCAAACAAAAATATGTTTTAATTCAAAACAACAAAATATAAATATTGAAGGAAAATAAAATTAACAAAAGAAAAGCATATTAAAATCAAAATAATAAACAATGACTAAATAAGTTTCTAAAAATTAAGTGAAATAAACAAGTTTTCTTTTTTTTAAATAAAATCAAAAAATTAAAATAAAAGTAAATTAAAAAAAGAAATTAATTAAAGAAATAAAAAAATAAAATAAGTTCCTAAAACTTGTTTTTTGCTATTGATTGGCCTGATAATAAATCATATTCAACAACATTATTGGGCTTGAGTCCATTTTGAATAAAAATTATTGTGGAAAATCAACAATAGTTATTAAATGGTAGAAGTTATCGCCGATATTTCGGAGATCGCCGCATCTCCGCATCAGACTTCTTCACCGCGGACACTAGGATATTAACCGCAATCTACCGGTATATCGGAATTTTCGTTACTAATCAATCTTGTTATGCATATAGTTTTCGATATATTTATCGCTATTTTATCGATATAATAACCGGTATTGTTATCGATATAATTATCGGCCTTTTTATCGATATAATAAACGATATTGTTATAGATCATCGTTTAAAGTACAAAACCGCGTATCGTCTTCTGCAAAACTGCGTAACTGACATTGCACTTTAAACGACGAGATATATTTATCAACATATTCATCGATACTGTTATCAAAATTGAGTTCAACATAGTTTTCGATATTAGTATCGATATTGTTGATCGGTTTGCCATCGGTATATTTACCGATATTGTTATCGGTATATTTATCGATACATTTAAAAGTGATAACTAGGTGCTTATATCGGGTACGGTTCGGTTATTTGTACAATTATTTGTATTGATTTTGTATTGACACATCGTCACCCTTATGCCAGAAGCATGAATGTGCAAATTTATCAGTTTTGAATTATTGGGTTGATTTGATTAACGTTTCAATGTTATACCAATACCCAGAAAACCATGCGTACACGGAAACCAGATATTTTACAATTTGAAACATGATAAATAATTTGCTAATTTGTATTTGGTATGATAATTTGTATCATGATTTGAATTGCATAAATGTAGAGTTGTCTGGTAAAAAAAAAATTTCAAACTTAAGGTCCCAAAATATCCATTTTTACACATTAATGTTTTTGGAATACGGGCGACGATATGTATAAGTGTAGTCAAAGGCTTAAAATTTTATGTTTTTAGGGGGCTCGCTGAGGAGCCTTGCAGTTGGAGACGAAAGGGGAGCGTGTCATTGAATTCTTTGTTCTTTGATTTTTCAAACTGAAAAGGTGGGCGGTGCCACGCTTTCTTCATATTTTGGTACATGCCTCGAATCTATTCGGAACATTTCCATTTACTCCGTCTAATGGTTGGGGTTTTAGGTGCGGCACCCTCCTACTTAGCAAGGTTTATAATCTCGCGGCTGAAGGCCCCCTCTGCACAAAGAAGTTCTATTCAAAAATACTGTGGTCAGCATAGCCGGAGTTGGGCTAATAAGAGGTACTTTTTCTAAACGCAGTATAATGCCGCAATGCAATTTTCAAATATGCAAGCCGAGGGGCTGCAATGGGGAGATTGGGGAAGGATCACTTTTCTTAAAGCTTGGCCTGTGCTCTTTTAATTGGTAGTGTTACGTGCCACACCCCCTCCCCTTCCGCTACTCATCTCAAAATCATTGTACAAATAACCGAACATTTCGGGGCAAATAACCAAATATTTGGGCACCGTTTATGAATTTGTACAACGATTTTGGGTTGCTGTGCCCAAGCGCGTGAATCGAATCAAAAAACTTTTACACACACTTGTAGACAACAGTTCACGCTTTATTACAAAAATTTAATTTACTAAATCTGTGCACTAATTTAGCAATAATGTCGGTTGGAAGCATGGTATTTGTTGCAAATTTTTGTTATAAATTTGTATATACATTTTTATATACAAGATATTTTTATAAAACACCCAGTAACCAAAATAGACATCAATGGGCAGCCCCAGGTTTACCACACAGAAAGGGAATTCTAGTTACCTCATCCTTTCCCAAGGTTACATCACTGGGGCGGTGCAAAAGGTGTTCAGCCGCCCTTCTTCGGACGCAAGTTTAACTTTGTTTTTTCCTTGCAAAAAATCTAAATCTAAAAATCTAAAATTCCCCTATTTTCAAACAGCTCCCCAGATCGTTGTACAAATAGCTAAACATTTCCCAAATATTTTCCCTTCTATGCTTTATGTACTGTATTTATAGCTTGAGTATTTGTGTGGGTGCTTAAAACCGGGAAATACTGTACATAACAAAATGAATGCGGCTTCTTTTTTGATGCACTTGCAACGCAACACTTCCCAATTATCAAATATATATGTATAATAATAAATACCGTCTCGGGGAGCATCCCACCAAAACTTACCGCCCATACGGAGATCATAGTTGGTTGAATATTCGCTGCGACATTTGGGACAGCAATGTGTATTCCGTAATGCAGTAGCCACGAATTTCCGATCAAACAATTTTGCCGGCTGACTTGAGATATGAATTTTTTCGCAAGCACTTGTATTTACAATCGGCGGGCCCATTCTTTCCCGAGCATTGATCTTTTTCGATTCATTTCGAATCGTAAACATTTTTTCTGCACTAAATCGAACTTTACTGAGGTCTAATTTGAGAAATTTTCCAATTTCAGCACTCCCAAAACAAACGGTAAAAATTAAATGGCGTGCAAATGCACATATGATTGTAAATGCGAACGAGTGACGAAAACAAAAGACCGACAATTTACTGTTTGCTGGAATGAAATGGCAAATGGAACACTTGTAGCAAACTGCAGGGTTGCATTCATATATGGGAAATATTTGTGTTATGCAATGTGGAACAAATTAATTTTTTCGAACTAAAATTAAAAAATTTATACAATTTATTCTTTGCCTATGTTTTACTATTAGCAATTTCAAGGCAAGCATAAGGAGCTTTTTTATGAAATTCGGTGGGATTTTGTTGCATATTATCATTAAAGTGTCAAACACACCACACAAACGATTTGCCAAACAAGACGAAATTTCCATTTAGTTCAAACCTGTTGTACGGTGTATTGTGGCGCTAGACGGTTGGACAAACCACTTGAAGATTTGAACAAAAATCCAATTTTATTTTTTTTCTGGCCGGCATGTTGAAGTTTGATCAAACAGCTTGTGTAGTGTATGGTAAAAACGCCTCATTCGCAATCGAATTTTCACCGATTGAGGACGTTATGAGCGAAATACACCACACAAGCGGTTTGGCAAACCTACACTTTTTTAATCCGCCATACACCAAACATGGCTCGTTCAAGCCGAGAATTTTAGCTTTCTTTCGGTTCATAGCATAAAATTCCCTGCTTGGTCGAGTTATGCCTGTATGGTGTATGGCAAAAGGAAAAAATTTGATTTAAAGCAGGTTTGTCAAACTACTAGTGTGGTATATTGGCGCTTTAAGGGCAAAATTTAAGAAAGCCAATTTTTTTATACCTGAATCGGAAGAAAACTAATACTCTCTGCTAGAACGTGTCATGCTTGTAAATGTCAGACTTTGTTCTGGACCGTGATCCAAATACGCTTTTAAGGCACCTTTAAGGCGTGGTTAAACGTGGCAATGCAAGTGCTTATTCTACGAATTTTGCTCTCAAAACGCGAAATCGTAAGTGCACTTTCCTGCGTAATCAGCCAGGGAGTCCTTTTTGCAGATTTCCAGAGCTCACTTTCGGAAATAAAAATTGCAAGGTGCAACTGCAACTGAAATTATACAAATCGCTTTCGCTCGTGCTTACTTGCAATTTTCATTTTTGCTGCAAGTTCTGTCAAACCAATCGAGTTTTATAGAAATGTTGAATACTATCTGAAAAATAGGCATTTTGTAATGGTTTTGTATACCTTTTAGCAGGTTTAGTAAATTTTTCTGGCCATTAAATTTGTTATAAGCGTAAAAATGCCTAGAACATAGTTGAAAGTGCACTTATTCACAGTGTAAACAGATGAAAAGTAGTATCGGAAAGTTTGTTTTCCAGAAATAAGAACTGCTTTGGAAAGCCATTTTACATGCAAGGTGTAACTGCTCGTGCAATCTCTCTTGGAAATACTTCAGTCTGATAGACTTTTGAAAAGGACTCGCACTGGCCACGTCTAAGAGCTACTTTATATTGCTATATATGTATGCAGGGTTGCCACTGACGAAAAAAAATATTTACCATCCACTTGAGAAAAATCCACCAAATCTGGAAATATCTACCAATACATTTTTATAGTTATTTTAATAGTAATTAAAATTGCTTTTAAGGAGCTTTTTATTTAACTAATTATACGGTATTTGAGTCATATTATTGGCATAT